>NC_064642.1:811156948-811463173 GCF_023864345.2 Schistocerca serialis cubense | reverse complement strand
TTACAACGAATAGTACGTCTTAGAACGATGTCCGAGTTTCAGTATTTCTCCTCTGTTGCCTTCTAATATCAGCATTCCGCCTTCTGTTCTCTATGTAAGTGAATTCCATTTCGTTCCATTCCCAGAGACCGATGATACGCTGTTCTTGCTCTCTAAACTGGTTTTCTTATCTTTCGAATTTGTCACTGTCTTACACCGTTGTTGCCGTAGATACCGATACAAAGTGACATAAATTCTGTTTACCCGTGCTTCCACTGACATTTTTAATGCATCGTAACTGTTGCGTTACAATATCTGCAGTCAAATACCATTTGTATTAGTGGTATGGCCAAAATAGAATCAGTGCGGTGTTTCTTTTCCACCGAGTTTAACGTATGTAACAATTACTTTGTCATCGTGTAGTATATCAATCTGTTATGGGGTTTGAGAAATTACAGCTCTTAAGTCATTACATTTCATACAGACGTCACGGCATATTAGACTGAACAGTAATGAGGACAAACAGAAAGAATGATTGAACTACTACAGCATAACATCAGCTGTGACAATCGTCGGGTGTTTGCAGTAAACATTTAGATGCGCGAAACGATTTTCGTCGCTGAGTTACTCTGCCTCCAAGGTCGCGAAGCAGTTGGTGTTTCGATATACACGATGGTCAGAAACTGACTGTACAGCTTGTAAGGGTGTTGCAGGGCCGGTTGTGCCCAAACATGGTTGTGAAGCAAAGAATTCGATACGCTGTGCCGTTTTCGAGTTAACACTGAAATTGGCCCACCAGGCCGTTGCGCGGACGAATTGAAGCTTCCTGCCACATACAGTCAGAGTCAGTTCTCGTAACGTGGGTGTCAGCGCACGCCACTGCTCAGCTTTTGGATCGGGTTCGATCCTTACTACTGTCGAGTGTCCGGTCATTTTATCACTCCCTTGCTCCTCTTCAGGAAACCAAACTAAGAACACGTTTGGCGATACCATCTCTTGGCGGGTTCCTTAAATTTGCGCGCACAACGACCTTATTTGCTAAATTCAATACATTGCGCCGTTTCAGAGTTAGCATTGAATATTTTTGTTATTTCTCTGCACAACCTACGCTGCAACACCCTTACAAACATTTTTGGTGCTTTCTAATCATTTTGTATTTAGGTTTCTATGTGCAGCAGTAACAATCATTCGCCATATCTGTTCCTACTTAATCTGCACGAACTGAACAAACAAGTAATGTCATAGGTCCGGTCTTACTGTAAAAAGACAGAAAACGACGTTACACTGTAGTATTGCAACCAGTTCATCTTTGATGTTTCCCGTATGCACAGTATGCGATGCGAACTCCACAGCTATTCCTACCTGGTGACTTGACACTATTAATTTAAATCCTTATAAAATATCACGGCAGAGATTTTACATTTTGCGGCACTGCAACAAATGTTGCCATTAAAGTGCAAGTTTTGGCAAGGTACAATAAAATATAGTTCACAATATTTAAATATTTGTGAAATAATTCGGTAATGAAACAGGCAACAACAACAACAACAATAATCATGAGTCGGCTTGCACAGAACATGGCAGAGTGGAGAGCTGCCTCAAACCAGTCTTAAGAGTGAAGACAAACTCAGCAACAGATAAAAACAGCAACAATAACAACCGTCCGTCCTAGTTTTGTATGCTCATATGCTAAGGCGATGTCCGCACTAAATCATGTAACGGAGTAACAAGACGTTCGAGAGAGTGATGCATTTATGAAGTCTTCAAGGATCTGTTTAGCGAATTTTACACCAACCCAACAATTCGTGAATTGGAAACTTCCAGCAGCTGCTTATGCGCAAAAAAGAACTGGGGACCATACGCGTCCAGGTCAAAACTATAAAACACGAACACAGGAGTTAAACGACTATACGTCAGTCACAAAGGACACAATAGGAGACAGCTGAAACTAGGCACGTGAAAAGGGGCTAAAAAACCTTACAGAAATGGAGGACCAAAACTGAACCATAAATGGGCTTCGCCATATTACTTCGGCGGATAAAAAGTAAAACGCGGTCCACAGTCCGCGCGTCATTCGCTGAAGCGGCTGATGAATCAGACGGCAAACCCAATCTAGAATGTAAATTATTAAAAAGGGCATTCCAGCAGGAAGTGGCGGACAGTTAAAATTTTGGCGCTATCTTTACGAAGTGGTGCGGTAGCGCCACTGAGCAGATGACGATGGCTAAAAGGGCAGGGCTCTATACGCAGCCGAATTAAAATAATCTCCTTCCGGCGGGAGGGGGGGGGGGGCGAGAGGAGGTCGTCCAAGGTGCTGGGAGAGGCTTAATAAGTCTAAGCTTATTCTCGTAAAGGGCGGACCATTGGCGATGCCAATGGGACACCACCACCTGACAGACGGCAATGCACAGATCGGAGGGAATATAGGTACTGGCGGGCTGAGGTACGAGGACTGCAGCCCTGGCAGCAGCGTCAACAGCCTCGTTTCCTGGCAGACCGACGTGACCAGGGACCCACAGAAACACATTGGCTCCACCAAGACTGAGCAAGTGACAGTTTTCCTGGGCCCGCTGCACTAAGAAATGAACAGCGTACAGTGCACAGAGACTTTGGAGGTCGCTGAGTGCGTGAGCAGAGGACAGAATTGGAAAGACAGTGTCGCTGGATTTACTCCGTTCCCTGATAAGGGGAAGAGCACGGCTGTAAATACTGAGGAGCGTGCCGGAAGCCGATATCGAAAGACACGAGAGCCTATGCTGAAGGCACACCCGACCCCCAGTCAGTCCGAGAGCCGTCAGTGTATACAATGGTACTATTGTGATGTTCCATGCGAAGGCCATGGAACTGGAGGCAATAGACCGAGGCTGGAGTAGTGTCCTTAGAAAGCAAATGAAGGCCAATGTTAACATGGGCCACTTCACAAAGGCAAGGTGGTGAAGGGTTCACACCCAATGGGAAAGTTGCAGGTAGTGTGAAGTTAAGTGCCTGCAGCAAGTGGCGAAAACGGACTCCAACAGGTAATAGGGACGAGGGACGAGCCCCACACTGACGATCAAAAGAATCACCAAAGAAGGAGGCATAGGAGGGATAGCCACACATGGTCACATGGTAGAAAAACGGCACGCAAAACCTGCTCAGGAGAAGGTCACAGCAATAGGACAGTGGTAATTCAGCAGCTTCATCATACAGACTCTCAACTGGGCTGGTGTCAAAGGCGCTTGTGGCCCAACAGATGCCATGATTGTGCATAGTGTTGAGATGACCTTAGAGGACGCATAAACAAAGCTCCCATAGTCGAGTTTCGAACGGACAAGGGACCAGTACAAACGGAGGAGGGTGGTTTCATCGGCACCCCAGGAAGGACCATTGAGGACACGTAGGACATGGAGCGACCCCATTCAGCGGGCTGCCACGTAGGAGACATGAGAGGACCAAGGAAGTTTCCTATCGAGCATGATCCCCAGAAATTTCGTAGTATCAACGAATGGAAGGGCAAGAGGCCTAAGGTGTAGACATCGTGAGAGAAACCATTTGCCCTCCAGGAACTCATACAGACGGTTTTGTCAGGGCAAAAGCGATAACCGTTGTCGATGCTCCAGGAGTCAGATAGGTCCGTGGAGAACTGCAATAGTCGGCAAAATCGTTAATAAAAATATAGCTGGAGATGCCCGGCGGGAGACAGGCCATTATAGGGTTAATGGCGATAGCAAAGAGGACGTCACTCAGGACGGAACTCTGAGGCACACCAATTTCCTGGATAAGGGTGTCCGACAACTTTTTCGATGTACTCCGTCAGTCCTATCTGGTAAGAATCCCACACTGCGCGACAGTATTCTAACAGAGGACGGACAAGCGTAGTGTATGCAGTCTCCTTAGTAGGTCTGTTACATTTTCCAAGTGTCCTGCCAATAAAACGCAGTCTTCAATTAGCCTTCCCCACAACATTTTGTGTGTGTTCCTTCCAATTCAAGTTGTTCGTAACTGTAATACCTAGGTATTTAGTTGACTTTACGGCTTTTAGATTAGCCTGACTCATCGTGTAACCGAAGTTTAGCGAGTTCCTTTTAGCATGATCTGCCTCCCTCATAGTAAAGGCGGCATTGTAGCACTCACGATTCGGAGAAGGGAAGGGTACCGCCTGAGCCGCCTCCGATCGTTTCCGATGGAGGAAGGCAAGGTGAGCTCGAAACTTCCGGAAAATGGCGGCCCAAGGTGTTGGAGATAGCAACAGAGTCCACAATAACACCGTCAACTGTCAGGCTGTGTATTGGGGAATGTAGCTTGGTTCCAGAGAGCCGTCTGAGGCTGGCCCACACAACAGAGGAGGGTGAGGAACTGTTAAAAGAACTAGTGAATGAAATACAGCTTGCTCTTTTGCTATACCGAAGAAATCTATTACACTTTGCACACATCTGTTCATAACGATGCCGTTTGCAGTGTAGGGTGGCAGTTAGAAACACGGAGAGCACGTCTCCGTGTGCGAATTTCATCGCGACATTCCTCAGTCCACTGAGGGGCTGCGACACGACGTGGTAAAGAGGAAGTGTGAGGAATGGAACGTTCTGCAGCAGTAAGGATAACGTTGGTTAGATAGTCCACCTGCTCATCACAACTGGGGAAATCTTGTTCTTCGAAGGTCGCCAGGGAAGAGTAAAGCCGCCAGTCAGCTTTAGTAAGCTGCCATTTGGGTGTGTACACAGGTCGGGTAGGAGTCAGCAAACAGAGCACACAGGAAATGGGCGCTCGAGTAGATGTCAGAAAAAATGGACCACTTAAGACAATGGGCGAGCTGGGCACTGCAAAATGGTAAGTCGAAATGGGAATAGGTGGGCGAGGAGTCAGAAAGGAAAGTGGGTGCTCGATTGTTAAGGCAGAAGAGGTTAAGTTGGTTAAGAAGGTCAGCCAAGAGGGCACCTCTCTGACAGGGGACGATGTGCATTAAAGTCACTGAGGAGCGAAAGTGGGGGAAGTAGCTGCCCAATAAGCTGAAGGAAGTCTGACCTGGTGATAGCGAATGACGCAGGGACAAATGGTACACACGGGAAAAGTCAGGCAGGGAAGGAGGAGGGGAAGTGCAAGAGCTTGAAGACAGGTAGTCAGGGAGATGGGTTGCCTATGGAGGTCATCCCATATGTGCAGCATGACGCCCCCACGAGTTAGAACGCCAACCTCAGGGGGAAGGTCAAAACCAATCAGTATGTAATGTGACAGCTCGAAGCGGTAGCAAGGGCACAATTTAGTTTCCTAAAGGCAGAGTACAAGGGGACGCTGCAGTGCTAGAAGCAGCTGTAAATCCTCTTTGTGGGACCGAAGGCTGTGAGCATTCCACTGGAGAAAAGTCATGATGAGTAGACATAGGGGTGTCACCTCTGCGGCTGCCGAGTGACAGCTGGGGAAGAGGCGCTACTACGGAGCACAGAAGCAGGAGGATCCTGCTCCATGGGGTCCACAGAAGCATCAGCTTGTTTGTGCTGTCAGGCTGTGGAATTAAACGCCCGAAAACGGTTGTTGGTGCGCACCGGCGACAGAGAGGCTGGCCGGCCTAAGGTATGCGTTTTGTGGACTTCTTAGAGCCTTTCCAGTTAGATGAGGACACTTGTGTTTTTGGCTGGAGGGAGGGAGGGAGGGAGGAAGTGTTTATGGGAGTACTACTATCCATTCCAGCTTTCCTGTTCTGTAGCTGGCGGTGCCCCTGTTGTGATTTGTTCATATGATAAATGTCTACGCGATTCCGGTTGGTTTTACACAGGAGCAGAAACTGGAGTTTGCCTTGGCTGTTTGATGAGTAACAAGGCCAAAAAATCCAAGATAAATGCTGGCAATGATGCGGCTAACGGAAGGAAAGAAATTTACCTACATTGTTACTTAGACGGTAGCTTATGATTTTCGTAATTATCTAAGAACTGCTGAACATCAAACCGTTTTTAACCAAAAATAAATTCATCATAGGATGTAAGCTGCGAGGACAAGCAGCTCGCTACATTAAGATTTCTAGCCAATGGCAGGATTTAAGCGCACCTCAAATTCAGTGCTGTTGTATCCCCACAATTATTGACTAAAATGATTCATTTCCCAGCAAAGCGATTTATACTTGACCGAGGAAGTACAGCACGGTTAAGAAAAATAAAAGATGTTGACATAAACGTTAATTCCAATAAACATTGCGAAAGTAACTTACATACTTCCACTAAGACAAATTACTACAGAAATTGTTATAAATAAAAGCAAAATGTATTTAACAGGTACACATTCATCGAGATCTAATAGTAATGCACCGTTACACCTTTTTATAAAGTTCCATCCTGCAGCCCTTTTTCCTGGGCGTAGACCGGTGGCGAGAGATATGAAATCCTGCCTATTTGATTTCGGAGTTCTCTTCTCTACAGCCAACACAGTGAATTTAGACAGTGTCATTTGTTATTGTGTTGTAAAAGTAGGATTTAACCCGTTTCAACGTACTCACGCTTCTTTTGCAAGACACGGTGTTTCATGGAATTGCAAGAACCAACGACAGTCATTTCACTCCTCTGGAGAACACGGTTTTTTTAATCAATTGTTTATAATGGACTGAAGGATGCCCTGAAGCTCCAGACGTTTATCCTCACTGCTGTAAATAAACTTTCTTTTCTTCAATTTTTCATTGTCAGAGGATATATTTTAAGTAGCTTTTCAACATTACGTATAGGGAAATTGTTTCACTGTAGTCCTGGAATCTAGTTTCCGTGTTTACTATTACTGTGTCAATTACCTCGAATACTAGCCTTCTCCATTTCTGAATACATACTTCTGTTTCGCTACACTTTATTTCAGTACTCCTGCTGAATTTATAAGGCTCTTACCTTCCACTTTGCGTTTCATACACATTAGTCTTTCACTAGCCTTAATGCAGTTTTCTATTTCAGGCTCACAGCCTCGTATGTCCACAGTTTCACTTTGCAGAATGTCGAACAAGATACTGGTATGCAGGAAAATCTAATTGTACAGCTGCAGTAGAAAAAAAAGAAGTCTGGCGGTCAAGTATACTATTTGGCCCAAGTGGTCGATGTGAAAGAAATATAATCCCAGTCTTGCTTTATCACATTGAATGCTGCTCATGTCCGTATAGCTAAGAATAATGGTTTTTACAGCGCGTGAATGAGAATACCTTTTTTCGCAAGGACCTTATGGTTTAATCCACTTCCCCCAGAAGTTAACTTGTTTTACCGCAACGGCTAAAAATACGTGAAATCCTGGTTTGCTACAAAAAAAATTTAATTGCGTAATTTTTAGAAGCACAGGGGATGGTCCAACTGATGTGCACAGCAGTGGATACAGACAGCACGAGGGTGTGCAAGTTTCACTATAGGATGTACACAGTTTTTCCGTGTTATTGCACTACAGCCGTCTTATGTTTACGATACTAATTTGTTTTTATCAATATTCTAACTGCTTACCACTTGCAGCTAAACAGTGGCTATGCCTTATGCACACCAGTTTTTAGCTAAGTCATAAAACCCTATGCATCTCTTCTTTCTCCTGATTTGCAAATCGAAAAATTGCTAATAGCTTAGTTCAGACATCCGTTATTTCGTCGGCTTGAAACTTGCTGTAGAGGACTATTTTTAACTTCACTTTAAATCTGTTCTTTAACATCCATAATACAAGTTGTTAAATCATGGTCAGAAAGTGCCTTCAAGTACTCCATTATGCTAAATGATTTTCAAAAGTTCTAAAAATTTTATTTACTGATGCCTCACATTCGTCACGAGTTTGGAGACAACTTTTGCCATGCTGAAAAGCAGATAGTCATAATGCATCTATTACGCTCCTGTTTCGGTAAACTTCTCGTTGTGTTTCAAAGTTCCAATCGCGCTGCTTCTGAAAGAGCATGGTCAATTCTTACTGTGCTTAGCTGATTGTATTTATCAGCTGCTGTAACATGTCAAATTGAACTGTGGTGTTTTTTAGCATTCGAAATAAAATTGATGCCTCTTCGCCTAGTCCCCACTTACGCCATTAACCGTCAACCATTCCAAATAGCACACAGTAAGAACAAAAGTTGTTCCTTACAACGCTGCCACTTAACCACCGTTTTGAATTTTACTATTGTGTTGCAAAGCTTCTTACAAATTTTCCCTAAAATTTAATAGACAAACTGCGTCAGCTTTCTTTCTTACACTATTGCAGAGAGACGAGTAAAGGATGCAGTGTTTTCAGTTAAAAACATTTTGAGGGTCTTGTGATGAAATAAATGCGTCCATGGGAGTTTTGACGTAGACGGCAATACCATGCTTTGCAACAATAAATGAAATACTAGACATCTTACCATTTCCTTTCGACAACGGTGTCAAGACATTGTCGATGACACCTGACAGGACACACCGAAACATACTTCACTAGTCAGTTTTATCACTGCCACTGCTTACTGCATTTTTGCTACTTAATTCATGTTACAGCTTTCACCATAAACATGCCTATGTTGATTTGAGAACTTACGAACACTCTGCATTACTACGAACGTGTGAAATAAGTAAGGCTACTAAATTTTAATCCGAGGAGCAATGAAAACACAAGCTATTCCCTGTCATCTTGCAATGACATCCAATGATGGATTCACATTTATTTTAAATGAATTATGAATGTCTTCTTGTGCTTTGTGTCTTATTCTTCTCGGCTTGCTGCTAGCGCGCAAGACTGTGCTAAGACCGGTATTAGACTGTCATATTTCTTTGACAAAGAAATATCAAATATTCGTCAAATTTTTTTGACTAAGATCGTGGCGATAAAAAGGGGATTACACTGTAATTTTTCGTCAAATTTCAAGATGGCGGACGGAAACATTATGCGCTGCAGTTCCTAATACCACAATTGCATTGTGTGTGTATTTGGAAGAATAGCGGTAGAGAAAGAGTTGAATGAAGCCCTAGGTATTACGTCTAGATAGTAAAAGAATTCAGCAAAATTTGTTACGAGAGCTGCAAGAGGAGGAATTAAAGTCTTAACATATAAATTACTTACGAATGGATGAGAGTATTTCAGTATTTGATCAGTAAAGTGGCTTCTCATGTTACAAAACAGAATATTCTTAGAAATGCTACATGTCCAGAAGACCAACTGTGTCACTGCGATTTCTTGATACATGAGAGCTACTCTGGTTTACAACACAGCACACTAATATCAAATTGTAATCAACCAAAATAATGTCAGAAACGTTTGAAGCGATTTATAAGCCGATGAAGGTGGAATATGTGAAGGTAAATAAACGTTTAGTACACTTTATGGACTATAAGAACAATTTTGAATTTTAAATAATTTAATTTCTGGAATTAGTGTTCCCACAACGGCAAAATTAATACAAAGTATGAAACAGATAATGCGCTTTTTAATTTGTCGCATCCAGAATCCAAAAACAGACAAAGTAGAAAGGAAAGCAAAGAATTTTTGAGTGTGACCACATCCTCTATTCCGGCTTGCTGCACGTATGTTTCCAGATGTAGAGGTGGATGGCTGTAGCAGTGATTGTGGACATGAAGTCGCCTGCAGCATATTACACCTCCCATCAACACACAATTGATAGCATGCATTATGCCCCTTGCTCCCCCCCCCCCCCTCCCATAGCCCAAGCTAGTTTATTTTAAAAAAGTCGACGAAACTAACTTTGAAGCCATGTTTACAAACACACTACAGATACGTCCAACAGCTGTAGCGACGCCAGCGCTCGAAGGTGTTACATTTCACATTGCAGTGAACAGATGATTAACGACTATGACCAAATCTATGGCGAGGCTTTAGATTTGATCTTACTTGACGACATGCCAGTTTTGACAAAGTTTCCTATTACACCATCAAATTTCTTTGACAAATGTTTAACATATCAACTTTGACAAAGGAATGAGATAGTGTAATAGCGGCCCAGGTAGCACTCAGTGAACTCGTGGAAGACATTACACAGGCGTGTATCCACCTGCTGGCGAGAAGCAGAAAAATCTAACGCCAGCTTTTAAAAACTGTATCCACGCTGTAGAAGCCCCAGTCCGCCACGGAAAAGAAACGGGCTTACTGTGCATGCCCATAAGCAGCACAGAATTTCGAGCTGCTATTGGTTACAAAGCTGGGAGTAATGCATTCTACCAGCGGGTGCATATAAGAAGTTCTAACGTAAAACATTCATTCACAAGTTTACATTGCCCGATCTGATTAAATTAAGTATGGGAGAATTAATTTGATTTTTTTTTTGGGTTGGCTTCGCCACCGATTAATTCATGTACGCAGCATCAAAGTTTAAGACTCATTTGGAAAACACTACACAGACCAGTGACGCAAGTCTAATAAATAGAACATACATAAGAAACGAAGAATTCAGCATCTGTTGGAACAGAAAATTATCCCATAGTTTGCTCTTCATTGAGGGCCTGGATACAGGCTGGACTAACGATGAAGGAGGGATATTTCATGAATTAACGTCAACTGAGTGTCGCTATTTCGTTTCTTCAGAATCATTTCCGTTAGGTATCTGAACTGAAAGACAAAATCAGAAATGCAGAAGGTCGCCCGACTTACTCTGTGCTGCCGGAAGTCGCCATTGATTCGTTGGAAACTGAGAAAAGAACTTAATTTATTGCATCTATATTGATGTACTCCTCGACGTGTCCCACAAACATCTGCAGAAACGGCCCAATATCCCGACAAGGAAAGTTGGTCGGTCGGTCAAAACGCCTACACATGTTATATATGTCGATTGGTCGGTGCGCGTGCAGGGGCCTTACCACAACCTTTGGCATTTATTCACATCCATTAGCTTCACCAGTTCACCTTTCAACCTCTAGCCATGCTGCAGATCAATCTGTCACAACCAAGATTCCAGGGGACTTCGCAGAGGGTTGGTGGGTGGGTGGTGGTGGGGGGGGGGGGGGGGGGGGCTCGCAAAATCTCCTTCTGCACTTCACTTCATACGTGGTCACAATTTCAAATGTTTCACCGAAACTACGAATCCCACCCATAGTGCGGACGCCAAAAGTGGCGGAAATGTGAGTCAGTCGTTCCCACAGGTGAGGTGGGGGTGACACCACAGACCACAGCTCGCCTCCACTTCGTGTCGCTGGCTGCCTACACCCGTGTCCCGTGCTTCTGCGAAAACAGAATGAATCACTGTCCACGGGACCTCCGATCCCTTGTGCTGACAGTTAAGACCCGCCATAAACGACAAAACTCTGACGAATCCGCAGCTAGACAAGGGCAAATTAACAAACGTGTACAGGTACGAAGTTTGTCACTTTCACCTCACTTTGAAGCATACCCTGCTCGTATTGACAGAAAGGCCACTAATACAGATAAAGCAGTTGTTGCTTCGATTTCGACGCTGGTCCAGGGAATGGCTTTCAATGGGAGAGACTTACCTACGAAATTCCTCGAAAGGAAATATTGCTCTTAAAACCTGATTACACCAACTTTAGTCGAACTCTCAGTGAAACCTGTAATGACTATTAATGTTACTCAGCTCTCACAGTGCAAAGGTACGGGGACGTAGCGATTTATCCTCATATTTCATCCTGCTATGGTAGTTCCTTAAAATAGATTGGAATATACAGCCCACGTCGCGCGTAGAAGAACCGGGGAACTTCGATTACGTATTATTTCGTTGCGCTTCCGTCTGTATTACGGGTAGAATATATATTCCCATCTTTACCTATTCCTGAAAGATACTGCACTGCCATTTTGGTAATTGACAGTACTACTTTGTTTTTACCGTTGATAGTAGTTTCCATACTTGTGGAGACTCACGATAAAGTGAGAAATTATAATGGAACTTTCATTAAACATGTGCGGCGAAACAGACAACATCCCGCATCTTGTCAAGCTTTCCGTCAAAAATGTCTCAAAACACGACGTATGCTTAAAGTTAGACAGTTAACCAGTATCCAGTCATAAACTGACACGCTCTAGTCGCCACTTCATAGCTATTCGTGGAAGCTGTTAACAGTCAAAATGTTGCGCATCGTCAGTTACTTGCAGTTATGGGACACCCTTTGCGCCCGTCTTCCAAGACTTGCCAGTTGTGGTTGATCTCAGTGAGCAAATTCTACGAAATTTGATTGCAGAGCTGAACTACGAAGCTTAGTCTCCCGAAGCTGTTATTGCACAAACCGAAAGAAACCCCGAATTAACATTTGTTCTAATAATTTTCGTTTAGCTACTAAGAGTATGCTGAAGCATCTAACTTTTCAACTTTATCCAAAATGTAAGTAAAAATTCTTTAAGCAATTAAAGCGGCTCAAAGTTCGCTACACACAGCATGTACTAACATCACGAATTAGCTTTTTCGTAGCGCGACAATAAAAAGTAAGTGCTTTGTAACAACTGCACTGTGCGGGATATCACCGAAGAACGTTCCATAGTTACCAAGACCTGCGCCGTCGGACCGTCAGCCGCCACGAAATACAGACACAGGATGCTCCGCTCGCAGAACACGGACAGCCGCCTCCGTAGCTGTCGCCCTCGTCTCCATTTCGTTGTCATCTACACGCAAGTCGCCGGGTCGGGGTCAAATAAAATGATTCGCAGCAGGCGACCGAACTCCCAGAAATGGAACTACGGTCCAAAACACGCACTTTTCACCGTAAACTGTGGTGCTATTGCTTACACTCCTAAGTGAAAAGAAAGTCTCACGCCACAAAGCCGAAGTGCGGCACTCAATGCTACTAAAGTTAATGGGGTAAGATCATGTGAAAGATACCACGTGTAATCTACTCTAGCGCCCTCCGTACCAGCAATCGACGCGGATCACTTCTCGATATCAGACTGACTCACAATCTACAAGTCGACAGAGAACTCCCAGGGCAGACTTTCCAGCAATTCGCTGGGCTAGGGAAAACAGTTTCAGTTAATCTATCAAGGAAATTTAATAAACGCGATATTCCACTTCAGCAAGAAAGATGGCAGACTAGCGTCCACTGTAACGTTTCTTTCCTCATTGGTAATTAAAAGTGAGAGAAATATTCAAATTAATGAATAAATATTCTGCTCATTATTATGAGTTTGCCACAGGAAGGACACGTTACAAATGCGATGCCCCGGTGTGGTTAGTATCCTTACGCGTATAAAAAAAAATATATATATATATACATATATATGTATATAATCCTTTTAATATACTGGACCATTACCATAATTTACCCTTGAGGCCAACGCTGTTACATTCTTTCAATGTATGAGACCCTGGTGTTGGTGAACACCTTCGTCAACCGCTGTTTGAAGGCTCGTTGACTGCAAGACACTGCTGTCGATAATCGACCGGTCTTCGTAAAAACAGGTCTTCAGGTCCGACCAATGGAGAATAATATACTTAAACGGCACAACGCGATAAGCAGTCGTTCATCTTGCTTTCAAATAACGTGATCACAATTTCGTGATACATCTACCTATCGCAGGTACTGACGGTGTCCTGTAGTGCTATTCGATATTGAAATGGCGAATAGAAGGGACTTCTTAATATCTGTATCGCGATACCACGCCATCTGCTGGGTTTTCGGGCTGACGCCGTTCACAGTGGACACTGAGAAATGTGAGCTACGGAGGACACGTACTGGTACACTGTACGCAGCGGCTGTTCTCGTCGTGAGCCTGGCACTAACAGCGCTTATGATAAACTGGATGCAAGCAATCAACGCGATGAGAAAGGATTCCATCACCTTTGTGTGGTCTGTGGGCTATGTGATGACATCGCACGTCACCACGGTGACGGCGGTCGCCGCAGACCTGTTTCGAAATAGCCACAAGTACCAGAGGATACTCACTCTGTCTTAGCGGGACAGAAGCATCTCGCACTGGCGCCATTTCTCCGGCGCGGCGGTGAGGATCTGCTGCAAAGTGGTGTACGCAGGCTCTCGCGCTACGTGTAGCTGCTGTGACGTTCGTATATCTGATGGAAGGGACGAAATGGACGTACACGTTATCATTGTTCTCAAGTGGTATTCTACCTACAGCTGTTTGCAGGTATGTGGGGCTCGTTCTTCTTGTGAGGAGTGACTTGCGCCAGCTCAACCAGTGTCTGAGAGCTACAGCCCAAGTGAGATGCCAGCGGCAACCACTTGCAGATCGCTACCGCAAGTTGAGGAGAGTCTACTCCGCACTGTGCAACCTGTCCCAGGAGGTTATTTAGCCCACGAGATAGTCTTAGTCTTATTAATGGTGACTGCACTGTGCAGTATATCTTGGAATGCAGCTGCCGTAGTCTTAACACGTCAACAGAAACAGCTAGTGGCGATACACATGTTGTTTCTGTCGTGGCAGTCGTCACAGGTGTTAATGGTGACAGTGGCCTCGCACGCGCTGTCCATGGAGGCGGCGCAGACAGCTCCTGTCCTCTGCCGGCTACTCATGGGTTGTCCGCAGCTCGTAGTCGTGTGGCAGCGATCTCGCTTCCCGCGCCCGCGTCCCCGAGCTCGATTCCCGGCGGGGCCAGGGATTTTCTCTGCCTCGTGATGACTGGGTGTTGTGTGATGTCCTTGCGTTAGTTACGTTTAAGTAGTTCTAAGTTCTAGGGGACTGATGACCATAGATGTTAAGTCCCATAGTGCTCAGAGCCATTTGAGCCATACTCCTGGGTTCGACTCTCCGCAGCTCAGAAACGTCAGAGTCGCGCCACTTCTGTCGCCTGGTCCGCAAACAGAATCCCACTCATCAACTTTACGGTGTCGTTTCCTTGGATTTGCAGATGTTGATTGCCTCCTTGTCTTTCATTACAACTTGTACTGTGATTCTGTTAACTTTCTGTGAAGCGTTCTGAAAAAAAGGATAGCCTGCTAAATATTGTTACACCACTATTGGTGAACAGGGACTCGTCTGCATTAAATTCTATATCTGTGTTGCTATGATTAAGAGCTATTAAGAGTCTGCTGCATTTTAAGAGATGAGACCATTCTTCTTCAAAGTGTTTCCTTGTTTAGCATTATACTCGTACAGCACAGCGAAAGGGTGCGAAGATGGACGTGTTCAAGTCAGTTGTGCAGTGTATCTGGTTACAGTGTCTAGTTTCGCTCAAAACCAACATGAAATCTCCCATTGATTGAAACTATAGGAAAAAAATTAAAATTGCTGCACTTTCCACACTGCGTTACATTTTGACACAATTGGTAATTATTAATAGCACGAGTGAAATGAGTTACTTACAGATATAAATCGCATGAATTTGTAATTCTTGAAACACACATGAAGTTATTTCACGTAAAAGAATGAGAAAAGTTCAGGAACAACAACTGGAATATTTTAGAGGAGACCAAAGCTGTGTTTCGCAGGAGGAGGCGGAAAGTTGACAAAGTGGTTCAGATGCGACACGGAGCCACAGTTACCAACAACGGGACGCGGCGACAGAAGAAGACCAGAAACATCAGCTGACGCGGGTGCATGTAAACGGTGTTTCATCACTGTATTAATTTGGACGACAAATATGATTTATTGCAGCTGAAAAAGCGTACCGCATCAAAAATTACACTAGTGTTAATCTCGTACGTTAGCGTGACTGCTACTTGCATTGTTGCATAGCGAAATCGCGGCGCTACAGTCTTGAACACCACGACGGTCTGGAGTAACCATCATAAAACGTAATGAAGCATCAATGAAACGGAATCCATATCGAGATCTTAATCACAGTTATTACTTCCCTTGACACAATCAGATATGTATCAAGCAACCCGAGTGAATCATTTTACCTTTACACCATCTGGACATACATAGTTACTTTCAGCTGCCCAAGTTCTTCAAACAACACTCGCATCAAGTCCATCGATAGTAATAGATCTACAATCACACAGACACAGGGCAGAACATGATTAGAAAACAACATATAACATGAAAGACAAAATGTGCATTGCCTTGGCAGGAAAGACTTTGAACTTTCTACACTCATCATAGACACGGTCAGTATAAGCCGCTTAGCACTAAGATGGTAACCTCACAACACATTATATTCACTTTAATGCTCACAGTATACCCACTCTGGCTCAAATATCGAAAAAACGAAACATCTGTCACATCATATACTCATCTTCACAGACCAGGACACAACAATTGCAAATCATAACTCACTTTTCAGTATACTAGGACAGAACCATCTCGTCATTTGGAACACAGTAGAATCATAAATCGATAACACAAACATCTACAAAATATAAATATCCACAACATATCAGATCGTGCCCACGCTTATCTTGCATACGAATTGCTCTCTATTAAAGACGAATGTTTCTCACTCAAGGGAACTATCATCAAGTAAAATATTTAATAACGACTAAACATAACTGGCATAAATCCTGCTTTATATCATTCACAGCGTGTACTGAACCTCACTAGATAGATAATATCCACTCATAATCACACGTCACAGTTTCAGACTCACAACAAACAAAAGAAAATTCCTAAGTAGTATCATCTCATTATATCATACATTATTCTGATAAACCCAGTATCACCACATCAAAATATTCATAACAATGATATGATGAAAATGAACGTTCATCAAAGCAGACCTGACACTCAAACAAGAAACTGCACAGTGCATGCAGAAAATTACTTCATTAATGAATAAAACAAGAATAAGAAAGTGTTACGTATCTAGATGACACATGGTAATCACATCTCTAATTAAATCATCATGTGTAAGAGCACTTCATACTGCCTCACTCGTCACTCGTCCCCATAATCAAGAAAAGCACTATAAATTGTCTCATCAATAGTACTCCTCAAGAATTTTAAATTCCTCATCACATGTTGCAACTATAATAATAATAGTCATACTGCGCAACAGCAAATCTTTCAAATCCAATGGCACCTGGAATATCCAGAAGATAATCCATCCAAACACTAACCAAGCCTGACATTTTTTAACTTTGTTTAATCTGCGAGATCCAATGTGGGTAAGCCCATTGGCTATATCGCCACTCATACAGAAGAAATTATCTAGACACCTGAGTCTTGCAAAAAAAAAAAAAAAAAAAAAAAAAAAAATCTATGAAACGTGAAAATATACTGAAAAGAGAACACGTGGAATGGTCTCGATAGACAAAGAAACTTAACTGGCACAAAAGTAAAACACCAATATTTTACACTAGATACCTTAACATCAGAAAATATGGTACCTTCACACTACCAAAAAGTAAGATTTGCACTTGACACTATATAAATTCTATATGTTCTAAGACTAGTGTTTAGCTTCTGATTGATACTGAGGCCATCTGACATAATTATCCAGTAACAGATAGAAGTATGTGCTACATTTCAGGAAAAAATTTCATGTTTTGTTGGTATATCCTTAGTTGGGGCAGCATGCACAAAACCACTCTAAGTGTGAAGTCACTTCTTCTCTCTAAACTTTAGTTTGTTATCTAATTATTTAATAACACAGGCCAACTATGGAAAAACTTTTTTGCTGAAAATACATTATTCTTATGCTTTTAGGGTGGGAAATCCTAATATGATACTTAAAAAAACTGTTTCACCCTCCTTTTCTTCATATTTTACAGTTACATTTATAAAGCAAATCGATTTTTTAAACAATTTGACAGCTTTTATATAGTTAAAATAATTTAAAAATGAGGTGTAATGTATGTAGATGACGTTGGTAACACTGCTGGAAAACACTAACTGGGAAAAAAAGGTTGATTCTATTTTTATGTTAACAGATGGTGTTTTGTTTACTGTCAACCTAACCTCACTTTCTTGTTTCCTGTACATGTGCTCAGCACAATGTCTAATTGCAGTTGTAAAAGCTCTGCTGACAGTTGTTGTTATATTTGTGGTGAATTTTGATTTAAGAAAACACCAAAGAAACATTACAGACTGTGTGAGAAAGGTTTATCTATCATTCTTTGGATCTAAACTTTGTGATCAAGATAAATCTTGGGGGCTGCAAAAGGTATGTTATGTGTGTGTTGATGACAGGAGAAAATGGTTCAATAAGGAGAAAAATGCCTTTATATTTGCTGTTCCTATGACATGGAGGGAGCCAAGAAATCATTCCAATGATTGCTACTTTTGCAGTGTTGATATTACTGGTCATAATTCGAAAAACAAGAAGGTAATAAGCTACCCTAACCTGCTGTATGCCACCCAACCAGTAGGGCATGGTGCAGATTTTCCAGTTCCTGAACCACCAGATTATTTAAATTCTACTTCAACAGAAGTATCCGATTTAGATGATCCAGGTGATGATGAATTCCATTGTAATACGGAAAGTCTACAGCCCAAATTGTTCATTCAGACCGAGTGTAACGATTTGATTAGGGATCTGGGCTTAACGAAAGAAAAAGCCGTATTGCTTGGCTCTTGATTAAAAGAAAAGAACTTATTGGCAGTTGGAACCAGTATATACATGTATATAGAGAGAGAGCTGCAATTTTCCGAGTTTTTTTTTAACAAGAATGTCAATTAGTGTATTGCGCAGACATCCATAGTTATTCATTAATTTGGTATTGAGTACAAAACGGAAAACTGGAGGCTGTATATCGATTCATCCAAAACTAGTTTTAAGTCTGTTTTATTACACATTGGTAACATGTATGCATCTATACGTGTTGGAGATTCTATACACATGAAAGAAAGCTATGAAAACCTAGAAATAGTGCTAAATAAAACAGGCTATTCTGCTCATGGTTGGATGATAAGAGGCGATCTAAAAGTAATATGTATATTCCTTGGTCAGCAAGGTGGCTTTACCAAATTTCCCCATTTACCATGTAACTTCGAATTTTTATACTATGTAAGAAAAAGTATATTGCTCGAAAACTATAGGTGATACAAAAAAAACTAAGGCTATATTTGGATTCAGCTCATAAAAATCTATAAGGAGCAGCTATCAAAGTAGAAAGAAGTATTTCAAAAAAAGTTTTCATTGGCCTTGTAATAGTTTCCCTTCAACAAGGCCCATGACAGGCTCTGTGCCAAGTTCATCACGTTCTTCCACTACCATAATGACACCTAACTCCTGTTGTACACTTTCTAAAAAATAATTCTAACGTAGATTCATCTCTCAATGCTGCTTTTACATGTACTGTGTGGTCAGCAGGTGCATCCACCAGTTCCACCTGACACACTCTGAGCTCAGTCACAAACACTGGCTTGCACTGGGCTATCCGAGCTCTGCATACCACTGACAGGCAGTTGGGCTACAGCAGTAGCAAGTTAATCAGCCTCGTATGTTTCCTGAAATACTATTTACTCTATTCACCATTAATACTTCCACTCCCTGCTCAAGATTTCCATGACCAGCTACTTGCTCTTTTACCTGACTTGCAACAGTCTGACTTGAAGCAACTTCTAGCCTATCATGTAACTGAGATTGTTCCATTAATCTATAAACACTATCGTCCCTGTCTTTACAACTAGTGTATGGCCGTTACAATTGCCTAAGATTATCCTCTTCAAATTCTATCAACCTGTTTAGTTCTACCACTTCGTTGTAGACCCATACAGTCTGTTGTTGTAACACGTTTATTTCATCCCCTGTGGAATCTAGAAACTTCCCAGACAAACTTCTGAAAAGGGGTAACCTATGGACTGACGCTGAATCGAATCTACATTCCAACAACAACAAAATACCAATTTACCGCAGGTGCACCTATGGAGTATAATAATAAATCAGAAAGGCCTTAATAGAACACAGAAGCATTAGACAGTCAACATTGTGGTCTGAGACACTTCAGGTTTCTGGCATTCATTTGCCCGTGCAACAAGATTTTCATAGCCCAGTATATACTTTCCCTGAGTAAGTAAATTCAATAAAGTTATCAAAGCAAAGTATTTACTACTCTTAAGAAACATGCAAATGATTATAAACTCAACTGCGCTCAAATCATACTTCACATCAGCATGAGAGGGGAGGGGGAGGGGCGAGAGGGTTGAAGAAGGGTGGGGACTGATCGACTCCCCGCTCTACTAAGCTAGAGCTTCTCACCACTGCCAAGTACAATGATGAAATTGGCAATCAAACCTACTCTTACTATTATTACTAATGAAACTGACCGTGGCAACAGCCCACGGAAGCCCAGTGATGACTTTCGTTGCAGGTACTAAAAACACGAATTAGAAACAGATACACTCCAGATTCTTATGAATGGTCATTGGAACAGAAATCTTCAGGCAATTAGAGTTGAAACGTTTAGACTAATATTCTACACAATTAAGCACATTTAATGCACTGCAATATATCATACAATTAGCAGAATAAACGTTTTGCACGCAACACTTCAATATAGGTCTGCACGCAGCAGAAACAAACACTAAATCTATGCGGAATTACAAAGATAAAGTCCAGAAAACTTTTTAAAATTAAGTTAGTATTGAGTCGACAAGATCAGAAAATACGATACAACGTCAGTAGTGTCATTCAACAAGTTTCACCTACCGAAACATCACTATCTAACAGAAACTTCACCTGCTGGTATCATTAACTTCTATCATCCTGAAAAAATTCCTTAAGTAATGCAGCATTCCAAAATATCACTGTTCTGCTAGACATTCAAAATCACCTTAAATCCCAAAAATGTGTGTGATTTCCCTGGATTCCTAAGGGACCAAATTGCTGAGGTCATCGGTCCCTAGACATACACACTACTTAAACTAACTTTGCTTAAGGACAACACACACACCCATGCCCGAGGGAGGACTCGAACCTCCAGCGGGACCAGCCGCAAAGTCCGTGACGTGATGCTTCTGACCGTGCGGCCATTCCACGCGTCCTTAAATCCCACAAACCCGATAAAGAATCTGTATGGGAACTACTGAACAAGCAACTCACGCCTGACCAGTCAGTCTAACTGCAAGTTCCTCTTGCTGTACAGCAAACCAACACAAGTAGGAAGCCTAAAACTATTGCAGACACACTTATTATTTCAGTTCTATTATCCACAACCATGGTTTCATGAAATCTACCGAACCTATTAATATGTCAGGCTCCATAAGTAATGATTTATCTACACACAAAAATATGGCACCACAAAAGAACAGTGCAGTAGTTCAGTTTAGCAATAAGCAATGTAATTGCACTTCGCCACATGTGAATGTAACATTCCTCTTTGTGTGTACTCAACGGACTCCATTAACAGCGTGAGAACAGGAGTGCATATACGTGTGTATTAGTTATTGTGTCAGTATTTAACAAGCGGTACAGAAAAAGAAAAGAATCACTGTCATGAGAAGTTGTGTATGGTTAGAATTAAGATGCATGACTGTAACAGTTATTCACTCGCGTGTATTTCAAAATATATAAATTACTTTTCACTAACGGAGACGATCTTAAAATTAAGTTTAAAGATCGAGTGAAAAAAGAACGTACCGTCACATTTTCAAATACGCATTGTATCGAATAAAAAGGACACATGCTATGAGATTTTTCACAGAAATTGTTGTTCTTGTAGGTGAAGAACCCCTATATTTCCGAATATTATTACACATGTTCAGTGGGTTAGACTGTTGTTTAGCGAGTAGATGGACACGTACGCTGGAGCATGCAATCTTCGGAATATTATTTCGAATTCGTTGTACGAAGAAAAAGAAATGAATAAAAATGTTAATCGTTAGTTCGGCGAACTTGTGACACGAACTGTTGTTGTCTTCAGTCCTGAGACTGGTTTGATGCAGCTCTCCATGCTACTCCATCCTGTGCAAGCTACTTCATCTCTCAGTACCTACTGCAATCTACATCCTTCTGAATCTGCTTAGTGTATTCATCTCTTGGTCTCATGAACAAGTCCTGTGTGTGGAGCAAGACCCGGTGAATGACGACAATCAGCAACTGCGTGTCGTCATTCAGCGCTTCCTGCACCACAAGGAGATTGTCCATCAATATGGCTGTAGGTATGAAGACCATCACGTGATGATCTAGACTGGTCGCCTTCCAATAAACGTGCCTTGCGATCTAGACTGTTATTATTTGTTCCAACGATTATATTTCGTTCGCTGATTTCACCGGTGATGTTTCCAAAAATATTTATCTCTAATAAGTTCTGACTATCGTGGATGAATTTAGTTGTCGAAATGGACTACATTCTTAATCTGGGTCATAATCACTCTTTGCAATTAAAAAAAAAAAGTTTGCGACTCATCTGGAAATAAAAATATGTCACTTTAAATGGTTTACTGGTTATTTCTCTTCCGCATGACCGTACGAGCGAGGAAGATTGGTGTTTAACGCCCTGTCGATAGTGGAGTCATCAGAGATGTGGTGCGAGGTCGTACTAGGACAGGACAGGGGAACGAAACCGGCCACGGCCTTTCAGAAGGAACATCGCAGTCACAGAGATGCCCAGACGAACATTTTGACCGTCGTCTTACCGACTGCGAATCCAGTGCACTGACCGCTGTGCAGCCTCGCTCACTCACACTGATGGGCCGTCAAAACAGGCTGACCAGATTTCCAAAATCAAAATATGGAACCCACATTAAAAGCTGAAATGAATGGACATTTTGTGTATATTAGATTTATGTCAACCACTTGGTTTATGGAACAACTACACTGATCATCGAAGAAAATACCTTGCATTACTAATTGAGTAAGTACTTTACTGTTTTATTGTTGCGACATGCAAACACAGTATATCACTTTAATATAACTATTTAACTAGGTTAGATAATTAACTACATAGGATACCTATTTTGTCCTCGCAATTGGCCTGGAAGATCCGCCATAGATAGTTTCTGAAAATGTTTCTTTGTTATACTTTGCAGAAGAATGTATGTTATTCAGGAATTTGATACATTTTGAAACAGAATTTTATAAAAATCAGCACATGAATAATCTTGAAAATGTATCTTATTTATGTGATGTTAAAGGCTTTCCCAGTGTACTGATTGTTCCATAATAACACGGGGAACTGCCGGATATCAGTAACTTCCTGCCACGATATTTCGGCGCAGAGTCTTCCGGCCATCTTCAGGTGAGTACCATTGTAGTAGTACTGGTGAGTACGCGCTGAGCTCCGCTATAAAAGTCATTCTGAGGTGATATTGCGCATGCGCTGCTCGGCGTGTGCATTCATAACAACTCCGTCCGCTGCGCCTCGCGCCCTCCACGGAGAAAGCTTGGCGTATCGATTTCAGGTCGATTTTCATCTTTATGCAGATAACTAGGTCGACTACGAAGTTTCTCTATAACAGGATTCCAAGCAGAGTTTAGCTGATAACCTCTATCTCGATTGATGAGAGTCTGGTTGTCAGATAATCTTATTTCCACAGATTCATTGATAATCGAGCTCCAAAAGTTTGATGTATGGGCCAAAATTTTTGTGTCTTTGTAATTCATGGAATGGTCTGTGGAAATACAATGTTCGGCGATTGCGGACTTGGTGCGTTGGGGAAGGCGAGTATGCCGTTGGTGTTCAACAATGCGTTCCTGCACAGTTGGTGTTGTTTGCCCTGTATATGATTTGCGGCATTCATACGGGACTTTTTAAACACCTGATTTACGCAGGGCAATGTCGTCTTTAACGGATCCCACCTATTATGAAATTTTGGAAGGAGGGCGAAAGATGACTCTCACGTCATACTTTCTCAATATTCTGCCTACCTGTGAAGAAATATTCCCAATAAACGGTAGATAAGCAGTCGACCTGAAGGCCTCTTCCTCTTCCTTGTTCCGTCATTTGTAGGTCTGCAACACTCTGCAAGAATTTTTATGTCACAGGAACTCCATACATGAGAACATAAAGTTTACCATGGAAATAGAGAAAGATGGTTGTCTGCCATTTTTAGACGTCTTGGTGCGACGGAAGAGTGATGGCGCACTTGGTCACTCGGTGTACACAAAGCCCACTCATACAGACCTGTATCTACAAGCTACTAGTTGCCACCATGCAGCACAAACAATGGGCGTTCTCAAAACCATGATCCACCGTGCCCATACCATCTCTGACGCCGACAGTCTTCAAGCGGAACTGGAACACTTGCAAAAAATATTTATGGAGAATGGCTTTTCACCTAGGCAAGTGAACAGAGTGATACAGACGTACGAACGACGGAACAAGGAAGAGGAAGAGGCCTTCAGGTCGACTGCTTATCTACTATTTATAGGGGAATATTTCTTCACAGATAGGCACAATATTGAGAAAGTATCAAGTGAGAGTCATCTTTCGTCCTCCTTCCAAAATTTCATCACTGGTGGGATCCGTTAAAGACAACGTGGGCCTGCGTAAATCAGCTGTTTACAAAATTCCGTGTGAATGCGGCAAACAACACGGACTGTGCAGGAACGCATTGTGGAACACCAACGGCATACTCGCCTTCTCCAACCCACCAAGTCTGCAATTGCCGAACATTGTATTTCCAGAGACCATTCCATGAATTACAAAAATTTTGGCCCTTAGATCAAACTTTGGGAGCTCGATTATCAATGAATCTGTGGAAATAAGATTGACTGACAACGAGACTCTCATCAATCGAGATAGCGGTTATCAGCTAAACTCTGCTTGGAATCCTGTTATAGAGAAACTTCGCAGTCGGCGTAGTTAGCTGCATAAAGATGAAAATCGACCTGATATCGATACGCCAGGCTTTCATCGTGGAGGGCGCGAGGCGCAGCGGACGGAGCCGTTATGAACGCGTACGCTGAGCAGCGCATGCGCAATGTCACCTCAGTATGGCTTTAAATAGCGGAGCTCAGCGCGTACTCGCCAGTACTACAGTGGTACTCACCTGAGGATGGCCAGAAGACTCTGCGCCGTAATATCGTGGCCGGACGTTACTGAAATCCGGTAGCTTTCCCGTGTTTTTATGGAGCTATCTTACTTATAGCTATTTTCTTGCCAGTTTCCTCACTACACCTCTTCTTTTGTCCGGCTCACCAAGTATTTGCGATCGAGAACACCATTTATGTAGTAGCGTTAGTGCCAGGTAGAGCTAGGAGAATTTCAGTAACGAGCTGGAATCTTCTGCAGCAGTTATGTTGAGATGCCAGGAAGTTGAAGATGAGAGACCTCTTTCAGTGCGTATGACCACATTTGTTCTTCATTTGGTTATGCTGCTCATTTCGTAATAACACATTATTTCAAAATATACAGAACGGTTAATCAAAAACGGGACAACATACATCCCTTATGTATTTTGTGGCGCCAAAGGGACTCTCAAGCTAAACATGGGACGATCCCGTAAAATACGGGACGTGTGGTCACCGTACATTAAAGACAGTGCTGTACTGGAGGGCGATGAAACAGTGCGGCGCAGTAAGTGTCCGGTCTGACGTCAGATCTTTTACCAGCCGTCGAAGAAAGTGTCGAGCACAGGATGGGCTGCACGGTCCACATCAGCTGGACTGTGGGTCGCTGATATATCATAGAGATCGCTGTCTAGAGCATCCTGATGGCAAAGATCGCTACCGAATTTTGTGGATTATGGCTACCTGTAAATCAAGTAGTGTGCAAAAAGCCACTAGGTAATTCAGTGATGGACAACACAAAACGGTTTGTTTCAGGCGCCTCCTGGAACCACATCATACTTTGGAGAAAGGAAGCCGCAGCGAACAACGTGTAACTCTGCTTCCTGTGCTTAGTGGACCATTATAAGCGCAGGAACATCGCTGCCGTGTTGGTAAGTGGTCACCTGGAGCGATAAATATGCGTTGCTACAGTGCCACATCTCGTTATCAACCGAGACGCCAAGAAGGAGAGATTCATTAGCTTCATTATGAACCACCACAGACTGTGTGTGCAGGGGCTTGGGGGTTGAAATAAACTTACTGTTTAATTTCTAAACACAGCCAACCACACTGTTCAAGTTTGCAAATTGCCATTGATGTACCGTCTGTAATCAACAATGCTTCTTGTTGTCTTCTTTGTCTCATACACGATGCCATTTGTAGTTTCTACTGCAATTATGTTTACGCGGTGACCACAACCTGGGCACAGTCGCGCCGCTATATTTCTTTGTCATTACATTAAGTTACGAAAGACAGTGTCCAACTGTAAGATATCACTCTGGCATTAAAGCCTTTGAGTAAATGTGCGTACGAAACTCTTTACATGAATACAGATATAGTATATGATGGAATGACACCTAGAATTCTGGTACATCACACTAATGGTTGTTGTTTTCTGTTGCATCGTGGAGCTCGAGTCAACAAGCGGCCCCGCATTGGTTCTCAATACGGTGGAAGGCGAATAAATGACAGTCGCCTTTAATCATATAATCTTCATCCACCATCACAGTTTAATTTTTTATGCATTTATGATGCACCATCTTTTGTCGTTCGTTCACAACACGCAGAGCCAACTGCCGCAGTACTTCTGTGTCAATTTTAGCGATCACAGCAGCCGAGTAGCGCTTGTTAAGGACTCAGAACAGGATCTGCGAACTCTCGGTAGAAAGGTTAGTGCTTGCTGAGCCAAATGATGTACAAAGCTAATCAGTGTTTGTGTAGCACGAAATTCTGAATGGGAGAAATGAAACTACGAATCGCTGCGCCTCGAAAACGTTTTGGGCGGGAAAAATAGTTTGTTTTAAGTTTCAGCCAGCCGTAGCCAGATAGTAGCGATGAGCACAGCCGGTGTGCTCAAGAAGTCAGCCACTGGGCAGTACTGTTGACACTGCAAACGGATGAGCTTTGCGGCACCTGCCACGGCTGAGGCACGCGGAACCGCCGACACTGTAACACAGTAGTGTGGTCCAGAGTGTAGTGAGCAGCCCAGCTGTGCTTCATTCCCCAACCCCCTTAACCCCCCCCCCCCCCTCCCTTATTTCCCAATAAATCGCAGAAAAGTATTGAGTGGACGATTTGGATGGGATTCGGTTAATGAAAAGGTAATTAATTGTAATAAATTACACTGAGGCTTACAAATTACAGTGACACAAACAAATCAAGCTGCTTACAATATGAGGTAATAAAAATGTTATATGCCACAGGTGAACAGAGAAACTTATTTGTGTCGTTTGAATCACTGCCAAACAAAACTGATATATTAACAAATAATCACTGTGCATTAAACTACATACTTTCATCTAATACAATTAAATTTTATAATGTGAAGCACAAATGAATAATTTACAATTAAATTTTCAGTCCAAGCTACTCCTTCCTACACCTTCTTTAAGAGAGTGATAAAATTTCCAAAAGGTATCTCAATTTAAAATGTTCTAGAACCCTTAACACAACAACACGTACATGACTATCTCAAATAATAAATATATGTACGGCAAAGCCCATGATTTGCTTTCTTACAGAAAGTTTGATGATTTCAACAGCCCAGACCACATTCAAACTCTAGACAGCATGGGCCGCTTGCCGGTCAAAACATGTTACGACTGCGGCAGCGGGCAAACTTACATAGGTAATAAAAGAACACATGCCGCCTAGCAATGTTACCAAAATCAGTTTACACGAAGGAGGAAGAGGGGGGGGGGGGGACATAATAAATACCATATGCAACTGCGCTTGCCAAACCTACTACTAAAAACACAGTATAAAAGGATCCCAAATAATGATAAAAGCCGGGATAGGCCCGGCAATACTGCACCTGAGAGTTAGTAGCCAACATAAGGTTGGCAGATACCAAGGTCTGGCGTCAGGGCGAATTGGCACAACAAATAAATAAGAGTAAAAGAACAAGCAAATGGCAACGCCGAAGAATTTAAATAGGATTAAAAACACACAGGGCTAAAATCAATTGCTAGAACCTTGGACATCGTCTTAGGCTTAATTGACACTACAAATAAATAAAGGTAAAAGAACAGGCAAATGACAATGCCCAGATATATAAATAAATATAAGTAAGCAAAAGGCTAAAAGCAATAGCTAGCAACTTAACAAGCACACATAAAAATATCAGACTGCTGCCACATCAGAAAACGGAGCAGGCGCGCGCGCAGTCCCCAGCAAGCCAGAAAACCAATAACACACACTCCAGCAACCCAGCCAGCCTGACCACAGTAATTTCAACTCAGGATCAGGGCGCGTGAGCACACCGTGTCCACGCAAAACACACACTGCCAAATAATTCCCACCAACAGATACGGCTGCCCCCCGGGTGGGAAAACGGGGACGACGACCTGGTACACACAAGCAGAAAACTCGACACCTAGACTCCGGCCAAAACGGAATCACGCACAAAATACACTCCTGGAAATGGAAAAAAGAACACATTGACACTGGTGTGTCAGACCCACCATACATGCTCCGGACACTGCGAGAGGGCTGTACGAGCAATGATCACACGCACGGCACAGCGAACACACCAGGAACCGCGGTGTTGGCCGTCGAATGGCGCTAGCTGCGCAGCATTTGTGCACCGCCGCCGTCAGTGTCAGCCAGTTTGCCGTGGCATACGGAGCTCCATCGCAGTCTTTAACACTGGTAGCATGCCGCGACAGCGTGGACGTGAACCGTATGTGCAGTTGACGGACTTTGAGCGAGGGCGTATAGTGGGCATGCGGGAGGCCGGGTGGACGTACCGCCGAATTGCTCAACACGTGGGGCGTGAGTTCTCCACAGTACATCGATGTTGTCGCCAGTGGTCGGCGGAAGGTGCACGTGCCCGTCGACCTGGGACCGGACCGCAGCGACGCACGGATGCACGCCAAGACCGTAGGATCCTACGCAGTGCCGTAGGGGACCACACCGCCACTTCCCAGCAAATTAGGGACACTGTTGCTCCTGGGGTATCGGCGAGGACCATTCGCAACCGTCTGCATGAAGCTGGGCTACGGTCCCGCACACCGTTAGGCCGTTTTCCGCTCACGCCCCAACATCGTGCAGCCCGCCTCCAGTGGTGTCGCGACAGGCGTGAATGGAGGGACCAATGGAGACGTGTCGTCTTCAGCGATGAGAGTCGCTTCTGCCTTGGTGCCAATGATGGTCGTATGCGTGTTTGGCGCCGTGCAGGTGAGCGCCACAATCAGGACTGCATACGACCAAGGCACACAGGGCCAACACCCGGCATCGTGGTGTGGGGAGCGATCTCCTACACTGGCCGTACACCACTGGTGATCGTCGAGGGGACGCTGAATAGTGCACGGTACATCCAAACCGTCATCGAACCCATCGTTCTACCATTCCTAGACCGGCAAGGGAACTTGCTGTTCCAACAGGACAATGCACGTCCGCATGTATTTCGTGCCACCCAACGTGCTCTAGAAGGTGTAAGTCAACTACCCTGGCCAGCAAGATCTCCGGATCTGTCCCCCATTGAGCATGTTTGGGACTGGATGAAGCGTCGTCTCACGCGGTCTGCACGTCCAGCACGAACGCTGGTCCAACTGAGGCGCCAGGTGGAAATGGCATGGCAAGCCGTTCCACAGGACTACATCCAGCATCTCTACGATCGTCTCCATGGGAGAATAGCAGCCTGCATTGCTGCGAAAGGTGGATATTCACTGTACTAGTGCCGACATTGTGCATGCTCTGTTGCCTGTGTCTATGTGCCTGTGGTTCTGTCAGTGTGATCATGTGATGTATCTGACCCCAGGAATGTGTCAATAAAGTTTCCCCTTCCTGGGACAATGAATTCACGGTGTTCTTATTTCAATTTCCAGGAGTGTATAAACAACATCTGAAATAAGGTGAAACCAACCCCGCCACGCAGACCGGAAAGAGCAAACACACAGAAAGCCTGTCCTGCAGTCCTTACATCTCCTGGGTGCGGAAACCTAAACGATATCGAGGCACCCTTTTCAGAGGCGGAGAACCTCGAGCGATCGCATGCGGGGATCCATCAGTTGTCCACTACAGCACATCACCAACACGCCCCACCGCCCAACGGCCAAATCAACGAGACCTCACCTCCGTGCCGGGGGCGGAAGGCAAAATACCACCAGCTCGGTTCAAATCCAACTGCCGAGCCGAGCGCCCCCCCCCCCCCCCTCCCGCGAAAAACACTCCAGAGGGCAGCAGCCGCCTCAGCGCCTGCGTAGGCCGAACCAGACGGAAACAGAAATACTAGTCGCTATCGATAGTGCCGGATACGCAACGCGCCAGAGAAACGGCACAAGTATTAACACAGGGCATCCTGTTAATGGAAACTTAGAAAGACTGTCCTCCTCACCTCCCCCCCTTCCCTACCCCTCGTATCTTCAACCATTCAAAGTGAAGCACTCTTTATGTCGATCACTGTATTAGAAGTCTATGGTGATGGAAAAAGACAAGTGCGTATTTTACGCCCCCTCATTCCTCTCCTCTTTCCAGCTCGTCACAGTGTAGTATGAGAAAATTGCCTATTTGCATGAATGGGAAATTAAAAATATCTCCCCATCCTCTTCCCGAATCCCCCCTTCTCCTTATTTCTACTGAATCATAGCACAGATGACGGGAAGAGGTCAATTGCGTGGTTTATACCGCATGCCCCTCCTCTCTATCAACAAATAATCATACTATAAAGACGGTGGCAAATTACGTTATTTCTGATGCATTCATCAAGTAAAAAGTAAAGCCTCTTCCTCTCCTAATCTCCACCCAATCGTAATGACGGAAGCACATCGATTGTGTGGTCCAAATCCCGCTCCCCCAAATACCATTCATCTTTCTAACTCATCAGGATAGTGTTTAAATGCTGTACCATAGATGTAGTAAAAACTATGGAATCTACACTTGAAAGTGAAAAATATTCATTGTTTACTTCGAAGTCAAAGATGTGCATTATTCCCAGCATAAAAATGGTGTCAAATGACACAACCAACGTACAGAATGATTGTGTGTTTAATAATACACCTCGTCTGTGTTTTTCTACCAATTCCAGGGAAGTAATAAAAATCCAAAACGATTGAAATAGATGAGTTTTATGCTTTATGACCCACACAATATCCTGCAAATGCTAAACGGTAGACTTTAAGCAAGTAATGGCAAACAGTAAATGCAACACAGCACACACTTTGCAATAAACACTAAGTGTCAAACTGTGAACACAGAATGCTAATACTAAATAGTAAATGCTAGACCGTAAATATTAAACCCATAACTGTGACTGCTAAATGGTGGACACTAAATGGTAAATGCTGTATGGTAAACAGTAAACCCTGAACACCTAAAAGCAATCACTAAACAGTAAACACTAAATGATAAACACACAACGCTTAATTGTATATACTAAACGCTAAATGCCCAATAGTAAATCCTAAATGATGGACGCTAAATGGTGAACTTTAAATGGTGAACATTAAATGCTTAGTGGTAAATATTATACGCTGTTGAAATATCCAAGTGAAGCTACAGAACTCTACAAAATTTATGATGCGTATAAATTTTGTTTAAATTATTTCTATGAAGATCAAAATTATGCATATCTATATACACACATATATCTGTATCTCTTATATCAAAAATACTATACACACTTGTGTTGCCACTATTGCAAAGTAATGATTTCATGTCTCTCTCCGAATCTCTTTCCCTATCTCTCTCTCTCTCTCTCTCTCTCTCTCCCCTCCCCCCCCCCCCCCCCGTTCTCTCTCTCTCTCTGTCTCTCACACACACACACACACACACACATACAGAGAGAGAGAGAGAGAGATAACTGTATCAAAATTACTTTATTATTCAATAACAGATTACTGAAGAGGAAAGGGGAAGACAAACCTTATACTGAAGAGTTAAGAACTTTATATTATAAAAATTTTCTCAGAGAATTGTTACAATCTATACTGTTGAAATATAGGAATTTCATCCACATTCTGCACCGTTTTACACACTTTTTTTCGTATCGTCTATAGTAAGCAACAATTTCCTCCGGTCTGAGATCGTGTTTAAGCTAACTCGAGTAGGCAACCAGAATTACACTGCTGAATCTACCTTAACGAAATCGAAACAGTACTGAATAGCATTTTGCGGGCAATCTGCTCACATTACAAATAACATATGTTAAATATAGCTATCAGCTATATGCTTGTACTGGAACAGAAGCATTACTGTCGTTTGTAACCATCGTACTCTTCTAGAACAGCGCCGTACTTGGAGTCAGTCAGTAAACCACTCCCCCTAGAATCGATTGTCTTACGTGCTCAGTGACTACTGTAAGGGCTTTCAGCTCACCAATGACCTTTTATGTGAGATAGCTTTGTGAATAAAGCAAGGAGTCACACCATTCTTCTTATCAGAGATCTAATGTTAACATGTTTTGTAGAAACTGGTATTTTCTGACAAAAAATTAGGTAATAAAATTTTCAAAATCGACTGCGCCTGTGTTTTGCACACTCTACCGCAATTGAGAAAGTTCAGTTCTGCGAGACTGATGATCGAAAATTTTGAAGGCACATACACCTTGCAGTCCTTCAGATGAACCAGCACCGTTGCTCCAAATTTGTTGGTAACATGTTCTGTGCTCAATATTGTATGGCCCCGCCCTTTCTCCAATGGTGATAGTACATACCGCACTCCTCAGACTCTTCCTGTTTTGTAATGTGTTACCCCTGTTTTCATGTATTACGATAAGAAACCGATTAGCAAAGCGTATAAATTCTTATTAGTAGCAGGAAGGTTCAGCATCAGATGAAAACTTCCTAACGAACTTTTCCCGCATTTACCTTACGCCCTCCTCCTGAATCAGCAAGAAAAAATGCGATTAAGAGGCATTAATCAGCAAGTTAATCACGATATGAAATAACGTTGCCACAGCTTCCGAACTGTTTGCGTTAGGACGTTAAAACTGGACGGTTGGCTGCGAGGCATGATTGGAATTAGTATGCGCTGTATGGTTTGGGTTAGCGACAAAGCCCGCTTTCATTTGGATGGGTTCGCCAATAAGCAAAGTTGGCGCATTTGAGGAACTGAGAATCCGCATTTCGCGATCGAGAAATCTCGTCACGCTCAACGGGTGGCTGTGGGATGTGCAATTTCCTGTCACGGAATAGTCAGTGCGATATTCCTTGATCAGACGGTAACTGCCGAAAGGTACGTGAAGCTTTTGGAAGATGATTTCATCCCCATCATTCAAAGTGACCCTGATGTCGACGAGATGTGTTTCACGCAAGAGGGAGCTCGACCCCATCGAAGTAGGAGAGCGTCTGATGTCGTGGAGGAGCACCCTGGGGACCGCGCTCTGGCTCTGGGGTACCCATAGGCCACTGCGATGGGCCTCGGTTGGCCGCCATATCCTTCGGATTTGAGCACATGCGACTCCTTTCTGTGGTGCTATATTAAAGACAAGGTGTACAGCAGTAACCCCAAAACCAATACTGAGCTGAAAACAGCCTTTCAGGAGGTCGTCGATAGCATCGATGTTCCGGCACTTCAGTGGGTCATGAAGGATCTCGCTATTTCTCTGTGACACGTCATCTCAAATGGTGGTAGGCATATCGAATATGTCATAATCTACATAAAAAAAAGGTTCAAATGGCTCTGAGCACTATGGGACTTAACGTCTGAGGTCATCAGTCCCCTAGAACTTAGAACTACTTAAACCTAACTAACCTAAGGACATCATACACATCGATGCCCGAGGCAGGGTTCGAACCTGCGACCGTAGCAGTCGTGCGGTTCCAGACTGAAGCGCCTAGAACCGCTCGGTCACCGCGGCCGGCCATAATCTACATCCAGATACCTGTAGTGATGTTGAATGCTGTGTGTGCATGCCGTAGCTTGTAGTTAATTTACGTTTCTTTCGTATAGTTCGATAATTTGCTCCCTGTATCATTCTCGGAAACGAAGTCAATCTCTCTCTCTCTCTCTCTCTCCCTGTGTGTGTGTGTGTGTATGTGTGTGTTTGTTGGAGAGGAAACCTAGTTAAGCAGACGGAGTTTGATGGTCCAAAATAAAACCTTTTACTAAAAAAGTTATTGTTGTAAAACATGTTTTTAATGACCACGCCGTGAGAATTGAACTGGCAGTGTTCTCAGCATTCACTTCAGCCTTGTGGCTGATAATTCGGCGGCGTAATCTCTTACAATGACTGTAACCTGTGCTTGCTCACACATTTTGCCCTGCACAAGGTGCATGTAATCCTGGTTCAATTACTTGATTAATATTTTCTGTTCATTTGAAGAAGCAAATATGATCTCTCACACATTATCCAATCTACTTCCACATCTGTATTCTGTAAACCACTTTTAAATGCATGGCAGAGAATAGTCCTATTGCAACATTTATTAGTGTTTGTTCCCATTCCATTCACATACGGAATGTGTTAATAATTATATTTTAAATAACTCACAATTCCTATTGCAGTGGTATGTGGATATGTAGCTATCATTTGGTTTTTTATTAGTTTTAAAATTAAATATCGATTGTTTTTAGCGAGTTATAATTTTTTCTTTACTTAATGGTTGTGCTCTTTTTGCAGATGTGGCACAGTTTAAGTGGTATTTTTGTCAGCTATTACTTCTTTCATTTGCTTTCATTTGCTTTGCCATTTATTCTATAAGCTATGTTGTAAAACTTTCTCTGAAAGCCTTTTTTCGGTGTCTGTAAAATCCACTGACTTTAAAATTTCTTTTCTACTTGCAAATGTTGGAAAGGTTCCTATTTGAGCATGATAATATTTTGGTAGAGTAGGTAAAAGCCGTTCTAACCTTTCGTTATGCGTGGCAGTAATGTGATCAGATAACTGTTTGATTTTATTCTGCATTATTCTTTAAGGGGGGTAGGACGTGAAATGGGCAAACTTGGAGCAGAAGAGACTCCAAAGGACATTTTGATTTCCACTGTCTAAACTTTTACAAATAAATTCATAAATCTTTGTCAGTACGACCAAGAAGGATTCAGCATTCATATTCATAGCGGTGAAAGTTCAAAAACATAACAAAATAATTTTTTTAGATGTGAAATTTCATCATTTTTTCATTTATTACTGGCTGCATTTGTTGCTGTAGGTACACTTTTCTTTATAAGTAACAGAGGTTCTTTAATGAATTTTGCATAGCGTACAAAACATAGTTACAGCTGTGTGGAACTCAAGAATTTTCCAAATCTATTAAAAACTGTGGTAAAAATTGAGTTAATTAATTATAAAATTTGAGTTTTTTCTAAACATGAAGTTTAAAATGTAACATGTCATTCATTTTTTTCATAAATTAGATAAATTCTAGAGTTTCATACATCTGTAAGTATGGTTTGTATGCTGTGCAAAATTCACCAAGGAATCTCTCTTATTTATGAAGAAAAGTGTACCTATAGCAATAAATGCAGCCAATAGTAAGTGAAAAAATGATGAAATTTCACATGTGAAGAAAACTATTTTGTTATGTTTTTGAACCTCCACTGCTATGAGCGTGAATCCTGAATCCCTCCTGGTCATTGTGTCAAAGTCCTATGGATGTATTTGTAAAATGTGTAAATCTAAAAGTCCTGTGGTGCTTCTCCTGATCCAAGTCTGCCCGTTTGACATCCTACCCTCCTTAAACTGTTTCTTGGTAAGTATGGTTTTGAAACTATTTTCTGTTCTAGTTACACTTTAGTCAGAATACGATTTTTGTAAAGATTTGTTTTTAGCAATATGACCAAAATTAATACTAATTTACTTTTCACCTTTCCTGCAGTGTGAAACGTACTTTTAAGGTAAATTCTTGTTTAATTCGTCGTTGTGTTTAGTACATACCTTGTTAAAAATAATGTGTAGGATACACTCCTTTATTTTCTTTTTCATATCCTGTAATATATAGGTTTCCTACAGTGCGTGATGCGGCATCACTTGACTGCATTTTCCTACTTTGAGAATCCTGAAGGAGTGATCTGTTATACTTGCTAAAAGCATTCAACACCCTAGATCTCATAAAACATTTCTTTATTTACGACGACCAGTTTCGACAGACTTTGCTGTAATCTTCAGGTCTGTATGAAAGTGCATATACATGGAATATGCCTCATAACATGAATGACACGTAATATTTGACATAAAAGATTCAGTTTGGCATTACAAAAACGGAAGTGGAACTGTACATATACATACCTAAAACTCTTTTTGTTCTGCAACGTTTTCATTTTAAGTTAGACCTTAAGCCAAGTTCTTATGTGGATAAAAATCAGCACCTCAACAAATTAGGATTCAAATTTAGGCATAAAATAGAAGACCATGAGAATAAGTACAACTGCATAGGTGACTGTAAATTAAAATATGGTAAATGCAAAAAATTTTATGTCGGTGATATTTTACACAAGTTTGGAGAGCATAGTGGAAACCATAATACCACCAGCTTCAGTGACAGCGTAATAGCGTCCAAGTCCAGTATAAATAATATAGAGCATGACACGAAAATTTTACGCTATCCTCCTAAAGCGGAAAAATTAGACGTTCTTTTAAAATTACGAATATATAGCTGCGGAAAAAGACAAGCAAGTGTTCTTCTTAATGAGCACTTCGAATTTGTAGATAACAATTTCTTCATCCTGTATAATCATGTCCTTTAATACTTCCCATTAACACCAGCAGTTATATGCCTTTTCTTACATGAAACAGTAGTAACAGAGCATGATATAAATGACTAGCCTGAAAGTGACTATACATTATATAATAATATTCGTCAACACTTTTGATAATGATTGCACTACCATTTTCCATATGTTGAAATGACCCTTATCTTTTATTTTATTCATGTCACATGGCACACAGAAACATAGTATAATGTAAGTACAGACTTTTAAAACTTTGCTGTAATACAGCCATGCTGTATGTTGCACACTACTTAAACTATATATAACATATCTAAATAATATTAAATACTTCTTTCGCCTATAAAATATGTTGCACTTTCGCATTTTTAGCCGTTACCTTGAACTGTTAATTGTGGTTTTTGTCCACCACCCAGCACAACGCACTTTTATGTTAAGCAATAGTTTCACATGATTTTCTTTGATATGGTCCCTCTTTACAAATATGTTACATCTCGAAGTCATCTATGTAACTAAGTCACAATTGCTGTAAAATCATACTAATGTGTGAACCAGTAAAAGCAAGATATATCCAAATAATTTTTTGCCTATGTACTAACTTCATCTAACAAGGGAAACTCCCTCTGAAATCCCCCTCAGTTTTAGTGATAACGTGGTCCAGTGAAAACTCCGTCAATATCTGAACCCAGATCAAGCATGAAAATAGGAAGAACGTGTGCTGAACTTTAAGAAAAATCAAAGTAGAAACAGTGAAACGTCAAACCTTAACAAGTCCAATATTCAGCGAACATTTATAGCTGCGGCGTCGTGGTTAAGTGTTCAAGGGTTGGACTATGTTCAAACCTGCATCAGAACAATTTTGTTCTGTGTATTCGCTGTATTCAAATTTGTGTATGTCTCGCGGTGTAACGTCCATTTGCAACAGCGAGGTATAAGGAAGGGACCCATAACGTAAGGTATGGTTAAAACATTGTTATAGTATTATCATTGTGTATTTATGACTGTAATTTGGCATATTTTAAAAAAATTAAAAGAAAATTTAATTGCACACAGGGAGACAAGCTATGTCAGCGTGTTAGATTACACCATCCCTGATATCCATAATGTTATTATATGTACGTTGATATTGTGAGTACACCATATTTCTCACAATGTAAAGACCTGCCAAGACATTTTATCTTAAATGAGTGTCATCTTATGTCTTTAATGTTTGAAATTTTTTGCACAAAAATAATGGTACTTCTTAGTTATACCTTTAATTACATTCTGCAGTTAACCACTGCAGAAATGATATGCACCCCAAGTTGTCACTTTGCTAAGATCATTATTCTTAGAAATAAAAAAGCAGCCATGTTGCTACCTGCATAACATAAATAACAGGTACTATTAGTTTTTGTCATGGTTGGTCACACTGCTGTTTATGTGATGATTTCTCTGTCATACATATCCATGTACATTTTGCTACGTTGCAGTACAACAGCTATGTATGCACAGCCCCACATAGCAAAGTACCATTGGCGCCTGTCTATAGCAACTTTTGTAAAGAAAAACTCTGTCCATCTAAAGAACAATTCACCACGTGGCATGCTTGAACTGTGGTAGTTTCTAGTCTCACCAGGCTCACAGTATAATATTTGCAGACTACACTTTTGCATTTAGCTGTATGTGAATAATTATACCTCAGGGTCACAATAAACTAGTTGGCAAGATTTGTACATATTTTGTAGTTTGAGGGTATCTACTGAACCTATGCACTGCAAGTGCTACTTCATCATTGTTCAGGATGTATCCTGCCAAACCCACTCTCACCCCACACCCTCACCATCACCTGCAGCAATGGACCTGTGTGCTTTTACGACTATTGCTTTGCGGTATGGATGCGCGACAACAACAACAATGAAGTAAACTATTGCAAAGTAAATACCTTAATTTTTCTATTATGCATTCACTAGTAATAACATGCGAATTGGAAAATATGAACAAAATGTGATTCAGTTGTAAGTACAGTGCAGTTCTATAATTGTTATTATTCTTAAAGGTCATTCATTAAAGTAGTTAAATATAAATGTGAAAAGACTATTATTTACAGTCTCTTACACGCCACTGATGTAAGAGCCATCTAGCGATTGCAGGACGCTATACAAATGTTATCTTTTGCAATTTGCAATGTTACCTGTCAGATGTACCTTATACACCATTTAAAGCGGATTTTCGCTGTTTAGAATACATGCAGCTTATTTAAAAATATGTGCTGCTGTGTTCTGCGTTTATGTGATCTAACAAAGATCTGAGATCGATATATACCGCCCAACATTGAAAATAGGTACAACATACTTCATTATTTTTGTCAGAAGAACACATTTTTTTTGTAAAATAACTCAATTTCAATTAATACAGCGAAGCCGGATACCAGTGTGGGAAGGAATGACAATTTTTTTATTTAATTGATCACATGTGCACTCCCACAAAGTAAATCCCTACATCCAGTTTGGTGAGATCTGTGAAATGAATGAATGTATGGTCGTCTGCTAACCGCAGATAGTGAATGTGAATATATGATCATCTTTGAGTCGATCCTTTGGCCACCTTTGGTGGGACCAAAGAGATGAAATTTGCCTGAGCTTTGAGCGCCTGAAATGTGGCTGACCAATGCGGTAGAAAGGTGCTCCCCCACTTCGACAGAGGTGGGAGAGAACCTCAAGAACGGCCATGTTTCGGCACTCTGCCGCTGGATCTTGTGCTGTTAAGACCTGTTTTAGTTGTGCTCCGTAATGATGAGAGAGTGGAGACATGGTATGCATGTGGAATATTTAAGAGTAGTTTGAAATAACAATTTCTCTATTTCAGGAACTTTTTGGGGGAGAATTAAATGTCAGGCAGGTAATATTAAAGGGATTGTAGTAATCTTCGGAAGTGACCAACGGTCACAATGAAACCACGTGTAGCAATAAGTTGAAATACTTCCGTGTGCTTAAGTTAAGCTGAATTACTAGCGTGTGTACAATAAGTTGAAATATTTAAGAAATAGCGTGTTTACCATAAGTTGAAATATTTAAGAAATGGCGTGTGCAGGACTTGAAATTAGAGACGAGTACTTCCACGTGGTGAGTACGGTGTGAGTCTCAATCTGTGTATGAGACAAAGGATAAAGAGAAGTACTCGTCCATGGTATCAGTTGAGGACTCGCGTGTGTGATGAATACGTTCTTAAGATTACTTTGCGTGATATGATTCCATATGACGCTAGAGTCAAACTCTGAGAGAGAAGCAAGGTGAGTCGGCCGTCAATCCAGCAACGCCACTTGGCTTGCATTGCATAGGAAGACGTGCATATATCTCCAGAGTTCATAGTAGGAAAGTAGAATTACGAAGTGGGGCAGTGTCGTGTGAAACTGGGATAAATATTGATTGAAGTGGGAAAGCTGAAAGTGATAATGTTGTGACTATTCTCTGTGTAGTATTTCATGTTGTAGTGTGGTGTATGTCATGTAATTTGGGTATGCGTGGTTTGCATGGGAGAGTAGCGAGGTAGTTTCAAAAGATTAGTGGGTTATGCTTGTTCCTTCGGTACCGCTCGGTCTGGAGGAAAGTTTCGTGATGATGATTGTGAGAGTCGAAGTGTGAGGTATAATAAAAGATCCACCATCCTATTCAGAAAGTGCACTGTAGCGTTAAATAATTGCGAGACCATAATATAGAGATACACCAATGTAAAGCCATGCCCACTGGGCGGAATTTCTCATGTGATATTGTTGTAGGTTATAGAATTTGTGTGTTTAGGTTAGAGAATTTATCGGAATAAATAAGATAGTGAAAAGAAAAAGATTGGTGGACTTTTCCTTCGAATTGTATGTTGTCATGATGTCCCGAATTTATAATGTGTGCGCCATTCATATTCAGTGCGGTGGCCACGTCTTGATAAAAGCCGTTAAATAAAAGACAAAAAGAAAATGTGGTATTGCCAGTGCGTAGTGAACAGTCAGAGTTCTGTAAATCACTGATAGTCAGATGCGTGTTTCCGTTGCGTATTAATCATATAGGAGGATAACTTGTAACTTAATTGTGAGTACTAGAGTTCACGTGACTCGATAGATAAGAATGAATCCACTCGCTTGGCAGACCACTCATATTGCAGGCCTGACTGCTTGATGCCACAGTATGAGCAAGGCATGTGGGTGCCTCTCATAATTTCGACCCTGCCAGGGTATTTTGGCCAGGATATATTTTGCCATAATCTTTTGCTGTTATTGTTTGCTGTTAAGATTTATTTTTATTTTTTGATGGAATGTATGGTGATAGCGCTAAGAAGTAAAATTTTTTCTGTTTGGAATTTCTTTCTGGATTGGTGAGGATCTTTTATTTTTTTAATGTAATTAATTGCTACATCGTCCAAGGCTGGAAGATCGTGGTATAATTTTTTTTGCGGAATGTCCGTAGTAACTAGGTCACAGTCGAAAAGTGTAGCCACCATGGAGAATAGCGATTCTGGGGTGAACGTAGCAGTGCAGCAGGAAGTAGCTGTTGACCATGGGTTAATGTGCGGGGACGGCAAACACTCGGAAGGGGTTGAATTGTTCAGTGGACCGCTGCAAGGTGATCCTTTGAGCGGCGGGCTTTGTTCACAATCGGGGGCTTTTCCCGACGACGCGGGCGAGCCGGGACTAGGTCAGGTATGCAGTGAAAGTGCAGCTACCCTTAGGGAAGCTACGGTTTCACAGACGAAAGAGGTGAGCGCGTCGAAAGTAGCAAATGACAATGTGATACTGCAGTTTTTACAGAAGATGGATAAAGATTATAAGGAAAGATTGGAAGCGATGGATAGGGAGAATAAGGAGAGAGATAGGGAGACTAAGGAGAGAGATAGGGAAGCTAAGGAGAGAGATAGGGAATTTAAGGAAATATTGGACGCGATGGATAGAGATAATAAGGAAAGATGGGAAGCGATGGATAAAGGTAGTAAGGAAAGTATGGGGGCATTGGATAAGGGAAATAAAGCCGCAATGAGGAAGCTACACACAGTTATCGATGAGCGTCTGCCCGCAGTTAATAATCGGTTAGATGTGGGGGAGAGGAATCTGGGTGCGTTGAAGCAAGTATGTGACGCCGTGAAAGAAAAAGCTAATAATTTGGAGGTACAAGTATTTGCAATAGAGAGTGATACTACTGAGCGTAGGGACGTGTTGCCGGATGAGTGAATCAAAGAGGTAGTGGTCAGAATGAATACGATTAGTGCAGATGTAGAAAAGCTCAGTATAAGAGGCGAGACAGGCTCTGACAGTACGCAGCGAGAGGTTTATGCCAACCAGGGGGAGATACAATCACTATTACAACTTAAAGAGGCGCAATTAGAAATAAGTAGGAAACATAGGGAAGAACTAGCACAGTTGCAATTAGCGTGCAGTAGCGAAGGTGACACACCACCAGGTAGATTGCAGAGGGAGAGTGAGATAAATTCAAAAAACGAAAATAGGCAGAAAGCGGAAGACGAACTCAGAGAGTTGGAAGAACGGTTGTGTCGGATAAAACAGGTGGCAAACCCAACTGTGTGTAGTCCAAGGCTGTGTCAATTTCAAGATTCATTACCTTCATCGTGGGGACTGCCCCTCAAAATGAAGTTTGTGTGTGACCATTTGAGGGACGAGGCTAGAGCGAAAATGCAGGAAGTTATTAAAGACTGTAGTAGCTATTTAAATGAATTCTGGTCGAAAAGTAAGCAGGACCAGGTTACGGAAAGCATATTGATGATGTCAAATTGTAACGAGGGTGGTATAAGAGATCCAGTGGCGTGCTATCAGGAAATGCTGAGACGAAATAGGTATTTGGATGTGCCATACGAACCTGGGGAGTTCATTAGGATCTGTATAACGAAGTTGCCAGTGAAATTGCGCAGAGATATAGCGATAGCAGGGAGAGGCGTAGACGATTCTGCGTCTTTTGAACAATTGTCACAGGAACGGGGTAATGACAGCAACATTGTGAACGGAGACACGACTCATAGGTCACATAGTGTCGAGGATAGGAACGGCAGGAACTATCAGAATGACAGAAGAGCATGGAATCCAGGCATTTCTTTCTTGTCGTAATAGATTGAAGGATAGGAGAAACTAATCCAACATATCAGCCCTTAGCATCTTGCCTTAAAACACATGCAGCTGGCACTGAAAATTGTCTATGTAGCAGACATACTCTACTGATATGTAGGAGTGCAAATACCATACTTCTGATCAGAGAATAAAACACCAGTAATGGCAACTGTTAGGCTGGTCTCTCAGAGCAAAATTTGCAAATTTTTATTTCGAACAGTAAAGTAAAAGGACTGTTTCCTCAAAGAAACCAGTTGTTAAAATGTTATGTAATAATGCCAATGAGTCCAGTATAATTAGTGCAATTTGACTATTGCAGGTACTTAACACGTAATGTAAAAAGTAAACATTGTGATGTGTATGGAATAGGGTACGTTTATACTGCTGTTACAGGTAACATCAGTAATGTGATCGAAGTATTTAAATTAGATGCCATCTGATCTATAGTATGTCATAGTCGTGGAGACAGTTATAATGAGATGCTGCGTATGGTTGTTCGGAATCTGGTGTTAGTGAAAGAGACCACTAGCACCAAAGTTTCTAACACTTGGGCTGTCCCATCTCTCCCAGCTTGTATATTTTCTGCACACATTTAATATTCGTGTAAACTTAGATTCCTGACTAGCAAATTCTTTACTGTGTATAGTGGACCATTCAGAGTAGGCGGATTGTCCATGAAAATGCTGTACTGATTGAGACGATCAAGGGAAAACAATCTCGTGGGCTTCATCACATTTCTAACATCAAATTATGGAAAAGTTAAAGATAGATCGAAAGTAGCCAAGTTATGGTAGATAGTCAGTGTATTTATTTGTGGTGTGTAACGTTGCGCAGGTTCAAATCGAACATAAGAATTTTCAGGCGGGATGTCGGGAAGTATGAAGGAATAGACTGGTCGAATGAGTCATGAACAGGAGTCGACAGAGTGGTGTAGGTATTTTTTTGTGATATGAATAAGGATCAAGCAGAAACGACGTGATGATTAATGAGTGGATAAAGATGGTAGATAGGGAAGCGACGTGATAAATAGTAGTGGATAAAGGTGATATATAAGGAGAGAAGCGACGTGGAGCAGTGTGATTAATAAAGAGAGATTCGACGTGATGAAACAGTGGTAAATAAAGGTGAGTAGAATTGAATAATGTGGAGATGTCTTAGATGTACGTTACAGAGAGGCCGGTGTATGCTGCAATCGAGATAGATGCGAATGGCGAAGGAAGACCAGGAAATGATGGAGTAATGGACGGACGGAGAGCCGAAATACGAATGAAGAGATGAGGACAACTGCACAACGTGAAAGGACATAAAAGGAGTATGAGATCCAGATGGTGAACGTTGTGGAATACTTACGTAAGATGTAATATAAGTGTAAATCTAATTCTTACCATAACAGTTGCTATGTGAAGAAAATAATTTTTGTTGTTGTTGTTGTTGAAGCCTGGTACCAGTATAACTAATCAAAACGATACCAAGAATGTGTACAGTTATTTTGCAGGAGGAATAATTTGTGTATTTTTTGTTCTTAGATGAATTGTCGCAATTCTAAGTGATATTTAGCAGGATGAATAATCGGTAAAGTGAATGCAGAGGTAAGCCGATGGAGAGAGGTGCCAGAGCGAAAGGACGAATTCGGAGACTGGAAAGCTATCTCCGAAACAGCTTCATGTGTTATGTGGTTGAGTACAAGGGAGCAAAGGTATGGTATGTTGTGGTGAGTGTGGCGGTGTTAAGGTTAGCTGACTTCTGGACCTATTCTGTTAGTGTATTAATGGATTGAATGAGAAGGAAAATGTGATGTCTGGTGAGTGAGAGTCGTAGAGTAGTGTGATCAATGCTACCGATCCACAACTAAAACATTATTGTGTTTTATTGTTTGATTGGGATGAACCTCGATGGCAGGTCAGGATCTGACATGTGGATGGTTCATACATGTCCTAGAAATGTTGTTGTATACAATAAAGGTAAAATATATAAAGGGATGCGAATTTCAGTCTGTCACAAGCACAAAGGTGCATCGTATGTTGTAGATTTAGAATCATCAGTTTCTAAAATGTTCGTTGTCTTAGTATGTTAAAGTAGTTTACTAGTTAATAACATGTGGCAGGAAGTTGTGAGCTGTGTAGATTATTTCTTATTTTTTTGTTAGAACACTTTCAAGTGGTATTAATTTCAGTCTGTCACAAGCACAAAGGTTCACTGTATATTGTAGTTTAAGAATAAACAGTTTCTAATATTTTCACTGTGATAGGATGTTAGAGTAGTCTACTATTTTACATTGTAATTATGAGTTGTATAGATTGTTTATTATTTCTTTTTTTTTTTTTTTTTTTTTTTTTTTTTTTTTTTTTTTTTTTTTTACACTTTGATGTTTTGTATGAGGGACGACAGGTACAATCAATAGCACAAGTGTGGGCTGTATATAGAAAAGGGATAAATGTTGATGTTGTATGTGTAGAAAACTAGTGGGTATGATTTTATGTTTTTTTTAGAACAAAGATTCTTTTATTACCAATGTATCTAATAGATCATACATGTAATCAATCAGTATTTAAATATATGCTTTTGTCTGTAATGTTGCGAGATGCACAGAAGGGTCTGACTGATTGGGTGTCGTAACGCCCATACCACTAGCGGGCCGAGCTGACGTCGCCAGGGTGACGGGCGACAGAGCTGCAGCACTCCCCACTCCACTGCCGGTCGGGGTAGACTCCACGCGCCCGCTACAGCAGGTCAACGGCCTGGGGCGACACGCATGTACCACTGGCCATTCATAAGCTCCGCCACCCTTACGACTGGGGAAAGTATCCCGCGGAGGCAACAGTGGGTGGTTTCTTCTGCTCAACGGCGCGCGCAGCGGCGCCACGGCAGAATGGACGACGCGCGGCAGAGCCCGGCGGGCATTTGTTACCAGCAGCTATTAACTATACTGCGGCTTTCCATAAGGTGGAAAGTGAAGGACTGGTGTTTCTACGTTGTGAGTGGTGGAAAAGATTTTGTCTTTAGCAGACAGGACGATTGTTTTGTTTTGTCTTGACCATTGGACGGTGGGATCCATAAACTTTTGGCAGTGACTTGTTAAGTGTGCTATGTGAATTACATGTGGGACACTTGGTATTCTTGAAGAGGACAGTTGTCGTTTCGTGACTAATTATTGTATGAACGCAAGAAACTAGAGTGGGACATTGACATTTGCGTCTGTAGTAGGAGTCATTTCTTTAATTGGTGTGGGAATAAGTGCAGTTTGTTGGAACTTACGACTTTTAATTACACCATGAACTGAAAGGACAGAACTGTGGGTAATGGTAGTTGTAGGACCATTTCTGGACGACCAGATTCGTGTGGATGGTACGCTGAGAGTGACTATGGCATTCGTGTTTAATGTGAGATACAGTTTACTGTTCAGTGCATGTTCAAAAGGCCGATTTGAGTGACTTAAAGACTTTCGTCCGGGAAACCATGGGAGAGCTTTGACACCGAGACAGTGTTTCTAGGAAAACTATCAGCAACTTTTTGACCCCAAGAAAATCACAGAATGAAATGTTTCCGTGTGACTCGCAAGATAGAGAATAATGTATTTGTAACTGTGTAAATGTTTTTTTTTATATGTTTCATTCCTGAAGGGACAGCAAGTGTAATGGTATTTCATTAACATTTGTGTTTAGAATAGTTAGTGTTTGTTTTTTGTTTGTTCTGAGTTATCAAGTTCACGTAGCATGTTTATTAGAATATTTGGTACAATGATGCTTTAATTATTAGCCGGTGGCGTAATACTAACGTTGCGGCTCTTGTTTCATTGGTCAGTAAGGTTGTCACAGGGGACAAGAATTTGCATTGCACAGCAAAATATCGGAATTAACTGATGTATTTTGATGTCGTGGGCAGTAATAATCTTGTTGGTGTGTTGACTGAAGCCACTTATTTGCATTATCACAGTGGCGATATTTCACATTAAAGTGTAACGAAAGCTAGTCGAAATGCAAGTTCTTGTCGTTTAAATGTGTAACAATAGAGAAATGAGCAGTAGAGTAAGACACAAGAGCTACTGGTGGTTTCAAGCAGTTATTGCTAACTATATATTGCGTGTATTGATATGGAGCCTGACTGCTACGTGTAACTAGTGTACGCAATTTTTTTTTTTTTTGTTGATTTTGTTTTGTATTTAGACATTGCCGTGTAAAGATTATTACAACGCAATTTATGAATGTCAGATTACTTGGTCTGTGTTTGGACGGTGAGCTACTTAAAATTTCATGAGTACAATTAGTATTTTTTTTATTTGTCATAGAATTAGTGAAGTTGGGATTACTCATAAAAATAACGAAGATCCCAGTAACTAAGCAAATTTTTATCTCAACATTATTTTTTATTTGTGTGATGTAATGTTTTATTTGTCATATGGATTGTTGCAAACTTGTATGTGTATGTTACTCCAGATTGTGGAGGGTACAATAATGGAACAACTGTGTCAATACTTTGGTAAAGTAACAGCATTTGGTCGTCTATTTGAGGTCACCAGGGGCTAAGGACTCCTCCTGGTTATTTTGATGACTTGCTACGTTTGTTCTAATACAGCTTTCTTAAAAAAAATGTTCGGAACTACCCTCGCATTGCAAGGATAGTACCGTGCCATTTTTTTCTGCATGGGTAGCCGGTGGTGAAAGGGTACAGTACCGCCCGACATTGAAAATAGGTACAACATACTTCATTATTTTTGTCAGAAGAACACATTTTTTTGTAAAATAACTCAATTTCAATTAATACAGCGAAGCCGGATACCAGTGTGGGAAGGAATGACAATTTTTTTATTTAATTGATCACATGTGCACTCCCACAAAGTAAATCCCTACATCCAGTTTGGTGAGATCTGTGAAATGAATGAATGTATGGTCGTCTGCTAACCGCAGATAGTGAATGTGAATATATGATCATCTTTGAGTCGATCCTTTGGCCACCTTTGGTGGGACCAAAGAGATGAAATTTGCCTGAGCTTTGAGCGCCTGAAATGTGGCTGACCAATGCGGTAGAAAGGTGCTCCCCCACTTCGACAGAGGTGGGAGAGAACCTCAAGAACGGCCATGTTTCGGCACTCTGCCGCTGGATCTTGTGCTGTTAAGACCTGTTTTAGTTGTGCTCCGTAATGATGAAAGAGTGGAGACATGGTATGCATGTGGAATATTTAAGAGTAGTTTGAAATAATAATTTCTCTATTTCAGGAACTTTTTGGGGGAGAATTAAATGTCAGGCAGGTAATATTAAAGGGATTGTAGTAATCTTCGGAAGTGACCAACGGTCACAATGAAACCACGTGTAGCAATAAGTTGAAATACTTCCGTGTGCTTAAGTTAAGCTGAATTACTAGCGTGTGTACAATAAGTTGAAATATTTAAGAAATAGCGTGTTTACCATAAGTTGAAATATTTAAGAAATGGCGTGTGCAGGACTTGAAATTAGAGACGAGTACTTCCACGTGGTGAGTACGGTGTGAGTCTCAATCTGTGTATGAGACAAAGGATAAAGAGAAGTACTCGTCCATGGTATCAGTTGAGGACTCGCGTGTGTGATGAATACGTTCTTAAGATTACTTTGCGTGATATGATTCCATATGACGCTAGAGTCAAACTCTGAGAGAGAAGCAAGGTGAGTCGGCCGTCAATCCAGCAACGCCACTTGGCTTGCATTGCATAGGAAGACGTGCATATATCTCCAGAGTTCATAGTAGGAAAGTAGAATTACGAAGTGGGGCAGTGTCGTGTGAAACTGGGATAAATATTGATTGAAGTGGGAAAGCTGAAAGTGATAATGTTGTGACTATTCTCTGTGTAGTATTTCATGTTGTAGTGTGGTGTATGTCATGTAATTTGGGTATGCGTGGTTTGCATGGGAGAGTAGCGAGGTAGTTTCAAAAGATTAGTGGGTTATGCTTGTTCCTTCGGTACCGCTCGGTCTGGAGGAAAGTTTCGTGATGATGATTGTGAGAGTCGAAGTGTGAGGTATAATAAAAGATCCACCATCCTATTCAGAAAGTGCACTGTAGCGTTAAATAATTGCGAGACCATAATATAGAGATACACCAATGTAAAGCCATGCCCACTGGGCGGAATTTCTCATGTGATATTGTTGTAGGTTATAGAATTTGTGTGTTTAGGTTAGAGAATTTATCGGAATAAATAAGATAGTGAAAAGAAAAAGATTGGTGGACTTTTCCTTCGAATTGTATGTTGTCATGATGTCCCGAATTTATAATGTGTGCGCCATTCATATTCAGTGCGGTGGCCACGTCTTGATAAAAGCCGTTAAATAAAAGACAAAAAGAAAATGTGGTATTGCCAGTGCGTAGTGAACAGTCAGAGTTCTGTAAATCACTGATAGTCAGATGCGTGTTTCCGTTGCGTATTAATCATATAGGAGGATAACTTGTAACTTAATTGTGAGTACTAGAGTTCATGTGACTCGATAGATAAGAATGAATCCACTCGCTTGGCAGACCACTCATATTGCAGGCCTGACTGCTTGATGCCACAGTATGAGCAAGGCATGTGGGTGCCTCTCAATATATATATATATATACCTTTAACAAATGGCAACAAGGCCATTTGTTAAAGATGCTTTATGTTTTTTTAAATATTTCAGTTACGACAAGCCTTTTATAATGTGCTGATTTTTATAAACATGACTAATTCGCGTGACATGCAACATAAAATAAGCACGTTTCACAACAAAAAATTTTAAGATATGTAAATGTACAGTTCCACTCTCATTTATGTGTTGCCAAACTGAAACATTTGGCACAAAAGTTGTGTCTTAAATCATATTATGAGACACATTCCATGTATATGCTCTTTCATACAGACCTGAAAACCACAGTAACGTCCGTCGAAACCGATTGCCTTAAATAAAGCGATGTTTCATATGGTCTGGGCTGTTGAGTGTTTTTTGGAAACAAATAATAAGTTACCATCTAAAAGGGTCACTGTGGTAAAAACGAATTACGTAGACTGTGAGATATTGCAAACAGAAGCAATAGCAACAAGACCAGGGTGGTAATGAGGGGAAGAGAGGGAAGGTGGAAAAGTTAGGTGTTGAGGGGGGAAAGGAAAAGAAGGTGGAGAGGGATAGTGGTAGGGTGGTGAAGATGGTAAAACGTTTATAACACACAAAAATAACATAGCTGAATAGCTGTGAACAACAAACCTCTAGAAATACATTTACATCATAACAAAGAAGAAACACAGTGCCACTAGCCTTAGCTGACGGGGAAAAAAATTAGAAGACTTTTAGAATTTTGCACAAAGGAGGTACAGGTTATAGGCATCATCTAGTAGAACAATTAGAGGCTTTTTAAACAGTTCACTTACAAAGATGGAGACATTTTAAATGAACTTGTGCAACTTAAAAATAGACATTATATATCTGTGTGCGTGTGTGTTTTCACTGTTATCGTATTTACGTTCTCAATATTACCTTCTAAAGAAGGCGTTTTTACGAACGTTGAAACTGTGGTGAAGGGGTTTAAATAAATCTTCCATTTAGCAACTGCTTGGAGATATATATATATATATATATGTGTGTGTGTGTGTGTGTGTGTGTATGTGTGTGTGTGTGGTGTCCATTCATCCATTCATGACAGTTTATTCCTCTGCCCTCTGGCAAGGAATGATACGTCCTTTGAAGTACACTCAGCTGTTGTTCTACTTACTCGCATGCATTGAAGATGCGACACTCTGATGTTCGTACATCAAGTTTTCTCACAACCAAACGTCTACGAGGTGGAGATCTGGGGGACAAGCAGGCCATGGTGTGGGACTCCCCTGACCACTCCAGCGTTTCTGAAATGTCTGCGTCAGATGTCTGTGAACATTGTAACGAAAGTGTGCTGGTGCGCCACCATGCGTGAACCACACTCATAATCGTTACTGCACTGGCACAGCTACCAACAAGGTAGACAATACGTTAATGACAGGTTAATCTATCGCCAAATATCAGCCCATACATTCCTTGAGAATCAGTGTTAATGTCCTATTTCCTGAATTGATGGTTAAGGAAATTCAAAACACCATCTCTTATGAACTGTGTCTCATTGGTAAATGAAATATTGGATGTGGACAGGGGATCTGTGGCATACTTCTGCAAAGCCATTTACAGAACCATCGTCTACTATGATGATTCTGTGGCCTTAGGTCCCGAACACGCTTTAGATGATAAGAGTATAGCAATTGTTCGTGAATTACCCCACAGTTAAGAGAGTGAAACTCGCCTTCTGCTGTTGTTAATCGTTACACGCCGATAATAGAATTTTTTTTTTTTTTCACCAAACATAGCACACATTCCTCCATATCAGGATATCAGGCGTTTGTACTGTGCAGAGCCTTCTACTATCAGTCTTCCGATGTGCAAGGGTACCTAAGTCCCTCAGACGTTTGAAACGTCTGATGAACATAGTCCGCTGAACAGATTATCAGAGAGCACTGTGCACTAGGGTTTTTTTTCTTTTTCTTTTTTTAGCGTAGATGCCACAGGCTCGCACGCTACGTCCATTTGTTAAACCTTAGCAGAATATCATATCCGCCATTTCATTTGTCGAGTAGTAGGCTTCCATTGGTAAGAAGTGGTGGAAGAGAGAAAATGTAAATATACTACACCATTTGTACGTACAAACAGCTCAGTAACAGTAAACAATAAGTGAAGAAGATAAAACACCATGATACCTACCCAGGGTTGACAGTAGTGTACAATATGGCACAGAAACACGACGAAAACTAGCGTAGCCGACAACACGACTCGAACCGCACAACTGACAGCAGACCAGCTAATGATAGCTAGGATACTGCGAGTAAGAGATCATAACACCCTCCCGACGCTTTTGATGGAGTGCCAATACAACAACTGTGCTAATATCCGTAACCAATCGTCATGCAGCCCTTCCTATGAAAACGTGTTTATGTCGGGAAGTATGTATTTCTGGAGCCATGTTTATCGGACTTGGTTTTATTCTTTCGATGAATACGACGACGTCTCGAAGTAACCGAGATTTTTTGAACAACCTATACATCCTGATAACTCGTAACTGTTTTTATTTTTATTTATTATGTATTTCACGTTAAACAGTATTAATGAACACTCATGTGTGTTTCGTCATTTAATGTTATATTAATTATCGAGCAGCAACAGCATGAGAAGCTGCAATAGCAGAAGGACACCTGAAATTTTTTGGACATCGTCATCATTATTATGACCGCCGTTCTTAGTATCAGACCAAAAGAAGAAGCACTTTATATAACTATATATAACGGGTTGGTTGGTTGTTTGGGGATGGAGACCAGACAGCGAGGTCATCGGTCTCATCGGATTAGGGAAGGATGGGGAAGGAAGTCGGCCGTGCCCTTTCAGAGGAACCATCCCGGCATTTGCCTGGAGCGATTTAGGGAAATCACGGAAAACCTAAATCAGGATGGCCGGACGCGGGATTGAACCGTCGTCCTCCCGAATGCGAATCCAGTGTCTAAGCACTACGCCACCTCGCTCGGTATAAATAATGGGTAAGCGATACAGAAGGCGTATTGATACCAGTGATTATTGTCTAGAATGTGTTTGCAGGATTTCAGTTTTCAAAAATCGAATATTTATTGGCATAAGGGTCAATCATGATGGGTACAGAGATCCCAAACAGTTTCTTGTCGCATTACCTCTCACCACGGACAATGGAGTGACCGATGGCCACTTAACGTCTGAGAACAGTGGCGTTTGAATAGAGTTGTCAGTGCTAACAGACAAGCAACGCTGAGTGAAATACCTGCAGAAATCAGTGTGGGACGTATCCGTTAGTGTAGTGCCGCGAACGTGGCATTAATGGGTTATGGCCTTAGATGACCAATGTGAGTTCCTTTGCGAACAGCACGACATCACGTGTAGCGCCTCTCCTGGGCTCATGACCATATTGCTAGGACACTACAGTGGAACACCGTAGCCTGGCCAGTTGAGTCCTCATCTCAGTTGGTAAGAATTGATGGTAGGTTTTGTGTGTCGTGGAGACCCTATGATGCCGTGGACCCAAGTTGTCAAAAAAGTACTGCTATGCATGGTGATGCTGTCTCCATTATGGTTTGGGCTGTGTTTAAATGGAATCGATTGGGTCCTCTGATCGAACTGAACCAATAATTGACTGGAAACGGTTATTTTTGGCTTCTTGGAGACCAGTTTCTGACATTAATGGCTACATGTTCCTAAACATGTCACTGGGCCGCAATTTTTAGTGACTTGTTCGAAGAACATTATGGACTATTTCAACGAATGATTTGGCCACCCGCATCATTCGACGTGAATCACATTGAATATTTATGGGACGTAATCTAAAGGTCAGTTCGCACACGAAGCCTAACACTTTCACAGTTATGGGCTGCTACAGAAGCAGCACGGATGAATATATTTCTGCAGGCGACTCCCAACGACTACTTGAGTCCAAGCCACGTCGAGATGCTGCATTACACCGGGGAAAAGGACGTCCGACAGAATGATAGGAAGTATCCAATGAATTTTGTCACCTCAGTGTCACGTAAAACAAACCTTGAATGAGAATATATTGAATATAAGCACTGAGACTGTTGGTTTGGAAAGATTCGTATTTCAGCTCGACATAACCTCATCCAACCAGGAGAGGCCATCGTTTTCCCACATTCTCTAGAGGTGTCAGCGGATTTTTCCCAGCCATGCTGTCTCAGTTACCCTCAGCGTTGCATTCGAAGTTTCACTCAGTGCTCGGATGCCAAGGAGTAGCTGAGCATACAGCTTACGTGTTATAGCCGTTAGATGCTGTTGGCACCTCTTTATTATGACAAGGTTCGGTGTGGAGACGTACTACGAGGAGTGCCCTGCCTACTGCAACAGTCCACTCCTTGTGTCCACTAGAGTCTGATTGTGACTCGCAGTATGAGCCAGATCTGATTATCTGATATTTTGTATTTGCGTCAGGCAATAACTACAAAAATTTATACATGCACCCATGAATTGAGTACGGCGTGTAACACTCTTCGTTCTATGCACTGTTCCCAGAAAACGTTAGTGACTGTCTCTGCCTCTCAGCTGGACTGTAACCTATCGGGATAGGTGAGACATGCAGAGGTACCTCAGTGTGGGCTGTGTTGCTGTCGCTGGCTGTGGCAGGCGAAGAGATTAACTGGTAGTAAGTAACATGTGTAATGTGGCTTACTGGTGAGCACAATGTTTCAGAGGCCCAACATTTATATTGTTTCAAAAAAAAAAAAAGATGCATACAAACTATGTAAGATATGATATTTAATGAGGAAATTAAATTATAATGTAGTGCAGAGGGTAATTTCATGGGAAATTTATTGCAACTTCTGTAAAACCAATCAGAACGTATTACTGATCACATGTGTGTTTAAGGAGCCTAGTTGTGTTTGATATATGAAGTACCGAGATATGTGTAAGCAAGAAGGAGACAGAGGGAGGAAAAGAGAAATGATTACCAGAGGTCGCAGCATTTGACATACTTAACACACAGATATATGTATGCATCTATATAATGTATACATTTGGCCTTGGAGACATTTTGATCTTTAGCCAGAAGTAAATAATGTATAACTTTGACATTTGTGGTATCGACAGTTCCGATGCCACAGGGTAGGTTGGCACTAGGAGAGCGGACGATCTACACGGACGACAGCGCCCTCTAGCTGACGCTGTGCAGCTCCACGAGCACCACTCCACTTTCGCCCAGATCATCAAGAGCAGGCGGCCGAGAGCCATCGCTTCAGCTTAGCTCGCTATCGAGATTTTCTTATCTGGACTTTGGTACAAACGAGCACGTAGGTGCGAAGCCAAAGATACATATTCACTTATATATTTTCATGCACCAGTAAAAACCTCTTTTACTTTACTTGCAGTACCGACGTGCTTTACCACCCCTGCTCCTACTCGCTTCCTTTCATTCGGCCTCTTTGTCAGATTTAAGGAGCATACCCACGCGCCGCCTTCCAAGCGGGATACAAAAACAATGACATCACATTAATATTATGTCACAGATATATCTGCATGTGTAAATAATGTAACATGGCACCACTTTTATGACGGAAATAATGAGTATCATTGGCTCTCAAGGATATAGCGAAAACCTTTATCTTTCAACACCAAACTCCGCGTGAATGTACGTAGGGAGGACAGTAGAAGAAAGTGTACTCACTGTGGTAGTAGTGGCAAGTTGCTACAAGCAAGATAGGCTCACAGGGACAAGGTGAGTGCAACTGAGATGTAGTGGGTTGTTGATTAATATGACAACTGTGACACAACAAGGCAAATATTCCATCTACCGGCTATGGTCGTGGTAGCTACCAAGCCGAGAGTAACACAGCTATATTCCTCGGAAACGCATTGAAAACAGACCTGATCCAGTCCCTGGACCGACTCACAGCCGCGCAAGATGGGCTGCTTTAGAAGAGCAGTTGGTGTGGCATGTGGAGCAGTGTGGACAGAGCAACAACGAGTGGCTGTGGCCCTGGGTATTACGACAGCAAGTACTGCAGCCATTCTGACGTTACTATTTGTAGCCTTCCTCTGTCTATGTGAAAACTCACTTTTACACCTCATCCACCAGTGGTGCAGATTCTCACAGAACGGATCTGGAGAGCCCGAGGGTGGGCGTATGACGAACATTGTAGTCTGAGTTTTCATGAGAAATGTGTTCCCTACAGCTTAGTAGGATACAAGGCCAGAATAAGCTATGAGGGGAAAGGAGGAACAATTGCCAAGCGCACATGAATAACATGATTAAAAGTAGAGGTGGAATGTGATCAGTGTTCCAAGAGAAGTAATGGTCTGTCAAGTGGGGTAGTAAATAAGTAGCATAAGAGTATATCTAGTGAGTTAACACAAGAGGTTATATGCAATCTGCAAACCATGTCATGTAAGGCATGAGAAACACTTGCGATGGAAATTTGTTCTGTAAAATGTGATATGGCATTCACTCCATCTGTGGATCTCAGTTGCAAATTAGTTCTACATGGTAACCTACGAGCTGAATCTGAATACAGGAGAGGGTAGTGTAGCTCCAATAGTATCTTGCGAGAAAATCAACGGGAGTATGGCGGCAAAACAGTTGTGTGGCCGGGGGCAGGAATTAGAAATGATCTGTATATAACACTTGAAGATTAACTTTATTTCTAATAAGAAAAGAAACTTCACTTCTCTTGATTCCTGTGCTTCCTTTGCCTTATACGCTCGATTACACTGACAATCTATGAATACATCTTCCTATTATGCAGTGCTGATGATCTCGAAATCTGCGACCGAACTGGGCCAACCAGCGATGGGCGGCTGGTTAATCAGCGTTGACAGGGGGCGCTGGACTCTGTCTCCCTGAAGGCGTGGCGCTGCCCGTTCTTTCCACTGACGGGCGGATCAGCGCCTTCTTGATGCCTATTCGCGGTACTGCGCTGGTCGGTGTGCAGAAGATGATTTAGGACAGCACAAAGATATTGGAGCTGCTTGTTGCTGGCAGGTGCACGATACTTGCATTCCTCTTATAGTAACATAGCGGTTTACTCAACGTGAAACAGGCCAGGATGTAACTGAAAAAAACTGCCAGCACAACGGTAAGATAAGGTTTCTGCAGTACTGGCCGGACATTTTTTCCACTGACAGCTTCCTAGGTATTACCCAGAAAGCGAATGGAAACGGTGCACTGCTATAGCATGTAAGCTGTTATCCTACACAAGTAGCTGTCATTTTGTACCCAACAGTCGCGAGTTTGGGCCTCTGCCACTGTAGCTTGGTGCCACGGGGGGACGAGGCTATCAGGTTCACTCCATCAGACCCAAGGGGCAGCGGATCGTGCCCACGAAGAGTAGCCACTTCCTCCAATGTTCGAACAGGAGCCATCACACAACCCATCATCACCCAACGGGACACAGCCATCTATTGAGGAGGTGGCTACCACAGAAAGAATTCCAACCGTCCCCAAGAGCACCTGACGCAGTGCGACTGGCGCGACTCACGCAACCACGTACTAGGTACTGGCATCAGAAATCCTGGGATAACGTCTCACAACCAGGCAGGTGGACGCTAGCTGCCCCCCCCCCCTCCCATTCGCAGAAGGGAGTGGTCATTCCCACGTCTCTAGAGAGTACAAATTTCTGTGTAAACTAAGGTGTTGGTTTTCTCAGCTGTGTTTACCTGACACCGACCTGAAAATACACCACAACCCTCCACCACACACCGTCCTGCACTGAACCCGCGACAGCCCTCCTGGGATTGACTTCAGCTTGTACATCAGTGCAGTTTAGAAATGGAAAATTACCTTGCTGGTTCACTAGGTAATACTTTACTACAGAATACCGAGAACTAATTTTTTTATAACCATCACGAATGGGCTAGTAAAATTCGTTATTTGAACCGATATGTAGATGACGGAAAAATTTTGTTGGGTGGATGTGGAAATCAGAGATATATGTCACTGATAATGGAATAAATTACACAAAAATATAGTACTTATAATCGAGCACGAGAAACACAAGAAAAGAAAATTACAAGAGCAAAAATGGTAGAAACAGCAGCTAAAAACTCAGTTTAGTCAACCAAATTTATATTAAACAGCTACATATGAATCAAAATATAACAAAAGAAAGAATTACTCTCAGAAAAGCACAATTTTGTATATCACATAGCATATTGGTGAAAATTTTGAAATAAAATCAACGGTGTTCTTCAAATAATCAACTTGCTAATAAGTGCCAGAACACACAAGACGATTCTATCGCGAATTTATCATTCAGTAGAAAAGTTCCATAAATTTATCTGTTTCAGTATTTATGAGTTAAAATACGATAGCCTAGAGAAGATGTACATAATACAGACAGGAAGAAATTTCAAAGCAGTATTCATAAAAGACCTGAATCTCATAGGCATCAAACTTTTATCATTTTTCTCACACCTAAAACAGAAAAAGCTCGGCCAATGACATAATACAACACATATCAATGCCCACCATCACTGAGAAAGGTAGTTTTCTAAATATTTTAGAAGAAATAGAGAGTTTCACATATAGGATGAAACATTCTGATATAATTTGGAACAAAAGATCGACCTAATACTTAAAGAAATTAATCGAAAACTCCTCCAACATTCTTGTAAATGTTGACTGTGGAAATACATACTTTGTGTTTAGCTGCTTCATTAACACAGATCATACAATTTAGAAATGAAGTTATATAAGCTCCAATGTATACAACTTGTTCATACAGTTCGTCATTAAACGTTGCACTGTATCCAAATCTATAGTTGATTACTGCTGGCATACAAGAAGAAAATAACATATTTGTGGCTCAGAAAACAATTACATTACATGCAGAAATGCATTACATTACATGGAGAAATGCATTGCATTAAATGCAGAAATGCTAGTCACATTTACGAATATGGAACACTACACACGTTAATGCACTCTGGATGGTGCTTCGTCTTCTGTAGCGCAGATGTTACAAGCTGCAGCAGAGCTCTGCATCTATAAGGCATAATACGGGGTTTTGGAACAGACAGGCAGAAATTCCTTTTTCCTGCTTCTTCTTCTTTATTGGGGAATGAATGTGTGATCAACAGCGTCATATAATATATGAATAAAGAACTACAAATTTTAAACGAATATATAATCATTAACACCAGTATAAAATTTTTTCTGTTGATAGCATGATAATGAAAATCACTGAGAGGGAAAATGAACATGGGGCTGTGATGTGCCTAAAGAGTTAGCCACCTCATTGTCAGTCTTTGTGAGAAACCTGTAGGTGTTTTTGTGTTACTTTGCAGATTTTTACATCTGATTACAAAGTTAACACTGTTGTCATATGAAATGCATCTAATTTAGCGGCATGGTGCTCAGTAATACTGTGATACAGTGTATCGGTTGTTATGTGAAATACAGGATCACCAGAATAATAAGTGAGATGTATGACATCATGACAATATATTAGGCCCATCTGATTGTTGCCAGTAGCTTAGGGGAAGGTAACTAAATTTGTCCTGCTTAGTTCAAATGTACAAACAAGAACATAGTATGTTCTGGAGTCCATGTAGGAACTTCAACAACAGTTACCAAACTCTTTCTCGATCTCCGCAGCATATGCCTTCCACATCCCCTTGTGCTCGTAATTTAGGCTCAATAATTTCTCAGTTGGCTTTAGTGTAACAAAACAAACTGTACTGTTGAGTGCTTTAATCTTTTCATGAAATCAGACTCGAGTATCAGGCAGCTGTGCTGAAAATTCGTAGAAAAGTATGTGAAAACAGAGTGATGGGAGCGCTTTACCACAAATAACTGAATTAGATGAGTTACTGAACATGCAGTAAGAATTTACATACATAGTTCTACTGCGGATTCTATTACGTACATTACTACAGAGTTACATGTAGAGATAATTATACTAAAACCTATGCAAATTATGTAATTACTGTTTTCACTGGTTTGATGCCGATATGATACGTCGTTTTAATTTACGTAAACCCCAATCACAAGTATGTGCGAGCGTATACTGGAGAGAACATCATAATTCTCATCGCAAAGTGCAAACTTGATTTTAAATTACAAGATGCAGTGCTTCAGGCTCTCAACACGTGTGTGTTAGAAATGGGGCAAGAATTGCCGTTTTTAAAGATGATTTAGCTTTGGTTGGATCATCTAGATCACTAACGACACTACTCCTCAAAGTGGAAACCGGCGTTTCGTTCTCCAAGAGATTTAGTGCGCCGTTTATGACGTTCCCGACTATGGCTGTGTATAACTTCTCACCTCTCCTTATTTGCTATATTTCTTACTTTAATTTAGTCATTTACTTTATCCGTCTTCTTTAGAGCTTTCAGGCTCTTTCTCTCATCTATCCTAGCTTCCTTAACAATGCTCGTAATAGTGAACATTTCAATGTGCTTAGTAGATGACTTTTAATTTTCGCAATTAATAAACACATTAGGTAACTTCGGTGCTATTAACTGCACTAAACGAGTATAACTACTTACATGGTCAAACACCTCAAGTTTACATAACCCCATATGTAATAATTTACAACTAATTCGCGTTATCTTAGTTTCCTTTACAACGTTGTGTAGAGATGCGGCAGCACATCTTGATGGTCGAGTACGTGATTTGATGAAAATGGTTATATTTTCATACCTATTTTCGTTGTTGTATAATTATGGTTATAGCAGCACTATTAATCATGACTACGATTACTCCATTATTCTTATAGTGGTTTGTGAAAATATATATCAAGCACAATGCACATGTTGTGTAATTCCTAACTCATGCCCGCCTTTACTCTGCTTATCGGTTACACGCTTTTATATTAATTTTCTATGTAATGCAACCTTCCTGTCTTCTATAACTGAAGAACTGTTTTCTTTCATTACAGATACTGAACTTTCCTACAGGGATAGCCGATATTGAAATGGCGAATAGGAGAGGCCTCTTAAGATCCGTAGCACGATACCACGCCATCTGCAAGGTTTTCGGGCTGACGCCGTTCACAGTGGACGCTGAGAGGTGTGTGGTACGGAGAACATGTGCTGGTACACTGTACGCAGCGGCTGTTCTCTTCATGACCCTGGTATCATCAACGCTTGTGTGGAACGGGGTGCAAGTTTTGAACGTGAGAAGAAAGGATTCCTTAAGCTTCGTGTGGCTGGTTGCCTATGTGGTGGCTACCTGCCTCACCATTGTTGCGGCGGTCAAAGCAGATTTGTTTCGAAACGCCCAAAAGTACCAGAAGATCCTCATTCTGTCATACAGGGACAGCGGCCTCTTGGAACCTCATCGTTCCTCCAGTCGACCGGTAAAGTTCTCCTGCGTGACAGTTTATGTCATGTCCACTGCCCTGATTATAGCTTTAGTCACTACGGAATGGCTGAGGAGCGGCTTCAACTGGTTCTTGGTCCCCGTATTCTTCACCAATAGCATTGTACCAACAGCTGTCTCCAGGTACGTGGGACTTGTTCTTCTGGTGAAGGTCGACTTACAGCAACTCAACCAGTGGCTGAGAGCTTCGGAGCAAATGAGACGCCAGCATCGACCACTTACAGATCACTACCGGAAACTGAGGAGAGTCTACTCCGCACTGTGCCACCTGTCTCAGGAGGTTCTTTCGGCAAATGAGCTGTTCTTATTTTACTGCATTGTGACAACACTGTGCATTATGTCTTGGAATATTGTTGTGATAATCTTATCAGAGCGGCGTATATGGCAGGAGGTTATACATATTTTTCTTGTAACGAGGCAGGCGTTACAGGTGTTAATGATAACAGTGGCCTCGCACGCGCTGTCCAGGCAGGGGGCGCACACAGCTCCTGTCCTGAGCCGGCTACTCCTGGGTTCGACTCTCAGCACCGCAGAAGCGGTGCAGCTGCATTGCTTCTGGCGTCTGGCACGCAGCCAGAGTCCAACACATCAGCTGTACGGCGTCGCTCCGTTCGATCCGAGGATGTTGGTGACGTCCTTGTCATTCATTCATCACAAACTGCATAGTCGTACTGTCGACTTTCTGGACAGTATTCTGAACAATTGCTTGTTCTAAGAATTATAATAGTATTGTAGATTACATTGGGATGTTCTGCACCGATTCTTAAAACAGTGTTTGTGTCATTGCCAGTTTGTATAATATATAATCTGTTATGTTAATTGGTACTTGAAGCATAGGACACTTGTCTCTTAGAAAGGGCACAGCCGATTTCCTTGCCCATCCTTCCCTAATCCGAGCTTGTGCTCCGTCTCTAATGACCTCGTTGTCGACGGGACGTTAAACAGTAATCTCCTCCTCCTATTATTCAGGATTGACCATTTTAATACATATTGGGGAATAACTTTGAATGTAGATGAGATACAGCAAAATGTTTTAGATAAAAGTTGTAGCTGGCAAAGAGAGTCACGCATTGCTACTAATGACTGTCATATTGAACGTGATTTTTAACGTGACTTGGAGGTTAATGTGATTTTTAAAATGGGAACGGTAACATTTGATTCCAGATTTAAAAAAGAGTGGCAAATTTCACACGTAAAATAGATTATTCAAGATCACGGCCAGCTCAGTTAGTGTCAAACAAGTGAACATCTTTTAGTTGTAGTGGGGATCAACATAGAACAGAGGAGAGATACAGCAAAATGCAGTGTGAGACACAAACCGGAAAGGGCATTCCAAGGAATGAGAGGCTAGTGGACTCATTCAACGACTCGTAAATCAATGATCTACGTTTCTTTTATGTTTGTTCTGTCTTGCAAATGCCACAATAACATGTATACGCCGCGATGTATTTATTTTTGCCAGTAAAGACGTTAATTAGAACATAAAGGCCATACCCCTGTTTGCTCTTTCCAAATCCGATGTTTCGACGAAACTAAACTCAACCTACGGTTGACATTACCTTTAAAATCGTGGTTATTGGTAGATGGTACATGACTACTTTCAATCTGCGTCCAACATTGTATTCTGCTGTATCCCTCCCTGCTAGAACTAAAAACGTATTCGCTTATTTGATGTTAACTGAATCTAGCCATGACCTTGAATAACGTATCAATTTATATGTAAAATCTGCCACTATTTTGAAATCTCGAATCAAATATTAGGATTCCCATCTAAAACATTCACATTAACCTCCAAATTATCAAGGTCACGAAAATTAGTAGTACTGTATGACCCTCTTTGCCACTGACAACCTCTCCCTAAAATATTTTGCTGTTTCTCATCTCTGTCCCTGTTTATTCCTCTTATGGATTTAAATGGAGCGAGATTTAAGTGGAGAGGCCAATATCAGCATATCTAGACTAATGAACAGAGGTTGACAATAGGTTCGCGAACTTGCCGCTCTTATTGCCCGTACGACCCGTTTCTAAGCCAAAAATACCCTTGGACAATGGGAAGAGTTACCCAAAACTATAATATTATACCTGTAAACGAATGAAAAAAAAGGCAAAGTAGACTAATTTTCGTGTCGAACTATCATTTACTTCAGATGCTGTTCCAGTAGTAAAAATGGCAGCATTAAGTCTTTGAACAAGATCCTGAGAATCTGCTATCCACGACAGTTTACTATCTATCTGAAGACAAGGAAATGTGAACTCTTCAGTCTCACTAATCATATTCCCGTTCTGAGTAATCACAACCTGAGGTATTGTTGAACCGTGTGTTAGAAACTGTAAAAATTTAGTTTTACTGTGATATTTGTAATACTGTAACTATTCTTCTATGGTGAATTCAATCCTTTTTACAAAATAATTTCCTTATTTAATATAGCACAAAGTAGCAAGGGACACGACGTGGATATATTCAACTATTTTGCTTAAAACAGCCTGAAACGATGGAATTACTTTCACTGTAAACCAACACGTAACATTCACCGTAGCTAACTGAAGAACGAGAACAGCTCGTGAATCTCAGAGACACGGCACATCGGCCATAAAAACTGCGCTCAACTCATGAAAATCATATGGGTTAGAAATGGAATAGTCATGGCGTGAGAAATGCAAAACTCATGTATCCCTATCCATTACCCTACAACAGAACTATGCCAGCTGTCCTATTGGAAAATCTCTGTGTTCTTGGTCTAGGAAAAGTAAAAGCTACTGCTTACCCTATTGTCTCAGCTGCAGAACTGAACCAGTACCTCACATTACCCACAATCACAACTGAACCACAAACAAAACAGAGACTCATTGTTTACTTCATGGGGGTAAACGACTGTAGCCACGAAAGATTCTATCTAAAGCATATTTCTTGCAGTACATTCAGAAAGGCCAATATGCGTATCAGATCCGTATCTACTGGAGGCGACGGCAACACGGTTCAAATGATGAAGCTTATAACTGACACACTACCGCCCACTACAACGGATATCTCCAATTACTGCTTTACCACAAGCGTTCCGTCTGGTGCCTGGAAACATTGACTAGGTAGGCCACAACCAGCGCGACCGCCATGTGCTTGTCATACATCAGTAAAGCCTTTGACACTACTGAATTTGTCATTTTATTTGTCAAACTTAGCAGCCTAATCTCTCGCCAAGCCATAGTGCAATGGTTTCCCTCATACTTGACATCTCGCCAGCAAGAAGTCATATCCGGCACCATACTGTCACAATGGAGGCAGGTTGGATCAGCCGTCCCCTAGATTATTAGGTAGTATGCTCTTTTCACTATATGTCAGTGATGTGTCATTAGTTTTGACTTGTTGCAGGTACCACACGTATGCTGATGAACTCCAGTTGCATGTAAGTGTAAAACGAATAATCAAAAACAGCTATCGGAAATATTAATGCTCACCTATGTGAAATGTAAGAATAGTCGCAGGATAGTATTAAACTCAACGCATACAAAATCCAAGCGGTAGTGACTGGTCATTCTAAGTTAATTAGCCCGAAATATCGGAAATCACTGCCATATTTAACCTTAAACGGTAGAACTGATATAAAATTGATATAATTGCGGAAGAGGACTGGCGAATATGTATAAATACAGGGAATATATACTGAAATGCGGGGAAATTGAGAAAGTACTTGCGTATCTTTTGGTTGGCGCAGGAAATTTTGTAAATGGGAACAAGTACGTGACAGCAAGACGAATCCGAGGAAACGTCGACATGGAAGCGAAGGGAACCAGGGAAACAGTCACTTTTTATCGTCGAGGCAGCATTATACTGTGTGTCTAGTGAGGTAACAGTGACACACGCGAGTTGACTACTGTGTTTGACGCTTTTCAGGAAGACAGAGGACCATCTGCCTCTAAACTTACATGCATCTGCGTTAAAGGGTAACACAGAGTGGACGGGGTGATCGATTGACATGGAGCTGTAACGAGGTACGATTTAATGGTAGACTGATGATGCATTCTAGAGGAGGAGAAGTTGCTGCCCGTCGATTTTTCCACTGTTCTGTCAGGATGCATCAGTCGCGTGACATAGCCTGCGTTTGACTCGTATACAACCACGTGTTCTGTATGTGATTTAGAGCACTGTCTACTTGCGATCGTTAACGGTAAACCTCTCGGTCATCAGAGGACTTCTATCTCATGTGTGATGAAACGTGACACATTCCTCTAAACGAACTATGATTTATGCGATGTACTCCATCCCCCTGTCGCATCTTTGGTGTAAAATCAAGACTTCAGCTTCATAACTAGGAAGATTCAAAATGGTTCAGATGGCTCTGAGCACTATCGGACTTAACTTCTGAGGTCATCAGTCCCCTAGAACGTAGAACTACTTAAACTTAACTAACCTAAGGACATCACACACAGACATGCCCGAGGCAGGATTCGAACCTGCAACCGTAGTGGTCGCGCGGTTCCAGACTGTAGCGCCTAGAACCGCTCGGCCACTTCGGCTGGCCTAGGAATATTCCAAGTTAGCGATAGGTGTTTGTGAGGCACTGCAATTCTGATGCATACATTTGCCTGACAGATGCTGTTTCCAGAGTTAGTGGCGGAATGACTTGTAATTTCAGACTTCGGACGCTACTGCTATGCGTTTATCTGTTTCTTTGTAAGAGGTATTCCCGTTACGAACGATCATTTTATATAAGACTCATGCGGGCATAGTATAATTTCTGAACCCTGATCGGATGTGAACAGTGGGTGCTATACATCTCTGGAAAGTTATATTGTGCTCGAATCACACAGAGCCAATGTTTTAAGGAACTAGTTTTTTTTCGTTTCACGGTTCGATAGCATTGTTTATCGTAGAGAAACCAGGAAGAAGGTTGCATGTCATGCACTGGAAATATATTTCTTACACTGGAATATTAACAGCGCTGCATTCCATACGACTGATAGGTCGGAAAATCAAGCGATCTAACATTATAGCCTGTTTTAATTGCGGAACGTTGTAGCCTTAGGAGTGCATGTGTTTATGTTCTCTCTCACCCTGGACTCTAGAACAATGCTTTAAAATTAATAGCTTAGCTGATTTACGTGAAAGTGCTTTGAACACCATCTGTCTGGAGCTCCATCACGCATAAAATCACCCGTTTGTTGTTCTTCTTAACCGTCTGCTATTACATCACAAGACTTTCAAATCTGTTACTATACATTGATAAAGAGTGCTAACCTCCTCGACATGGGCGCATCTGAAGAAATCTTGTGCACTTGAATGGGCGAGGACTTGGCAAGTGCCATTCATTCAAGAGACGTGGAATGTAGCGGTCTGCTTCTAATCGGTTTCAGATTAAATCAGTAACGATGTTGCAGGGCAGGTTTTTCAGTGACAGTGTGAGGGGGTCTTTCAGTCTCTAATTTTATCCTAAGAGAGTGAGAATGCTACGTGCCTCCTATCCGCATGGAGATAGATCGTAAATTAAGCACTATGCTCGAGGTGTTAGAAATATGCAGAGAGCTGTCTGATATACTTTGATGATGGATGTGTTCAAGAATTAACAAGGAATGGACGTACTGCACAGTCATCTATCCACATTCGCAATGATACTCGCAAAGTGGGGAAGGGGGTTGTTTATCTATGATACTGAAAATGGGAAACAATGTGAGTGACAATTTGCTTGTGTGGTTTTCTTCATAACTCAGGAGGCACAGTACCTGATAACCTCAAAAAGATGACTACAGTGCAAGAGACTCAGAACAACACATATGAAAACACTGCACAAAATACTTACACAAATACGTCCACTTGACAACAAGAAAAAAATTCTCAAAATGTATCATGCTAAGCATGAAAAAATGCATAACTAGCGCAGTGTTCCATTATTTAACAAACAAATTACAGCTGGAGGCTTTCGAGAAACATTGATTATGACTTGCGTAATTAAGTAAGAAGTTTGTACTTCTCAGACAATTATCAGTTCCATTTCCATCAGTGGTTTTTATTAGTTAATAAACAAGACCCTGACAAGTATTTTCATGTATATTATGTACGTATGACCTACATAAAGTGCGAAAGTACGAGAGGTGTCCTGTATGTAACTTTCACAGCTTAAAACGTTGTTCCCACATTTTAAATTTCCTGCATTTAATTTTTTTTGTTTAGTCCTGTGAAAAGTGTAAAGGTGAAGTTCCACTGTATTTTATAAATATATATTGGTATGGTCAATCTCGATCTCATTTGGATGCTTCACAATATGACTGTGACGTACAGCTGCATGTGATTGCTAACTGAGAGGCTACTGGTTAACAAACTGATTACGAACAGGAAGAGGCATGCAGAGTCAATGCGCCTGCTGCCCACACCCCTGGTTTACCCATTATCCCTTCATACCAAAAGCTTTAGCAATAATTAAATTAAATTACTTAAGTTGTCATTCGCAAGTCCATAGTTTATTTACATTTATTTTTATTTGTACAAAGTTTGGAGTGTTTATATGTAATGTGTAACGTATTGTGCACCATGCTGCCTGAAAGAAGAAATGTTGTTTCATGGATAACTGACCATCCTGGAATACTTTTGTCAGTAGCAGGGATTTAACCTCCAAAGATAAAAATACTTTTAACATGGCTCTGTATGACGCATTCATTGCAAATAATATCTCTCTTCACAAACTTATAAACACTATCCTCAAAGGCTTCCTGCACAAATACTGCTTAAATCAAAATATGCCAGATGAATCAACATTGCATAAAAATTAATACTGGCAGTTCACCTGTGTGTTCTGGTAGAAATACGGAGTGAACTCGAGGATAACATTAACTGAATTTTAGTTGACAAAACTACTGATACTTAGGGCTGTAAAATTACAAATTTAATTGGTGGTGCGTTAAAACGAGAGTTGCCTTCTTCCTGTTTGCTGTCACATCATTGGTCAGTGTTGAAATTACTGTAAAATTGGTAAAACTGTGCACACACTCAACTGTAATGCTTAATATTTCAGTACATCGAGGGTGTCTTTTCCATCCCATCTGTCCACTGGTACGCTGTTGGTTACCACGTAATGACTGACGGACGTCGCTTGTTTGAGTTGGAGAAAGAGTTTTGGAGGAGGGGCAGCACCTTCTGGGGATAGCTGGCACTGAAACAGTGATTGCGTACATGACTGCAATATGAGTAATCAGTCGAGACGGAACGCAGAGCAGTCAGCTATTCCAACACTGGAGCAGACGAGTTTAAATGTAGAGGTCGTCAGTCACCTTCGGACTGTAGTTTGGAAACTCTCCACAACACTCCAGAACTCTTTCAGTTTTCTTATGTTGAAACTGTCTTTTATTTAAAATCATACAGTGTGTGTGGTGTGTTATGGTAGCAGCAGTAACAACACGATTTACACCTTGCAACGTCCAGTGTTCTGCGAGACACCATGGATTAGAACCTGATACAGACCTCGAAGTTGTGGCGGAAAAACAAAATATATGGCAGTGTGCAAAGCATGTTACAGCAAAAGAAAAAAAGGTTTAACAACAAGACAGGGTCACAGGGAGCATCGCTTGTCACTTACTGTATAGTCTGCAGGACATCCCCCTACAGTACAGGTGATGAAACCTCAGATTGGTCTGTGCAGTTTATCAATACCTGGATACTTAATAGGATCATCACGTGTGCTCGGTGCTGGCACACATGCGGTATTTGTTTTCGATGTATGGGAGGAGAGAGATGTGGTTAAAATCTTATCGAGTTCTCTATTGGATGAAGTTAGTGGAGCTCTTATAGTTCGTTATTTCTCTCCGTTGGATGATACAGATTAACGAAGCTAGCGTGTCAGGGTGATAAGTGTCAATTGGCCCTGAGGGACACAGATCTGTAGCACTTGTATGTAGTTTGGGGACGCACCACGGTGTAGCTGCAAAATCCTTGTCCTTCTCCCAGTTCCCGTTTCCCTAGAATAGTTAAAACACAGTTCTGTCGCAGTAACTCAGCTTAGCCTGTTTTCACACGGGATGCAGAAGGTGGTAGATACAGCTTTCTCTGACTTCTACTCAGTTCCGACTTAAATAGGAACGATCCCATGCGTAAAGCTCCAGAAATGGCAGCAGTCGCAGGATGCATAGGGGTTATCTAAAATTTTACTGCCGCAGATAGGTTCGTCAAAGATGACTCGTTTCGAGGTATCAGAGTGACAGAAATATGATTCACTAGTGTCTGTAATCATTAAAGGACTTCTCCATAGGATCCAAGGCAGGTATGCGGTTGAATGGGAAGACTTGATTCCAAATCCAAGACAGCATTTCTAGCGGACGGCGTCGCACTAGAGATCTGAAAAGCTAGTGTACATTTCTTATGTGCTCAATCAGCACACCGTCTATGAGTACTGTTTGTGATCCTTCTCAATCAACAATCACAGTCGATATATCGCAGAACCTCTGACATGGCATCAAGACAAAATGCGTTGCAAATACTGGACAAACATCTAGCGGCAGTGAGGGAGTTGCAAATACTGGTTTCATACCACTTCCTTAGCTGAATCACTTTCTAAATTCGCTAATCTTATAACGAGGATGCATCGTCGACGACGTGTAACCGCACTGTTGACCTGATAATATACACTATGGCAATCACCATCTGCAGTATATTCAGTGTTGTGGTATTTGTCTGGATAAAAAAGAAAACCAACCTCAATCGTATGTAATGTCATACCTCGATTTATAAAGCCAGTACAACTTTAGCATGGATACTTGTGTGCACCTGTAGGACCAAGACATCTTTTGATAGTAATATGTTCATGTTCATCTGGCGGTTTGTAAGACGATTATTCTCTCTTTCTAAGTCACAGTGGTATCACTCGCAAGAAAAAGTTGTGAGACATGTCCACCCCTCGTTGATTCTCAGTCAGTATTATTTCGTATCGTCAGCAATCATTTATTGGCGAAGTATTGTGCATAGTAGTAGGGGTTGCGTGATAGGTTCGCCATGAGCATCAGGCTGATAAAGTATATGTTTGTGTTCCGACATGTGCAAAGGAAATTACTATGTCCAGGAAGGTCTGGATTTGACGTGGAATACTGTGATAGCAAAGGGGAGAGTATGTGAAATCATAAGAATGTTATAGATATTTCTGTTTCCAGAGCCACAGCCGTAAGCAGGGTGTATTTCCGACACTTGGCTCATTGTCGAATGTCGTTCAACTGAGACCGCGATAGTAACATTTAATTGTAAATATAGCGATCAAATATATATGTGACCGATGTCTTATGATAATGATTCTACCTATGCGTGCTTGGCATGCAGTGCTGGTGGCCTATGGCGGGAATGATTCACTTTTCCAGGCAACGGTAGGAGCTGTCCGAATGGAGAGGCCTGTTGGGGTGCAGGAATGTAGCTGACTTAACTGTGTAGACGGCCGAATAGCGAAGTAATACTTAGTATGTGTTAGACAGCTTTCGCGATCGCGTGGAAATTTGAGAAAATTCAATATGGACATGTGTTTGTGCTGGGCCATTATTCCCACCCATGTAAATCGTTTGGTCGACTGCTTCTTCACATTTTGCGTCTTTATTTAGGTGAGAGAACATCGATTGTGGTGTGTGCATCTAGCAGGTGGAAGACACGTTTGCTGGTTCTCTAGACGTGACAAACACATTAGTTGACTTTGTAAACTATTGAGATGATTTGGAATCTGTTACATAACCGACATCAGTGTCCACAAGTGGAAATATCAGTTTCCTCTATTTTTTTTCTCTAGTTATTTTTCTGTAAAGGTCTTCACAGATGGAATAAGTTACTAGTTACTCTATGGGGTACAGCATGCTCCACCTAGCTAAAATTTTGTGTTCCTAGAGAAATAATTTCCAGTCTATATCTTCGGAATTATGTCACATGAGTAATACTACTGCGCAAGCGATATTGCTGTGTGCTTGATATCGAGAAGTACCGTGAAAATAGTATGATATTCTACCAAACTATGCGAAATTACATATGTTCTTGTAGTCCCAGAGTCTGGAGATGTGTATAAGAAAGCAAGCAGGTAGGGTCGGAAATAGTAATGCGTTTGTGCCAAAGGGAGCCGATCCATAATTTGTAGATCAGTTCTGAGAGTGACTTCAATCCACTGAATGTGCTCTGGTCATCAGTTGGTTGTCGATAACCACCCTCGTGGGAAATATCTAGTGCCACAAGTATACCTACAGTGCATGTACTTATGCTATCTGTATTCACAGTATATGTACGAGTGATGTAGGAGGGGTGATTTTGTATGGCGCAGGATATGAATTGTGTGTTTACTACATCGACACGGTACCCAGTGGTATATTGCTGAGTTGGAGATCAGTTTTACGCTCTAATATTCAAGCTCTTGTCCTCAGTGAGAGAGCAGTGTAACTGAGGAAGAGTCTTTCCATACCTGACGATATGTGGAGCACCCTGCAAGGTTTAATTGTCGATGCAATATGGCGACCTGTGTAAAATAGTTTCTTGCTGCTGAAACTATCATCTGCAGAAAGAGAAAAAGGCAGACTGTGCTTGCACACTGGCAGCATTAGTAACTCGGTGGGTAAATTCGATAAGAGCCAATCATAATGCTCCATTCACTCACCAGACATCATTTGTGCTGGAATATAAGTGTCTCTACACAGTGGTGAGAACGTTTGCATATGTTGAAAGCAGGAAGTGTAACACAAGATGGATTGGATGTGTTGTTAGGACCAAGAGGAAGAATGCATTCGATGTTATTCTGCGCTATTTCCGTAAACAGGTCCTGTTAGGGCAAGAATTTCCATGCAGACAAGTTGAGACATCACAGAAGCGCCTACAAAAACAAGCATTGCCTATTTCCGAGGCACAATACAATTTCCGAGAGGTCGACTTGGTTCTTATTTTACATAACTATGTGACATCACTATAACATTGAGAACCTCTTTAGATGCACTTGCGATGGCGTGTAGCTAGGCGTACGCAATTCGCAGTGATGCGTCAGCCACACAGGGCACTTGAAGCAGGACTAGACGCAGCCCGAATGTCCTTTTAGGATCACGAGGAAGAGAAAGCAGCCTGTGGTATTCTGGGAAACAATGGAACGGATTTCTGCAGCATCTGTGAGGGTACATCCCTCTGAAAATAGGTCTCCACTCCTGTCCAGTCATGTCAGCAATTTTGCCCAGGTCAACACATATTTCCAGAGGAATTTTTCAGATGTCAGGTATGAAAGGGATGCCACTGCCTCATATTTGCGGGACCTGAATGGGCACCTTTGCATGACTTAGCAGCTGATGGTCGCGTCGACCCTTTGCGGGGGCTGCGAGTGCATCCCAGCTTCTGGGAGCGTGTGTGATAGCATCCTGTGCAGTCCAGTAGACAGGGGGCAGTGGGCGGGGCATGCGCGCATTCTTTGCGTGTCTGTTGTATTATTTAGCGAGCAGGCCTGTAGGCCATGCTATGCATTAGTTGGACAGTTTACGAGTAGTGAGTGTGCATGCAGACCGTTTTACATGCGTTGTTTTGATAATTTACGAGTTGTTTTCGTGTCTGCACTTCAGTGTACTGCACTATTTCGGTGATTTACTAGTAGTTTACAGGTCTGTGAGCTGTGTGTTGCATTATTTCGGTAATTTACGAGTTGTTTGCATATCTGTACATCAGTGTACTGCATTATTTCCGAGTAGTTTGCAGGTCTGCAGACTGTGTATTGTGACTCCAAGTACATCAGGGCGAGTACTTCTTTTTTTCATTGTGATAAATGAACTACGTGAAATCTGTCCCTAAATAAATTGTTCCAAAATAAATAAAGTACACTCCTCCCCCTCCCCAACAGCCCAGTGCAGGCTGAGTCATTTTCCCACCATTTTCCCCTCCAGACCACCATCTTGGATTATGTCATAGGAGGGACGATAGCACTCTCTGGTCGCAGTATTGTGTACTAGGGCAGTTGGACTTCAGACCTCGTGGTGGACACACTGGATGGTGGTACTGCCTCAAATTGTTTAAATAATGACTGCATGCAAAATAAAGACTTACGTCCATCCTATGCAGCACAGGCCAAGTCCTTTTCCCACCAATTCTTAGGGAGAGGTGGTGGTCGGATGACTTAGGTCAGTGGAGGTAGCCCAAGTGACCTATTTTCCTGCCACTTTCTTAGGTTAGTGTAGGTATTCATGGTGTGTTGCAGTGTTCTGATGAAATTTGAATTTACCACCATTTTGTGGGGGAGGGGAGGGGAGGGGATGCAGGGAGGGGAGAGGGTTAGTGGAGGTAGCCCAATTAAAATGTCTTGCCGCTAAAATTCAAACTTCCTGCCAAAAGCGGCCATTTTCGATAACGGTGCTCGTGTCATCATCTGACATCACATGCGCCATATTGGATGATGTCATCACCGCCATCTTGGTTACATCTGGCAACAATGGACAGTGGAGCAGAACGAAGTTTGCTCTACTTCTTTTCTGTTCATCCAGGTCTGCCCTGCCCCATGGAAAATCATGGAATTGAAGTCAGTTCTCAGGAAGATGACACATTATATCCGATTTTTTCCCAGCGCACCTCAGATCGTTGCTCTATTGGATCGTTTGCGAAAGGACAATGTGTCTTTTGTTTGGACCAAAGATTGTCAAGATGCATTCTCGAAAACTAAAAATGCCTTTGTGAGTGACAGGCGAGTTGCTCTATTAGATCCTGCTAAGCCAGTGGTTTTGGCAGTGGACACCTCTTCGTAGAGAATCACACCTGTATTCTCGCACATATTTGGTTTACAGCATTGTCCGAGCACTTTGGCTTCCAAGACTCAATGTAACTATTCCCAGACTGATAACGATGCTTTCACTATTATCTATGGCATGATAAAGTTTCACCACTATCTGTCTGGTCGGTAGTCTTACTTAGTGATGGACCAGAAGCTAGGTCAGTCTTTGGTTCATCCATCCAAACCTCTTCCATCGTGCACGGCTCAGAAGCTGCAACTCTGGGCTTTGTTACTGTCACAGTATCACGACGAGGTATTGTACCGATCCATGTCGAAGGATGCTGACGCCCTCTCTCGGCTTCCTATTGGTTCTGATTCTGAATTCAATGCTACTGCCACATGTTGTTGTCAGACAGATGCGCGGGACACTGAACTCTTACAGAATTTTCCACTGCACTATAGGAAAACTGGTCACGCCACAGAATCAGAGCCCGACTGGAACCTTTTGTTGCACTACATCTGTACTGCTTGGCCTCCTTCTGTGAGAAACATTCAGAATCCTTTTGTCTGCCGATATTTTGCTCGTCTGCATAACCTCTCGGTCCAAGATGCTGTGATTTTACTGCAAAAGACTGGAAAATAGGATGTTCTTATTCCTAAAGTGTTGCAAAAAGCTCCTACAAGAACATTCGAGAATTGAAAATACGAAACATGTAGCGTGTCGGAACTGTACATGGACTGGTATGAACGCCTATATTCAACAGATGATGTTCACAGACTTGCACATAGGCTGAAACCCTCCTCGCCCCTTAGCAAACGTTTTCAGCTTGGCCAAAGTCTCAGTTGCCATGGCATCATGCGCATATTGACTCTGCTCTTCCCTTTTGGAACAGTAGTTGGCTTACTGTAGAGAATTCTTTTACCAAATATCCGTTTTCAGTGCCCATGAACTCGACTATGTCGCGTAGTCCCATTCAGCCGTTGTCATCAATTTTCTGCTTGGAAGGTTTGCCAGAAGTGTGGCTCACACGCAACTGACCACAGTTTACAGCTTAGGACTTCGAATAATCTTGTATAGTCCATAGTATCACTCACCATACCAGTGTTCCGTTTCATCATTAGTCGAATGAAGAACCTGAATGATTTGTGCATACATGCAAGATAGTTTTGTTTGTGGGGGGTTGAAGGGACCAGACTACAAAGGCAATCAGTCACTTTTTTCACTACCATGAAATATCCACAAGGAACAAAAACAAGCAACACAGATGACAAGGGACGACACAGGACAAGAAAGACACAGACAAAGACCAGACAAAACGATTAAAAGCACAGAGTGATTGGCCGACCATAGAAACAAAAAAGGAAAAGCTAACCACCAAGAGGCACACCAAAACCCTAAACTAAAACAATTGGCCAAAGGCCAGACGCAACACACAAAAGGGACACACCCTCAGATTGAGCGATAGAAATCTCACACTCGAATAAAACTCAAAACTAAGCCTGCCATTGCAGCATCATCCGATAAAACAGCAGGGAGTGTATCAGGCAGCACAAACGTTTGTCTGAGCGCCTTTGAAAGCGGACAGTCCAACAAAATGTGGACCACTGTCAACATTAATCCACAGCGACATACAGGCTGGTCATCGTCGTGCAATAAATGACCATGTGTCAGCCAGGTATGGCCAATGTGTAGCTGGCAGAGTACAATGGAGTCCTTGTGAGAGGCTCATATGCAGGAGCACCACACACCCGAAGATTGTTGGGGGAAGACAGGCTGTGCCATTCAGCACCCCAAGCACTGAGGCCTTTTTTGCAGCAATATCGACTGGAGATCACATTCTGGAAAGCCAGTCTCCGGGGCCATGGCACTGATAGCCTATTTGGCCAGCCTGTCGACAATGTTCATTACCCGGGATGCTGCCATGACCCGGGGTCAGGGAGTCACTACAGATGACGAAGAACTCACCTGATCTGGAGCAGATATGCTCTAGGGCGTGAGAGATGCCTATGAGCTCTGCAGTGAAAACACTGCAGCCATCCAGCAATGAGCGTTGTTCAGAATGATCCCCAAGAGTAAAAGCATAACCAGCTCGAACAACAACCATCAAATCGTCGGTATAGACCACGTCAGATCCGTGAATCGCGGCAAAGATGGAAAGAAAGCAGCAGCAGAGGGTCTTAGGAGGGGCTGAGTCCTTCGTGCCCTGTGCCAAATCCAGCCGAAGGCATGGACTGGGCACACACCACGGGTGTATATGTATATGTGCCCAGAAAATAGGTGGAAGAGAGAAGAACTCAACCCCAAAAAAATAGCCTGGGCGCAACTGTGATGGTACACCCTGACCGGGGTCGCCATTCGGGAAGATGGACGACCGAGTTGGGGAACAGGAGACGGTAATTTGGATGCCTGGGCAAGCTACAAACATGTGCAGCATAAGCGGCCAGTAGTCGTTGGCACCGGATCTGCAATGGCGGGACACCAGCCTCCACAAGTATGCTGTTTACAGGGCTTGTGCAGAAAGTTCCAGTTTCGAGTCGGATCTCGCAGTGAAGTATGGGACACTGCAACATGGAAGGCGATGCCAAACCATAAGGCAGGCTGGCATGATCGAGACAGGACTGAATCAACGCCTGATACAGTCATAGAAGGGTAGACCGATCGGCACCACAGCTGATGTGACTCAAGCAACGAAGAGCGTTAAGATGACACCAACACGTTTGTTTAAGCTGCCAAATATGAGGGAGCCAAGTCAACCGGGCATCATAAAGCAAGCCCAAAAACCGATGCGTCTCCATCACAGCAAGAGGTTCGCTGTCAAGATAAAGCTGTGGGTCAGAGTGAACAGTACGATGCCAACAGAAATGCATGACACAGGTCTTGGCGGTCGAGAACTGGAAGCCGTGCAAGATGGCCAAAGACTGCACCCAGTAGCTGCCATTCAGCACCTGCAATGCCAGTGGAGCTATAGTAAGGGAAAAGTCATCAGTATACAAATGATACAGACGTTCCCACAGCTGCAGCTAGCCCATTGACACCAACTAAAAAGAGGCAGACACTCAAGACAGAGCCTTGTAGGACCACATTCTCCTGGACTTAGGAGGAACTATGGGAAGGACCAACTTGCACATGGAATAAACGAAGCGACAGAAAATTTTGAATAAAAATCGGGAGCGGGACCCTTAAACTCCACCTATGATGCGTGGTGAGGATGTGATGTCGCCATGTTGTATTGTATGCCTTCTACATGTCAAAAATGACAGCAACCTGTCGGCAGGAGAATGCTGTACACATGGCCAACTCCAGGCAGACCAGATTATCGGTGACAGAGTGGCCCTTATGGAACACACCCTGGGATGTAGCCAGAAGGCTCCGAGACTCAAGTAGCCAACTCAGCCTCTGGCTTACCACGCATTCGAGCAATTTGCATGGAACATTGGTGAGGCTAATGGGGCGGTAGCTGTCCACCTCCAGTGAGTTCTTGCCAGGTTTCAACATGGGAATAATGACGCTTTCCTGCCATTGTGATGGGAACTCACCCTCAACCCAGATACAGTCTAGGAGGCGTCGCTGGGAGTTCACTGAGAGGTGTTTGAGCATCTGATAGTGGATGCCATCTGGCCCAGGAGCCATATCAGGGCAAGTGGCTAAGGCACTTTGGAATTCCCAGTCACTGAATGGAGCATTGTACGATTTGGAGTGGAGTGTATGGAAGGGAAAGCTCTGACGTTCCAACCAGTCTTTCAGAGAGTGGAAGGCTCGTGGGTAATTCATAAAAGCAAAAATCTGAGTGTAATCCTCTGCTAAGATTTCTGCAACCGTGTTGGAGTCAGTACACACTGCTCGATTCAGGGAAAGCCCAGGTACGCCTAATCCTGGTCCAAACCTGAGATGGAGAAGTATGGATGCCAATCGTGGAGACATACCTTTCCCAGCATTCCTGCTTCCGTCAGGGAATGAGGCGTCGTGCTCAGGCACGGAGACACTTAAGCTCAATGAGGTGGTCCAGTGATGGGTGCCACTTATGACGTTAGAGGGCCTGCCTGTAATAGCGAATCGCCTCAGCGATCTCTGGTGACCATCAAGGCACAGTTCTCTGCTGAGGGGACCCAGCAGAACAGGGAACTGCCGATTCCACTGCAGAAACGATGACAGTGGTGACCGTGTGAACCACCTCATCAATGGCATCGTGAGAAAGAGGCTCTATAGTGGCAATGGAGGCAAACAAGTCCCAGTCAGCCTTATTCAAAGCTCATCTGGGGAGGCGCCCAAGTGTGTGACACTGGGATAGTGACAGAAAGATCGGAAAATGGTCACTACCGCACAAGTCATCATGCACGCTTCACTGGACAGGGGGTAGAAGGCCAGGGCTGCAGACCAAAAGGCCAATGCATCACAATTAAATGTGTGGAGGCACCATTATTCAAGAGAGAAAGGTCAAGCTGTGCCAACACTCGTTCAACGACAGTGCCTTGGCCTGTTGCCACCAATCCACTCCACAAAGGGTTATGGGCGTTAGAGTCGCCCAGTAATAGAAAAGGTGGTGGCAGTTGGGCTATCAGCGCTGCCAATAGATGCTGCAGGGCATCACCATCCAGAGGAAGATAGAGGCTGCAGACAGTAATAGCCTGAGGCGTCCACACCCTAACAGGGACAGCTTCTAAAGGTGTTTGAAGAGGGACTCACTCGCTGTAAAGAGAGTTAAGGACATAGACGCAGACACCACCAGATAGCCTCTCATAAGCTGCCCGATTCTTGTAATAACCCCAATACCCACGGAGGGCAGGGTTTACCATCACTGGAAACCAAGTTTCCTGGAGGGAAATGCAGAAAAAAAGGTGAAGGCTGAGAAGTTCTCAGAGCTCAGCAAGATGGTGGAAAAACCACCGTAATTCTACTGGAGGATAATAGCATCGTGAGGCTGGGAAGGCAATGAACATTCAACGAGGCGGTTTACGCCTCAGAGTCACCTCCTTCCACCAACGTATTGCTTGAGCAGTCTGTATCTATTGTGTCTGAGGGTTCAGTGAGATCCAGGTCCTCAGCGGACACCAGAATCTTCACCTCATCCTCAGACACAAAACTTGTAGGTAGTGGTGGTGTGGCTGCCATTATAGTGCCTTGGCTCTTGGGGATATTTTGTTTTTTTGGTTTCTCCCACTGCCCCTCAGGTTGGTCCCACTGGGAGGGCTTCACTGATTCAGTCTCAGGGACTGAAGAGAACCGTGAAGCCGTACAACCAGCTATGTGGGTTTGCTTCAGCCACCGGTGGGTGTCAGCTCTACCACTGGTAAGAACCTGGGAAGGGAGTGAGAGGAGTTGTTGCTCCCAATGTCAGTGCTGCAGGAGCAATAGGAAGGCAAGTTCCCTCCCATGGTCCTGGGGGCAGGTGTAGTCTTACAGCTTGGAGAGTCGACTGGAATTCGCTTAACTAATGAGGCTATCACTGTTGTCGTTGCGGCGGCATAAGAGGAAGTCATTTGCACAGGATGGAGTCGTTCAAATTTCCTCTTAGCCTCAGTATAGGTCAGTCGGTTTATGGTCTTACATTCCATGATTTTCACCTCTTTATGTGAAATTCTGGAGTCCAGCTAGCAAGGTGAATGATCCTTTTTGCGGTTGACATAGATGTGAGGCGGGGCACATGGAATATTGGGATGTGATGGGCGTCTGCAAGCTCGACATGTGAGGTTGGAGGTACAACACAATGACATATAGCCAAACTTCCAGTATTTAAAGCACCGCATCGGGGGAGGGATGTAGGGCCTGACATCACAGCAGTAAACCATCACCTTGATCTCTTCAGGCATTGTATTACCCTTGAAGGCCACGATGAAGGTGCCGGTAGTTACCTGATTGTCCCTCAGACACCGATGAACGCGCAGGATGAAATGAACACCTCGCCGCTCCAAATTGGGGCACAGCTCGTCTTCAGACTGCAAAAGAAGATCCCTGTGGGATATAATGTCCTGGACCATATTTAAGCTCTTGTGGGGAGTGATGGTAACAGAAATATGCACCTATCTGTCACAAGCGAGTAATGCCAGTGACTGGGCAGAGGATGCTGTTTTTATCAAATCTGCCCCAGAGCGCATTTTGGACAAGCCCTCCACCTCCCCAAACTTGTCTTCTCAATGCTATAGAAGGAACTGAGACTTCATTGTCATGAAAGAATTTCCATCAGCTCTCATACAAACCAGGTACAGGGGCGAATAAGTCTCACTGCCATTGTTAGCCTTTTGCTCTTCCCACGGTGTGGCCAGCGAGGGGAACGATTTTGGGTCATACTTCTGTGCATTGAACTGAGCCCTGGAACGCTTAGAGACTGCTGGTGTCTGGCCACCAGCAAGAGATGATGTACCATGCTTCATTGCGGTCCATCCGCCCTGATGCCACCCAATTCGACCAAGAGCCCTCCCCACAGGTACCATGCAGCCTCAGCGAGGGCCACCTGGCAGGATGGCCATTGCCAGAAGTCCCAATGCCCCAGGGAGATAGGCCTCTACTCCTCGGCGTACGTGGGGGGTGAGCAGCACAGGCATCACCAGAGCGATCCCTGGGACTTCAACCAGTAGGGTACATGGCGGCCCCACCACAGCAGACTGTCTACCGTGCTGGATATCAGGTGCAAAGAAGACCACGGTCGTCGTTGGCGCAGAAAGCGACACTGCATATTGCAGAGGGGAAACCGCACCCAGGAATGTAGCGTCGCTCAAGAGATGGAGAATGAGCAGGGCTGCAATGGGACGACGAGAAAAGGGGGTTATGATCGCACTGCACTATGGACACGATGCACCGTGTAAGGCGCCCTTCCCCAATTGGCTCGCTCTTCAGGAAAATTACCCAGTATGGAAGTCAAACCCTATGGTGGACCATGACATTAAGGCCGAAACGTGTGAGACTCCTTTTAGTCGCCTCTTAAGACAGGCAGGAATACCGCCCTTTCCAACCCCCGGACCTGCAGTGGGTTACATTCAAGCAACGCACGAACAAAATGCATGCCTGCCACATAGGCGAGCAAGCGCTGCTGCTCTTCCTCGCCACTTCCTGCCCCTATTCCCGAGACAGTTCGTTGCCGGCGGAGCTTCTACACGGCCGGCGCCACCGCACGCTGCTCCAGTTGCTGCAGCCACCACAGAACACGGCGCCTCCCACGCCCCTAAAGTATGGCTTTGCAGCTAATGAGTATATTCTACTCACATTTTTTGGTCGCACCAGACACCGGAAGAGAGAACAGATCCTTCGAAATGTGGGCACCTGAATGCATTTAATTCACGGTCCTGATGGATTACTGCACCGCCGTCAGAACGAAGTTCTTGCTAGTCGACTGCGAGACTCTTCCGCAGGTTTTCTGTCCCTAGATTCGCGTCCTACCGTGACATTGTGGGTGGCGAGGCGGCCACCGCCTGCGGAACCGCTGGAGCTGGACCGACGAATGCGCCAGTGGAACGACACCTCCATGAAGGCAGCGTTGAGCGCCCCCTGTCAACGCTGACCTAACAGGCCACCCATCGGTCGGCCCCAGTTCGGTCGCAGACTCAGGGAGCATTAGCACTGAGTAATAGGAAGACGATTCTACCACTAGTAATAATATATGAATGAAATTACATGTGTGAGGCACGGCAAGCACAGGAAGCCAGCTCACAACGAGAAGAGTTCGGTTTTATTTCTTTCCTCTTTACAAATAAAAAGTTCTACTAATTGAAAACTATTACGTACAGACTATTTTAGATTCTTGCCATCGGCCATAGCAACTTCTCTCTTTTTTTGTGGGTGCTGACCCCACAGAAGCTGACAACAGTCAGTAAGACAAAACTGATTATTTTAGAAACTCCTCAAAGGCATGAACTGAAGGTTGTATGCAACGCTCATGTCGTCAATCAAAAACACAATACTCTCATTAATCAAAACACGGCTTTAGTTTAAAGTCATTTTTCTCCAAAAGTATCCCAGATTAGTCTGAAGTCTACAAAGAGACCACATGTTTGTCAAAGACTAAAGACAACCTGTACAATTAATGGGAAACAGTACTTGCCAGTCACAAACAGGTCTGATCTTGATGGTATTGCATAATATCGCAGGTCCTAAAACAGAATATTCTGCAAATGCATTATGAGAGAAAGAGATAGGCACGTCAGGGGACATAATGAAGACAATCTATCATATAGTGTAGGAGAAAGGTAGTATAACCGCAGACGAAGTGGACGAGATACCATTAAGATTATAGGATGCTTTCGTGATAAATGTGAACAGCGTTGCGAAACTTGTTAACAAGCGTCTCACGAATGTTGCTGAACAAATGGGATTGTCAGGTTCAGTAGGCTCTACCACGGAATACCTTAACCCAGCCACTATTAAAATGAGTAGGAACCTCACTATAAAACTAATGTCCTTCACAAAAGCTTTAAAATCAAAAAAATTCTAGTAGTGGTAATAATATATCGACCGAGTTATCTAAAGAGCGTTGTTTAGAGTTTAGTAACATACAAAATTATTTGTGTAGCCAGTTATTTATCAGTGTAACTTTTCCCAAACGGCCGAAATAAGCTGAAGCTAAGGAGTTGAGGTACAGAAATACTGCCAAACTTCTATCCAATTTTCTTCTCTCGCCATTCTCAAAAATTATGGGTAAAGGATTATATGGTTCACTACTTGATCATCCGGTAGCGAATAATTTAATGTCAAAATCACAGGTTGGACTCCACCTGGTTGTTGACACTGATGACGTTTACACACGCAGCGATAATGTACTTTGTTCATTAGGTGTATATTAGAGTCTCCTGGCATATTTTGTGATGGGTCTAACCTATCTGATTGTATAGATGATTGCATTTTACGTAACCTAAAATATTATGGCGCAACAACAAACGCTGCAAAATGATTCAAGTCTTTAAATGCGAACATTTTAGGTTAGGCTTTACCGTTACTGATACCAATCACGACGAATTTCAAAGGTTTAAACCTCCATATCAGGTGGATTTACATTTGTTAGTATGACATACACCGAAGAGCCAAAGAAACTGGTACGCCTTCCTAATATTGTGTAGGGCCCCCTCGAGCACACAGAAGTGACGCAGCACGACGTGGCATGGACTCGACTAATGTCTGAAGTACTTCTGGAGGGAACTGATACCATGAATCCTGCAGGGCTGTCCACAAATCTTCTGAACCGCACATTGCAAAGCATACCAGATATGCCCAACAATGTTCATGTCTGGGGAGTTTGGTGGTAGGCGGAAACGTTTAAACTCAGAAGAGTGTTCCTGGATCCACGCCGTAGCAATTCTGGACGTGTTGGGAGTCGCATTGTCCTGCTGGAATTGCACAAGTCCGTCGGAATGCACAATGAACACGAATGGATGCAGATGATCACATAGAATATTTAACGTACGTGGCACCTGTCAGAGTCGTATCTAGATGTATCAGGGGTTCCGTATGACTCCAACTGCAGACGCCCCATGCCACTGCAGAGTCTCCACCAGCTTGAACAGTCCCCTGCTGACATGCAGGGTCCACGGATTAATGACGTTGTCTCCATACCCGAACACGTCCATCCACTCAATACAATTTGGAACGAGACTAGACCGACCAGGCAACATGTTTCCAGTCATCAACAATCCAATGTCGGCGTTTACGACACATACGAGGCGTAAAGCTTTATGTCGTGCAGTCATCAAGGGTACACGAGTGGGCCTTCGGCTACGAAAGCCCATATCTATGATATTTCGTTGCATGATTCGCACGCTGACATGTTGATGGCCCAGCATTGAAATCTGCACCAATTTGCCGAAGGGTTGCACTTCTGTCACGTTGAACGATTCTCTTCAGTCGTCGGTGGTCCCGTTAATGCAGGATCTTTTTCCGGCTGCAGCGACGTTGGAGATTTGATGTTTTACCGGATGCCTGATATTCACGGTACACTCGTGAAATGGTCGTACTGGAAAACCCCCACATCATCGCTACCTCGGAGATGCTGTATCCCATCGCTCGTACGCCGACTATTACACAACTTTCAAAATCACTTAAATCTTGATAACCTGCCATTGTAGGAACAGTAACCGATCTAACAACTGCACCAGGCACTTGTCTTATATGGACGTTGCCGATCGCATCGCCGTATTCTGTCTGTTTACGTATCTCTGTATTTTAATATGCGTGCCTACACCAATTTCTTCGGCACGTCAATGTATGTGTGTATTGTGTTAGAATTTTCGGAGGAACGTATGGCACTGTCTAGCGGAGAATCAAGATACCACTTCAGAACACGGTTTTTTTTTGTGACAAAAAACCAAACGTATATCAAACGGTGAAAATAAAATAAATGAAATAGATTTACATGCAGTGGTCACAGGTTTCTTTCACTATCGTAACGCATCACATGTATACTGTCATATTTTGTACTATTAGGTACAAGGATCAAATCGCAAAAGAGGACCATTATCAGAAAGTACAAAGAATAAACATCATAACAACATTATTACAGTATAAGTTTTAAAGGATTTTAGAGATCTTTGTTTCGAGGTGCTGAGCACATGAGTTGGAGTAAATATTTGAGATGGTATATAAATCCGATTTTGTCAAGCTTAAATTTCATATTTGTTTATATAACCAGGCGACATATTGCAAACTTTAAGAGCAATAATTATTTTGGCTACAGTGGTAAAATTATACATTAATAACAATTTTTGTTGGTATTCTTAGATAGGATTGAAAGGCTAGAGGCAGAGAGAGGGGAAGAGAAACAGAGAGAGAGAGGTGGTGGAAAGAGTGATTGGATGAGAAGAAACTTTCCAAATCACGGGGTTCTTAAGATTGTATCTGTTACATGCAATAACTGACGAAAGTTTATGGTAATACAGTGGTTGACGATTTCAAATAATCAACAAGTGTACAGTTTGTGCCATTAGTTGATGTGCATGTAGTCTGAAGCTGCAAGGGGTACTAGCTGCTGGCATAATGGTATGTTCGTAAATGAGGTTAATTCCTCGTACATTTGGGGGATGTATGGCAACATAACTGACGTAGGCGATGTATACGATGATTCTTCGCCGTGTTCAGACGGGCGTCAAATATGAGATACTGCAGCTCGAATAACTTGCCGCTACAAAAATCATACTAATGTTAATCTCGGACACAAAACATGACTGCTACTTTCTTTGTTGCATAGAGAAATGAGACCAACACAATCTTAAACACGTCAGTTGGAGAAACCATCAATAAACATAATCAAGCATCAGTGAAACGGTATCCATACCGAGACCTTAATCACAATTGTTACTTTCCTTGACACAACCCACTAACTCTCACGCAACCCGAATGAATCATTCCACTTCTGTTCCATATGGAGGCATATATTTTCTCGTAGATGGCCAACCTTTTCAAACAACCCTCACACCATATCCAGTCACTGTAATAAATCTACATTCACGCACATATAGCGTAGAACAAGAGTAGGAAACATCACAGAAAGTGGTAGACGAAATAAGCACTGCCTCGGCATGGGTGACCTTGACCTTGTTACACTCCTCATATGCATAGTCAGTATAAGCCACTGAGCGTTAATATGGTAACCACGCCATACATCAGAACCACTTTCATCTTCACAGCTTACTCAGTCTGGCTCAAATATTGAACAAACACGGCATCTTTCGCATCATACTGTATGCTCATGTGACACAGACCAAGAGACAACCATCGCGAATCAGTACTCACTTTTCAACATACTATGACAGAACCACACCTTATCCTGACAACTGTGGAATCCTAGAGGTATAATAGAAACTTCTGAAGAATATAAATATCCACAGCATGCCAGATCGTGCCTACATATAACTTCCATGAAACTGGTTTTTATCAAAGAAGAATGTCACGCATGCAAGAAAACATTAAGTAAAATATCAAGTAAAGCCTAAACATAACCGTCATAAATCATCCCATACATCATTCACTCATAATCACGTGTCACAGTTTCAGAGTCACAAAAAATGCAAGTTCTTGCCCCATATATTCTCATTGTATCACACATTATTCAGATAATCCAATGCTGCTACATCAAAATATTCATGATAATCATATAAAGAAAGTAGTCGTTCATCAAATCAGATCTGACACTCAAAGAAGAAGCTGCACAGTGCTTGTAGAAAATTACCTCACTGACGAATAAAACGAATTTTACATTTGGTAACCACATCTCTAATCAAATCATGTGTAAGAGCACGGCACCCTATCTCACTCGTCCCTATAATTAAGAAAATAACTGTACACTCTCTCATCAATAGGACTACTCAAGAGTACTAAATTCTTCATCACATCTTGTAACTATAGTAATATTGTGCAAAAACCAAGCGCCTGTCTTTCAAATGCAATTGCACCTGGAATATCCAGGTACTAGCCAGGCCTGGCAGTGCTGAACTTTGTTGATTGTGTGAAATCCAATGTGGCAAGACCGTTGGTTATATTGCCATTCTTAGGGAATAAACTAACAAGACATATCACTGAAGCTTCATCTATATAGTATCTCTTAAGACCTACACACACTGAAGACCACAGCAACAACAACAGTGGCTAGCGCTTACTTAACTATGTATAAATAACAATTTATCTTTTCAAAAGAATTTGAATATTATTTGCAATTTTAGAAAAAATGTGCGCCTGGCGCTTAGCAAACTCTATTAATAATCTTCCAATTAATAATTGTAATTGAGATACATGCTACACCAAGCTCACTAAGTCTTTAATTGACAGCAATTCAGGTTACATGGTATTTAGGATCAAAACAGGCCAAGTCGCTCATTAAATGTAAATTAAATATCAGCAGGTCAGTGCGAAGTAATCTGCCAACTTAAACGCTAACAGCCATCAGAGCAAAGACAGATGTGCTTAAGAAAGTAACATAGATACAACAAAGTTGTTACTGTTTTACAGCTCCTGCCTCGAACTGTCAGCAATGCGACAGCAGATGGCTCAGCGTTTTATAACACCGGCACGTCGGTCGGTCCGTCGGTCGGTCGCTGTGAGAGCAGCGCCAGTCCCGTGGCCAACCAGGGCAGTGGGAACCCGCCCTAAGCTCTCGCCTGTTACCTGGGGAGATTTCACAGGGCCCTGGATGGGCTGTGTGGTGTCACCGCCAGACACCACACTTGCTAGGTGGTAGCCTTTAAATCGGTCGCGGTCCGTTAGTATACGTCGGACCCACGTGTCGCCACTGTCAGTGATTGCAGACCGAGCGCCAGCACACGGCAGGTCTAGAGAGTCTTCCTAGCACTGGCCCCAGTAGTACAGCAGACTTTGCCAGAGATGGATCACTGACAAATAGGCTCTCATTTGCCGAGACGATAGTTAGCATAGCCTTCAGCTACGTCATTTGCTACGACGTAGCAAGGCGCCATTACCAGTTTATATTGAGATTGTAATTATGTATCATCAAGAGCGATGTTCACCAATTATGGATTAAAGTTAAGTATTCAAGCAACTACGTACTTTATTTACTAGACTCAACTCCTTTAACTGTTCCAGACCTCACGCCAGTCTGCGTGAGCTTAAACGCGTGCATTTCGGCCTCCTCTAGCAACACGGTGTTGGCTCTTCTGCCAACACATCAGGCTGAACTAAAACAGGCTAAAATTCTAAATGAACAAATTGTTGCACACCAGGATGAACAACTACAAAGGGGTAAAAAACCAATTCCACTTAAGGCAAGTGAGAGTAATTTTCCTACATTGGTCTCCTTAAACACTGTTTGGCTTAGAATTCAAGTAACAAGGAACTGGGAACTCAGCCAAAAGTCAGGCAGTTACCTGAACATCAATATCTGCCCCTAAACTCAAGGTAGAAAATTAGACTTACAACGGCACAGCGACCTGTCTAACAGTCACAACTATATAACATTTTGGCTGTCACGTGTTATACTGCTTTGGATCATCGGCTATCCCAAGCGCTGGCTCATTACGCCGGAAAAAATTTATAGTATTCTTGTCCGTCAGTTCCACTTGAACTTAAAAGCAGTGCAAGACGTTGTATTTTACTTGTAAACAAGAACTAATCGGACGAATTGTCTCACCAGATTCAGGAACTGGAGTATGCCACACAGGATACCGAGATGTCCTGGATGGAAATTAGCACCTGACAATTGTCGCTCCACCCAGTAGTGGTATCAGTCTCCAGACACCACAAGTGGCAACATGAAGGCAGCAGCCCCGCAAACAGTGCATGGTTCCTCCCTCTGCCTCCACACATGCCTCTCCTCGCACCCACGCCATCTTCCTGACTGCCTCTGCTCCTCACAGTGCGGCGCCCACTCTGCATCCACTGGTCTCGCCCGTTGCCGACGTACAACTCACGCCCTCTCTCGGACTTACCTCATACCATCAATCAGCCAGTTTTGCATGCAAGAATTTCAAACCAGCCCACTAGCAGTATATTTAATCTATTACAGAAAATTTAGCTCCCTCCCTCGACCTTGGAGCCATGTACTCTAGAAAACTTTCCTGTAGCGATGTTACGTACCAGTAGGGTGACTGGATTAAGAACCTGGATAACCTCACAAGGTCCTACAAAGCGAGGTGCCAGTTTATCAGGAACTGCGGCGTACTTTGACCCTTGGGAGAATGTTTTTGTAAACGAACCTTATCACTACCACACACCTTAAACTTGCTTTGCCCAAGATTGTAATGGCACGCCTGCCTCTTGGGTGTGATATTAATATTTCCTACCACTTATATCCAGTTATCCTGAATCAGGCTAGGCGTCACATTCTCAGAGAACAGATCGTTAACTGATCACAGATTGGACAGTGGGGAGTTGAAACGACGACCAAATACCAAGGAAGTGGAGGTGGTTTTAAGGGCTACACGGTTGGCGGAATTAAAACACCAAATTGAGACATGCTACTGAATCGCCGCGCTTGTGGAGTAAAGGGAATGGAAAATAATTAAGGACGTCTTCAGATTGCAGTTCAGTCACTCCATAAATGAAGGTTGTCGACAGTTCGGTACAATTGTGGAGTGAATTACGACATTATCGGAGCTAAGTCTTTTAAACTCTTGTGAGAGGAGGGGAGAAGTGTTCTCACTGACAATGGTATCGGGAGGGCCAAATGTGGAATATATCTCCGACAATTGACGAATAATTAACCCAGCTGTCAGCCTACTACTGTGTACGAACCAGACAAATCTGGAGGTGTCATCAGTCACGACCAGGTTATACTGACTGGCAGTACCAGTACGTGGCAGGCGGCCGACATAATCAACAAAGAGTTTGTCAATGGGAGAGTGTTCTCTTCAAGATTTTAAAAATCCCCTGACAGTATTAAAATTGTGTTTAGGAATTTCGCAGTTATGGCACTCACCCCTCTAAACGCCACATATACCTATACAAGGCTGGCCAAGTAAGAAATTGCCTAAGCTTGCTAAGGATTCTACCGATTCCTAAATGTCCTCATACCACAGACTTTCCGGCAGCATTCTGAAAAATCACTTTTGTTAAAAATTACAACAGGGCTATTGATTAACATGGACTGTTCTGCACTCATTTCTGCAGCTGTGTTGCTATGACTTTCAAATCGTAGAATTCATCGCCCGTTTTATTAATTTGTACTTGAAGCACCGTTCATTGTTTATTGTTTCTAGTATTGCAACAATTCATATTCGACGACAGATTTATTTTTTGCCCTGTTTCCTTACTTAATATTGCACAATATGTCAAGGAGTACGAAGACGGATGTGTTAGAGTTTCTGTGCAGCATAACCGGGGTAACTGAGAGAGCTTCACTCAAAAGTAACAGCTAAATCGCAAGATTTGGAAACTATAAGAGGCCAATTCTGACTGCTAGACTTGATTTAGTGCGTTGAGCTTTACGAGACTGGTAATAAAAAATGGTAAAACTGAAATGATTTATTTAACTAAAGAAAATAACTTGCACGTTTTATAATATCATGAACCACGTTAAACATCATACTTTCAACGAAAGGGAAATATGGAAGAACACCAGTGGGAATAAGTTCTGGAGGGTGGAGAGTGGTAGAGTGCAGGAAAAGACTCTGTAGAAGAGCACTTTGTCAGAAAAAAGGCGGAAGGCTAGAGAGAGTGGACCACAACACGGAGTTACGGGAACTATCAGTGAGGCACCAATGCACTGGAGGAACAGAAGATGGCCAAACACACGTAGCAGCTGGCATAGCCGAATGCAGACGCCTTTTCCATAAAGTTTCGGGTGTGCAGCCGCAAGAATTCTCCTTCTTCTTCTAATATTTCGGCTGTATAACGTTCAGCCACCTTCATAGTGAGCCGCAAGACTGCCGCTCCAGTGCTCGCTTCGTCCCTTTATACTCGTGTAACGCGCGGCTGCGCACGCGGCCACAGATGCAAATGCGTCAGGGACGTTGGTCGGCGGCAGAAGTGCACAGTGCGCGAGTTACGTCTATGACTCCGTAGTAGGTCTGTGATGGCATGTCCTTATATCCTTGTGAGCTGCACTGTGACGACGTCTTTGTGAGTTAATTACACCAAGTACCGGATTCCACGATTTATCAAGGTTGAAATCACTATCTCTGGCAATTAAATTTGTCGTCAAGCGAATCTGAAATGCCTCCTTCGCTATCGAGTCCCAAAAAGATGATGTAGTAGTCAAAATTTCGACGTTGTCATACAACACACTGTGACCAATACCAATACAGTGCTGTGCCACTGTCGACTTCTTAGATTGTAAAAGTCCGGTGTTCTGTACATCTTTCTTGGGCGGTACGAGTTATTTGTCCAATGTAAGAAAGGTCACATTCACATGGAATTTTGTAAACTACAGATTTTCGGAGTAGCAAATCATCTTTGTCGGAGCCCACGAGTGCAGCTTTCTTGGGTGGAGGACGAAAAATCACTTTTACTTTGTGTCTGCTGAGAATCCGTCCTATTTTTGATGAGAGGCTACCCACATATGGCAGGAAGGCCATCGACTTAAAGGTTTCTTCGTCTTCTTCTGCTTTCTTTGTGCCCTCTTTCGGTTTCATTTTCAGTGCCTTCTGTATTTGCTGCGGGGAGTACCCGTTGTATTCAAACACTCTTTGTAAGTGGGAAACCTCATCTTGCTTTCGTCACAAATGATATGCTCTCTATGAGTCAATGTTCGGACGACACTCATCGTCTGGCCAGGATGGTGGCAGCCATTTGCACGTAAATACAAATCAGTGTGCGTCGGCTTCCGATACACTTCATCTCCCAAAGTACCATCACCTCTGCGCTGAACCAGAACATCCAAGAGTGAAAGGCACCCCTCCTTTTCAATTTCCATTGTGAACTTTATTTGATCGTGGAGGGAGTTCAGATGTCTTAAGAAATCTTGCAACTTATCTTCACCATGAGGACAAACTATAAAGGTCCAACATTCCTCCAGAATACCGTGGGTTTCAAGTCAGCAGATTCAAGCGCCTTCTCCTCGAAGTCTTCCATAAATAAATTGGCCACCAGAGGGGATAAGGGACTACCAATGGTGACTCCATCCGTCTGTTCAAAAAATTCGTTGTTAAATAAGAAGTATGTAGAGGTCAGAACATGTTTGAATAAAGCTGAAATCTTTTTATCGATACTTCTTTCAATAAGTTGTAGAGATTCTCGAAGGGGAACCTTTGTGAATAAAGACATCACATCGAAACTAACTAATATGTCAGAAGGGTTTGGTTTCAACGATTTCAGTTTACTAATGAAATTATCTGAGTTTGTTATGTGGTGAGCACATTATCCCACAAGAGGCCTCAACAACGATGCCAGGTGTTTGGCTACGTCATAGGTCGGAGAGCTTATGTTACTCACTATGGGGCAGAGAGGAACATCTTTCTTGTGGACATTTGGTAGCCCATAAAATCTAGGAGGCACTGCACCTCTAGGTTTCAACCTCCATGCAACTTCTGGTGGGAAGGGAAATCATTCAGAAGCGAAGCAGTTTTCTTCGCCATTCAATTCGTCGGATCCCTGATGACCTCCCGGTACATGCTGTCACTCAATAATTCCGAGTATCCTGGGGAAGCTTACGTAGTGCAACCCTCACTGCCACAGATACATTGCTCCTTTGTGGGCGAGCCTTCATAATTGCACGGCATGTTTCACGTCTTATTTCCTCTGCTGAATCCGTGGGAAGTGGCCGAACCGCTTCTTCAGTGGTGCTGATAAAAGGAGGTAATGGTAGGACCTGAGGCGTGGGTGCAAAATTCTGTCCCCTACTCAAGACCATCATCGTAGCATCGTCCGAATCTCTACCTGTCATATTAATGACAGGGCGTCGAATAACAGTCTGTCTGGACGTGGCCACCTCACGAATCCAGTCTGATTTGGCCCAAGTTGTACCATCAATCCAATTCCAAGAATCATAGGGTATCACCACAGACATCTTCAGTTACTGGCGATAAAGTTCTTCAGAAACCAGGTCTAATTTTCGGCGAATAAAGTGGATCCTCTCCTTAACAATAGCAGAACCAGCTTTTGTTAAAATCTTATTCATAGACATCGATTTTATAAAATGTACTAATCTGGCAAACTTCGGAATTATACCCTGGTCACGGCACCTTAGTACGAAACTTAAAGAGCTCAGTAATCTTGCTCTCAAGTGTCGAAGCTTATCCAATCGTCGAACACATAAAACCATCTCCTCCCCGCAGAGGTACTTGATGTGAATCTTGCCGGCCACGGTGGTCTAGCGGTTCTAGGCGCTCAGTCCGGAACCGCGCGACTGCTACGGTCGCAGGTTCGAATCCTGTCTTGGGCATGGATGTGTGTGATGTCTTTAGGCTAGTTAGGTTTAAGCAGTTCTAAGTTCTAGGGGACTGATGACCACAGATGTTAAGTCCCATAGTGCTCAGAGCCATTTGAACCTTTTTTTTTTTTTTTTTTTTTTTTTTATTTTTTATGTGAGTCTTCAGGTTTTGGCGGCGGAAAGACTATTCCATTAAGTTTCGGGTGTGCAGCCGAAAGAATGCTCGTTCTTCTTCTAATATTTCGGCCGTATAACGTTCAGCCATCTTCAGAGTGAGCCGCAAGACTGCCGCTCCAGGGCTCGCTTCGTCCCTTTGTACTCGTGTAACGCGCAAATGCGCATGCGGCCTCAGATGCAAATGCGCCAGAGACGTTGATCGGCGGCAGAGGCGTGCACAATGCACGAGTTACATCTATGACACCTTAGTCGATCTGTGTTAGCATGTCGACATATCGTCAACATATCTATTCGTCTACTTAAAAGTAAGTAACAGGAAATAATGGTTGCTAGTGATGCCATAAAGGTTTTCTTAATAGATCCACCAGTAAGCATTTATTTCAGTCAGTAAAATTATTATTCACGTTAATTCGTACTGTAAACTTCCCTATTAGGTTAGCTGATAGCGCGGGATAGCCGTGCGGTATAAGGCGCCTTGTCACGGTTCGCCCAGCTCTCGCAGTCGGAGGTTCGAGTCCTCCCTCTGGCATGGGTATCTGTGATGTCCTTAGCGTAAGTTAGTTTAAGTTAGATTAAGTAGTGCGTAAGCCTAGGGACCGATGAGCTCAGCAGTTTGGTCCCATAGTCCTTACCACAAATTTCCAAAATTTTAGCTGATTGCGCAAAAACAGCCATAGCTAATATCTTTAGACAAATATCTAATGAACAAGATGTATATTACAAAATGAAACAGTCAATGGCCTCTTAACAACGAAAACTGAGGCAGGACAACCTTCAGGTGCAATTGTTTAATTATAAGAATTCTGAAAACTGTTGGTAGACTTCCCTTTACCCTTTGAACATTGATATACACCAGTATCATGCTTATCTGATTATCTGTCTTGGGACACATTCGTGCCAGCGTTAGTAAAGATGTCAAGAAGCGAACAGTTACATCTCGGTGACTTCAGATACACCAGTTCGACGGTAGACATTGCTTTCATCGCAAACGTTTCCATATACAGTGCCAATAAGTTACGAGGGTGACACCTTGGTCGTGTGGGAACAAGGCCGAGAAGCTCTGATTCAGTTCCCGGTCCGTCTGAACAAGCATTCATGAATACTTGCAGTTCACGTTGGAGCTAGAACATAACGGAAGTCTTCCACTTTTTTGGACGTTATAATAAGAAGATTTGCAGACGGAGTCCTAGGGCATTAAGTCTATGGGAAGAAAGAACCACTCATATCTGTACCATCTTGCAGCGAGCTGTCATCAGCCGGCGCAGCGGTACACCTTTCTGACGACTCCAGTACGCAGCGAACCTGCCATTTGTGATGAAGACAGCCTCACAGCCGAGATACACACCTTAAAGCTGTGCAGCCAAAATGTGTATAGCGAAGCGCGCATTAGACGCGCACTGAAAAAAGCAATGATTCAGCTATCCTCAAATAACAGCCAGAGAGAGAGAGAGAGAGAGAGAGGAACACAAACTCGCATTTGTCCTCTATATTGGGTCTCCTTCAGCCAAAACTGCAAGAATCGTCCGAAACAACATCAAGGACTTTGTTCGATCCCCACGAAAAGCGAAAAATACGCTTGGCTCGATAAAGGACAACCATAACTGCAAATACACGGTGTATACAGCACATCCCTTGCGAATGCGGCTATCAACACTCGGGGGCAAACACAGGACAGCATCTGGCAACGCTGGATGGAACACATTAGATTCGTACATGAGGGACATAGTGGCAGCAAACAGCCTCAGCGAGGGACATACTTTGGAATTTGAGAAAACAGAAACACTGTGGCTATCGAGCTAGGGCTATCAACGAAGTTTGGCCTGGAGCCCTGTTCCAGCAGCCCTACGCCTCCAACGTAGCCAACAGTTGATTGACCCTGGTCCACGCCCCTCCCCCGCACGAGGAGTCACCAGTGGACCCCCCCCCCACCCCCACCCACTCCCTTTGTACGCCCGGGCCTGCGGAGAGACAGCCGCGCTCAGGTATATACACTAATTCAAAAGAAAAACAAGGAAAATTGCTGTTAGTACTTTGAGATCTTTTGCACATGAGTAAACTTTGCTGGTTGTTGTACTTCCACCATCAGTGAAAAATACACCAAACAATCTATAACAGACTACACGAGAATCAGTTTAGGTAAATATGGCAGATTTAACTAACATAAAAAAAGGAGACTGCACTTTACCGAATACCACAGGCATCAGTCGTTAAGGCATTGGAGTAAAGTGCTGTTTTGCGACGAAAGTAGAGTGAACTTTCGTGGAAACGATGTTCGTATCGGGGTATGGAGAACTCGTGAGGGGCCGGCCGCTGTGACCGAGCGGTTCTAGGCGCTTCAGTCCGGAACCGCGCTGCTGCTACGTTTGTAGCTTCGAATCCTGCCTCGGGCGTGGATGTGTTTGGTGTCCTTAGGTTAGTTAGTTTTAAGTAGTTCTAAGTCCAGGGGACTGATGACCTCAGATGTTAAGTCCCATAGTGCGTAGAGTCGTTTGAACCATTTCTGAACTCGTGAGAGACATAATAGGGAAGCTGCAGTGTCTCCAACAGTCAATTTTGGAGGATACGCTGTAACGCTGTGGGAAGTAATCACAGTGTACACTGGAACAGAACTGGTCATGGTCCACAGAAGGAATAACACACATGTAATAGGGGAGAAGTACATCAACGAAATGTTTGATCATAATTTAGAACCTTCGACACAAGATGTTGGTAAAGGTTTCTTCTAACGCGCGACAGCACGACAACGCTCATGACCATGTTGCAGCCGCAGAGCAAAATTTTATTCGGCGGCACAATACCAGTGTTCTAGAGTGACCAGCATGTAGTCCCGACGTAAACTCCATAGGACACGGATAGGATTTTCTGAAGAGAAGAGTCAGGACGTTTGCAAATGGTAGACTGTGGTGGTGAATGTATTTCTCTCCAGTAGTTAGTCCCCTATTGTATTTACACCAGCTCTTTTCCCCTTTGGGGCACAAACCACGTTCTGGGTGCTCATCTGTGGATGCGGTGTGGAAATACAAAGCCCATATAACTTTCCTCATTTCTTCAAGATTGCCTGTATTTTGCCTGATCGCAAGGCCATACAAATTATGAATTTTATCAGTTATGTAATCAGTCAATCTTCCTTTGCCATGCAAGTTTTTCCGTTTCATACCTGATTTCAACCTTCTCAGCCTGGCACCCATTCTCTTCTGCACATGTCCGACACATTCAAGTTTGCTTATATTTACTCTGTTCCCATATGGTTTGCTTTCCAAAACTTCTTTGAATGCTTTAGAGTCACCATCTCCCAGATACTTGACATAGCGAACATTATACCACTCTGAACAGCGATGAAAATTTTTTTTCACCCCAGAAACCTCCATTCCACCACTACTACCATAATAATTAGCAACACAGTCATCACTATGTTCATTTTTCAGCCTGTCATGCATCTACAGTATTTAGAAATTATTGCAACATCAATAACCTTGCCAGTGTCAACACTAGTTGCTGTTACAAAACCATTGTTGCAAATGTGACCCCTTTTTTGCCACGTGCCATCAAAAGCTACTGTGAGGTCACGACTGCCAGCATTTTCTTTCACTGCTTCTTCCACAGCTAACTGCATTGACTTCTTCGCTACGTCTTCAACTGCAGATTCTAGTACATAGTTGTAAGCATCAAACTTTGAAGGTGCATTTGGAAGATTTAGAACACCACATAGCATATCAGCAGCTGCTTTGCCCTTACCAATTGCTCGCAATCCATAAACTAACCTAATATTTACACTATGAAGTTCAGTTTTCTTGTATCCACTACTTACAGTTACTGAAACAGAACTTGGAAACTTACAACTGTACTTACAAACAATGCATATTAAATTAAACTGGGCAGCCAGCCAACATGGGATTCTACTTTCAGAGAAACGTTTACGTGACATTTTCTGCAGCACACACTGCTCTCAAGAGCTTCGCACAATATACTCGTATCAATGATTTCAAAAACTTCTTTCTCTTTACCAAGTAAATTATATTTCTCTTCCAAAACTCTTAGTTTTTTATGAGAAGCACTGTTTTCATTTGTAGTAAGTTCGTTCGGCAAATCAGTAGTAAGTGGACTCACATTTTCCAACAGTGATGATGAAGAATTGCTTTGCTTTGCTAATGAATCATCATTTCTTTTCGTTTGCCAGTTCGCACGCTTTTTAAAAACTTTTGCTCTACCTCTAGGCATTTTCACTGCGAAAAAGGAAGAACTAAATACGAAATAACTCGACAACAACAACTTTCATATAGCACACTGTTTACAAACAATTCTGTCACTAAGTCAAAGACTAACCTGAGGAAACCAGAAGGAAACATTTTCGAACAAATAGTGTATAAAGAGTCGCTGGAAAGCGGGATATTTGAATTCATGTCACATAAATGTACTGCCAAAAATTTTATGGTCAGCCATGAGAGACTTGCTAACTAAAGCGCAATACTCAATCTCATAAATCCATAAAAATAAAATAGTTATAAATCTAGTAGAGCTATATACCTTACGTCATTTTAAAGAGGAAACTTGGTGGAATGCAATACGTCAATAAAACGAAAATCGATTTTTAAACCCAAATTCCGATTCCGTGTTCCCTTAAAAACTGTGGAAAAATTGAGATAATTAACAATAAAATTTGGGCTTTTTCTAAACACGAAGTTCAAAATGTAATAGGTCATTCACTTTTTTCGTAAATTAAATAAAATCTAGTGTTTCATACATCTATAAGTATGGTTTGTATGCTGTGCAAAAGTTTATTTTGTTGTGTTTTTGAACTTCCATTCCCACGAGTGTGAATCCTGATCCCTCCTGGTCATTCTGACAAATTTTTATGAATTTGTTTGTAAAAGTATAGACAGTGGAAATTAAAATCTGCTGTGTTGCCCCTCCTGCTCCAAATCGGCCCATTAGACGTCCTACCCCCCCCCCCCCCCCTCTAATGCCGTCGGCACACGGACCGTGCATTCGAACACCAGCGTTGAGCGTGGCGAATTCTAATGTCATAGGAAAAAGCACGTTGGCAAGTCTTTCAGAACATGCAGAGTGATATTATTAACACGTCTGATATTCTGAACGTGCGTTTAAACGCAGACCGGTGAGATGGAAGAACGCCTCCTATGTCACTCGACGCCATCTCTGTTCAGCACAGGGCCAGGAGAAGCCATATTGGATACCAGTTGAGGCCCATATGTGTATATGCCGTTTATAAGCACGAGCAAATTAAAAATCTTTTGAAAACCCATCGTAAGCTGTTGTAAGAAAATGAGGGAAACGTGATACTGTTGGTTAAAGAATTTATGTAACCTTCGAATTATGAAAATGCACTACGGCTGTTTAAGATAACGGCACATTAAGAATCTACCAAAAACACAACTGTATTGATACAATTTGTTACAAATAAATGTCAGCTAATAACATACAGTATCAACGAACAGAGCCTTCAAGAGATGCTAAGATACTTTTTTTTTTATCATCAGTCTACTGAGTGGCTTGATGCGGCCCGCCACGAATTCCTTTCCTGTGCTAAACTCTTCATATCAGAGTCGCACTTGCAACCTACGTCCTCAATTATTTGCTTGACGTATTCCAATCTCCGTCTTCCTCTACAGTTTTTACCCTCTACAGCTCCCTCTAATACCATGGAAGTCATTCCCTCATGTCTTAGCAGATGTCCTATAACCCTGTCCCTTCTCCTTATCAGTGTTTTCCACATATTCCTTTCCTCTCCGATTCTGCGTAGAACCTCCTCATTCCTTACCTTATCAGTCCACCTAATTTTCAACATTCGTCTATAGCACCACATCTCAAATGCTCCGATTCTCTTCTGTTCCTGTTTTCCCACAGTCCATGTTTCACTACCATACAATGCTGTACTCCAGACGTACATCCTCAGAAATTTCTTCCTCAAATTAAGGCCGGTATTTGTTATTAGTAGACTTCTCTTGGCCAGAAATGCCTTTTTTGCCATAGGGAGTCTGCTTTTGATGTCCTCCTTGCTCCGTCCGTCATTGGTTATTTTACTGCCTAGGTAGCAGAATTCCTTATCTTCATTGACTTCGTGACCATCAATCCTGATGTTAAGTTTCTCGCTGTTCTCATTTCTACTACTTCTCATTACCTTCGTCTTTCTCCGATTTACTCTCAAACCATACTGTGTACTCATTAGACTGTTCATTCCGTTCAGCAGATCATTTAATTCTTCTTCACTTTCACTCAGGATAGCAATGTCATCAGCGAATCGTATCATTGATATCCTTTCACCTTGTATTTTAATTCCACTCCTGAACCTTCCTTTTATTTCCATCATTGCTTCCTCGATGTACAGATTGAAGAGTAGGGGCGAAAGGCTACAGCCTTGTCTTACACCCTTCTTAATACGAGCACTTCGTTCTTGATCGTCCACTCTTATTATTCCCTCTTGGTTGTTGTACATATTGTATATGACCCGTCTCTCGCTATAGCTTACCCCTACTTTTTTCAGAATCTCCAACAGCTTGCACCATTTTATATTGTCGAACGCTTTTTCCAGGTCGACAAATCCTATGAAAGTGTCTTGATTTTTCTTTAGCCTTGCTTCCATTATTAGCTGTAACGTCAGAATTGCCTCTCTCGTCCCTTTACTTTTCCTAAAGCCAAACTGATCGTCACCTAGCGCATTCTCAACTTTCTTTTCCATTCTTCTGTATATTATTCTTGGAAGCAGCTTCCATGCATGAGCTGTTAAGCTGATTGTGCGATAATTCTCGCACTTGTCAGCTCTTGCCGTCTTCGGAATTGTGTGGATGATGCTTTTCCGAAAGTCAGATGGTATATCGCCAGACTCATATATTCTACACACCAACATGAATAGTCGTTTTGTTGCCACTTCCCCCAATGACTTTAGAAATTCTGATGGAATGTTATCTATCCCTTCTGCCTTATTTGACCGTAAGTCCTCCAAAGCTCTTTCAAATTCCGATTCTAATACTGGATCCCCTATTTCTTCTAAATCGACTCCTGTTTCTTCTTCTATCACATCAGACAAATCTTCACCCTCATAGAGACTTTCAATGTATTCTTTCCACCTATCTGCTCTCTCCTCTGCATTTAACAGTGGAATTCCCATTGCACTCTTAATGTTAACACCGTTGCTTTTAATGTCACCAAAGGTTGTTTTGACTTTCCTGTATGCTGAGTTTGTCCTTCCGACAGTCATTTCTTTTTCGATGTCTTCACATTTTTCCTGCAGCCATTTCCTCTTAGCTTCCCTGCGCTTCCTATTTATTTCATTCCTCAGCGACTTGTATTTCTATATTCCTGATTTTCCCGGAACATGTTTGTACTTCCTCCTTTCATCAATCAACTGAAGTATTTCTTATGTTACCCATGGTTTCTTCGCAGCTACCTTCTTTGTACCTATGTTTTCCTTCCCAAATTGTGTGATGGCCCTTTTTAGAGATGTCCATTCCTCTTCAACTGTACTGCCTACTGCGATATTCCTTATTGCTGTATCTATAGCTTTAGAGAACTTCAAACGTATCTCGTCATTCCTTAGTACTTCCGTATCCCACTTCTTTGCGTATTGATTCTTCCTGACTAATGTCTTGAACTTCAGCCTACTCTTCATCACTACTATATTGTGATCTGAGTCTGTATTTGCTCCTGGGTACGCCTTACAATCCAGTATCTGATTTCGGAATCTCTGTCTGACCATGATGTAATCTAATTGAAATCTTCCCGTATCTCCCGGCCTTTTCCAAGTATACCTCCTCCTCTTGTGATTCTTGAACAGGGTATTCGCTATTACTAGCTGAAACTTGTTACAGAACTCAATTAGTCTTTCTCCTCTTTCATTCCTTGTCCCAAGCCCATATTCTCCTGTAACCTTTTCTTCTACTCCTTCTCCTACAACTGCATTCCAGTCGCACATGACTATTAGATTTTCGTCCCCCTTTAGATACTGCATTACCCTTTCAATATCCTCATACACTTTCTCTGTCTGTTCATCTTCAGCTTACGACGTCGGCATGTATACCTGAACTATCGTTGTCGGTGTTGGTCTGCTGTCGATTCTGATTAGAACAACCCGGTCACTGAACTGTTCACAGTAACACACCCTCTGCCCTACCTTCCTATTCATAACGAATCCTACACCTGTTATACCATTTTCTGCTGCTGTTGGTATTACCCGATACTCATCTGACCAGAAATCCTTGTCTTCCTTCCACTTCACTTCACTGACCCCTACTATATCTAGATTGAGCCTTTGCATTTCCCTTTTCAGATTTTCTAGTTTCCCTACCACGTTCAAGCTTCTGACATTCCACGCCCCGACTCGTAGAACGTAATCCTTTCGTTGATTATTCAATCTTTTTCTCATGGTAACCTCCCCCTTGGCAGTCCGCTCCCGGAGATCCGAATGGGGGACTATTCCGGAATCTTTTGCCAATGGAGAGATCATCATGACACTTCTTCAATTACAGGCCACATGTCCTGTGGATACACGTTACGTGTCTTTAATGCAGTGGTTTCCATTGCCTTCTGCATCCTCATGTCGTTGATCATTGCTGATTCTTGCGCCTTTAGGGGCAATTTCCCACCCCTAGGACAAGAGAGTGCCCTGAACCTCTATCCGCTCCTTCGCCCTCTTTGACAAGGCCGTTGGCAGAATGAGGCTGACTTCTTATGCCGGAAGTCTTCGGCCGCCAATGCTGATTATTTATCAAAATTTATGCAGTGGCGGGGATCGAACCCGGCACCGAAGACGTTTTGATTATGAATCAAAGATGCTACCCCTACACCACAGGCACAAGATGCAGCGGGGTATTATTCGTGGTTAATGCAACGTAATGAATAGATGTGAGACATTGTAAATTAACACTGATGTCTAGATGGTTTGCATCGCACTGAAGTACAGTACCTTTTCTTCCACATCTACATCTACATTTACACTCCGCAAGCCACCCAATGGTGGCGAAGGGCTTACAAACCTTTCCGTTGCCTAGTAGGTTCTGACACCTTCTTAGTAGTTTAACTAGAGTACGTTCTATGAAATTCGATGTTACGATACCAGTATGTAAATATATGTGTGCCCTTTCTGATGAGTGCGTTAGTTCGATCGACTTTATCTACAAGTCAGCTCGCACTATTTGCATTGGGACGCTTTTGCAGCCGGCCCAAGTGGCCGAGCGGTTCTAGGCGCTACACTCTGGAACCGGGCGACCACTACGGTCGCATGTTAGAATCCTGCCTCGGGCATGGATGTGTGTGATGTCCTTAGGTTAGTTAGGTCTAAGTAGTTCTGAGTTCTAGGGGACTGATGACATCAGAAGTTAAGTCCCATAGTGCTCAGGGCCATTTTTGAACACTTTTGCACTTTCCTGTTTCGAGTTTTGAATTTCACACGTTGTTGAGAATGTGCTGCTGAATAGGAGCAATGTCAAGTAAGAACGACCTGAGCAATTTACGAATTAATGAGAATGATAATTTTTCTCATAAGTTCTGAACTAATGCGATTTTGTATTGTACTCTTTGTAATGCAACTTTTATAAGCCTAAGTGAGAGTCTAGGGGTTGCACGCAGTTGTACGGTACGTAACACGCGATCTCCAGCCGGCCTATCTGGAATGCTGACCATTTGCTCGGTCAGTAGATGTGCGTCCGGCCGCAGCGCGATGCAGGGAGTGAGCAACCGGCCGCCGTCCGCAGCGCGCCGTTTTAACTGGCGTGGCCTCCGGAACGAATACGTCTCTTTTCTTAGCTCACCACGGAGCCTTTCGATGGGACCGTAATTAGGATGCCAAACACAGTGATGATGGGAATGTGTAGCGTCCGTGTTTTATAATCAGCCTTTGTTAATAAAACTGTTCAAACTTACTTTTCGGTGTTCGCGTATTGCCGTACCTCGAGGACCGACCGCTTACAAATCCTGACAAAATATTCGTGTAATCATCATCCGGGGCAACAACACAAACTACCCCCATATACCTATGTCCTTCAAATGGTTGTAAGCACTATAGGACTTAACGTCTGAGGTCATCAGTCCCCTAGAATGTAGAACTACTTAAACCTAACTAACCTAAGGACATCACATACATCCAAGCCCGAGGCAGGATTCGAACCTACGACCGTAGTAGCAGCGCGGTTCCGGGCTGAAGCGCCTAGAACCGCTCGGCCACAACGGCCGGCACCTATGTCGTTATTGACTGAACACGGTACTTTCCTTCTTGCCTTGACATGTTCACGGTTATTGAAGTTTTTGTTTATAAACTGAAGCGACAAAGGTAATGAGACAGCGATACGTACATTTACGGATGACGACAGTATCACGTACACAAGTTATAAAAGGGGAGTGCGCTGGCGGAGTTGTCCTTTGCACTCAGGTGATTCATCTGAAAAGATTCCCGGCGTGGTTACGGTCGCACGTCCGGAATAAACAGACGCTGAACGCGGAATGGTAGTTCGAGCTAGAAGGATGGGACATTCCATTTCGCAAATTTATAGGGTATTCAATATGCGAGAACCCGTGGTATAAACACTGTGCCGAGAATACCGCATTTCGAGCATTACGTCTCAGAGTGGACAGCGAAGTGGCCGACGCACTTCACTTAACGACCGAGAGTAGGGCGTTCACGTACAGTTGTCAGTACTAACAGACAAGCAGCACTGCATGATACCACCGCACCAATCAATGTAGAACGTACGACGAACGTATCCGTTAGGAAAACGCGTCAGAATTTGACGTTAATGGGCTATGACAACAGAAGACCGACGCGGCGACCCTTGCTAACACCACGACATCGCCTGCAGCGCCTGTGCTGGGCTCGCGACCATTTCGGTACGATATGAAGACGGCATCTCTTCTTTCGGACATGTCCGAAAGAACAGATGCCATCTTCATATCGTTAACGCTAACCTTCTTCAGTGCGGATGCACACGAATTGCCTGAACTCTTACGGGACTCCGTGGATTGTCTGCCGCGAGTAATGGATATAATGGCAGGGGCACTACGAATGTAGTGTGTGGACTATAAGTTACGAGGGTCTCACGGGGAGCGTGCCGGCGATAAGTCTGTGCAGTCGTACTATCCTCTGTGCCCTCGGTGGCTCAGATGGATAGAGCATCTGCCATGTAAGCAGGAGATCCTGGATTCGAGTCCCGGTCGTGGACACATTTTCAACTGTCCCCGTTGATGTATATCAACGCCTATCAGCAGCTAATGGTATTGATTTAATTTTGATATCAGTATGACGCTATACGACTGGAAGTCAGAGTCCTGGTCAGGTGAATTCCGATTCCAGTGGGTGAGAGCTGACGGTGTCGTTCGAGAGTAGTGCAGACCTCACGAAGCCGTGCATCCAACATGTCAACGAGGCACTGTGCAAGCTGGTAGTGGTTCCATAATGGCGTGGGTTGTCTCTACAAGGATCATTGACTGGAAACGGCTAGTTTCAGCTACTTGGAGACCATTTGCAGCCATTGGTGGCCTTCATGTTTCCAAACAACGACAGAATTTTTATGGATGACGATGCGCCATGTCACCAGGCCACAGTTGTTCATGATCAGTCTGAAGAACATTATTGACAGATGAGAGAATGATTTGGCCACCCCGATCGCCTGCCATGAATCCCATCGAGCGCTTATGGGACATATCCGAGAGTTCCTGCTCCGGCAACACTTTCGCAATTATACAGGGTAACCCATTTATCTTGACCACCCTAAATAACTGTTTGTCCAGATGCAAATTACAAAATATTTCAAGCAAATGTTCTTTAGTCGTCAGGGGGACATGAATCAGCACAATTTCCTTCGCTCCAGCTTTGTTTTTTACAAAGATTTGAACAGCGGTATGACTTCTTTAAAAGGCACCCTGTATTTTTTATTCGGTAATTCATTTCCTCTCCTACAGACCTATTCAAACATGTACCACAGTGTGCCGTTCACTGAAACACAACGTCATTAATTACATAACACAACATTGACTTTGACTCTCCTGTACCTGGACACCGATACACTGGTGCACTTGCTGGATGAAACCATTATTTACTCCACTCTACATCCACATACAAGCCACCACATGGTGTGTGGTGGACGGTATCCTGTACCGCTACTAGTCATTTCCTTTTCTGTTCCAATTGCAAATACAGCGAGGGAAAAACGACCGTCTATATGCCTCACAATGCTCTCTAATTTCTCGTATCTTATCTTCGTGCTCCTTACGTGAAAAGTAGGCTGGTGGTCAGCCTACATCATCGGTTCTCTAAATTTTCACAGCAGTGCCACTCCCATTATCCTTCAGCCGATCTTCAGCATGTTAGTAAGGCCAAGTTTTGAACTGGGAACGGGGAGGGTTATGTATGAAACAAAGGTAAGCGTAAACACTGCTTGCGGATTAGGCCTTAGCGCTATTCTGACTGGTTACCTGGTGCCTACAAGGCAGTACGAGAAGCGATGTATGATCGTCGGACATGTGATCAGCACGTTACCAACCCCTTACAGTGCGACTGCCTTTTTATTCAAGCAGTTCTTCATTAGGCCTCTTAAGGCCGAATATATCCCGTTCAGAAAAATCCGAGGAGGCTTCGGGAATCCAACCTAGGGCCTTGCACACCAAAGACAGCAACGCTAATGATTGATTTACAGAGGCTGTCATTATGTACTGTGTAATGCACAGGTTGATGTCGTGACGATATTACGAACTTCCGTGGATGATGGAGAACAGTAAATGGATCACTTTAAGGTAAGGGGTCCTGGTCCAGAATCGACCGACTCGAAAGTTATAAGCGAGAATCGTTTTGATGCACTAATGTACACACTGTTCATCAGAGACACACTATCCAGATTCCTGGAACATATCCCACTTGATATTCGTCGACAGATGTCGTTCCAGTATGACGGAGTTCGGTCCCACATTGCACTGTGGCTTCGTGAACATCTGGATCAGACATTTCGTGAAACGTGGATAGGCGAAGGAGGTCCTGTTTCGTGGCCAGTACGTTCACTTCACCTCACCACAATTTATTCTTGTTCAGCCATGTGAAACGTCCTGTATACAATACGCCTGTCCAGATTCAAGGCAACAATTCTCGCTGCCTGCGACAGTCTTCAAATGACACCAAGTGTCTTACGACGGGTACAACACAATTTTCTGTGATGGTACCATGCCTGCATTGACTTTGGGAGACGCCATTTTCAACAACTGTTGAAAATGTAGCAGCTAGTGAAACTTGTGCACGTAAGTGGAGTTCATAATTACTGTATCACATAATTAGTATTTCCAACGGCCTTGCCACTATGGTAACATAGTTTCCAGTCAGATCGCCGAAGTTACGAGGTGTTGGGCTTGTCTAGCACTTCGCTGGTTGACTGTCCAGGTCTGGCAAGCGCTGTTGGCGAGTGGGGTGCACTCAGCCCTTGTGTGGCCAGCTGAGGAGCTAATTGACTGAGAAGTAGCGGCTCCGGTCAGGGAAACTGTCAACGGGCGAGAGAGCGGTGTGCTGACCACGTGCCTCTCCACGTCCGCATTCAGTGACGCCTATCGGTTGAGGATGACGCAGCGGTCGGTCGATACCATTGGGTCTTCCGAGGCCTGTTTGGATGGAGTAGTAGTAGAAGTAGAAGACTTAGGATTTTCATTCTCTCTGACATAAAATCAGATGCGCAGTTTCTAGTTCATCAACAGTGGAGATTATCAAAGGGAGTTCTGTAGGATTCAGAGCGAACTCTGTACTTCACAATGAGGGTTTGGAAGTTTGGGCCCTTAGTTTTAGCGCTGCGCCAGCCTCAAACGGAACTTAGACCTTTCGATACGGTCGTTTATGCACTAGGGTACTTATTTCAGATTGATGCATTTGGCATTCTCCATCATCCCTGAAATTTGTGACGGCATCATGGAATCCCCCTATAGAGAAATGATAGTGACGTGTAAGAAAATCTTAATGTCGAGGCAATATACTCGATTCCACGCTTATGCAGGCGAAGCGTAGCAATGAAACAATACACTGAGGCGAGGAACGTTATGTGATAATGATAGACACATATATAGATGGCGGTAGCATCGAATAAAGGGCGTATAAAAGGGCAGAACACTGTCGCAGCCGTCATTTGTACTCAGGTAATCCACGTGGAAAGGTTTCTGACCTGACCGGACGTGATTGTGGCCGCACGAAGCGAATTAACAGACTTTTAACGCGGAACAGTAGTTGGAGATAGACGCACAGGATATTCCATTTCGAAAATCGTTAGGGAATTTAATATTTTGTGGCTCACAGTGTCAAGAGTGCGCCGAGGATAACAGAGTCCAGGCATCACCTCTCACCACGGACAACGCGGTGGCCGACGGCATTCACTTAACGACCGAGAGCAACGGCGTTTGTGCAGAGTTGTCAGTGCTCACAGACAAGCAACGCTGCATGAAGTAACCGCATAGAGCCCATCGTCAGTGGAGAATATAGGATGACTGTGTGATGATGGATAAAGGAAAATGTAGGAATTTGAGGTAAAGGACACTGGTCTGCAAATGACCAAATAAAAAGTTACAAGAGAAAATCGTTCTGCTACCTCTGACAGTGATACACGTATTGGTGCTGTTGTTGCTGGGCAATTTTCAAAGGTTATATTATGGACCACAACAAGAAAAATATGTCCATTAATGATGGGCTTTAAAATATTGTGAATCATGTACCCTCAAGAGCAACGTTCATCATTAATGCATGAAAGTTAAGTACCACAGTAATTACGTCCGCTTTCTGAATTCTAATTCCTTGTCGTGTTCCATACCTCACGTCAGTAGAGTCCTTCCTTCCTCACGCCAGCCTGCGTGAGCTAAAATGCGTGCATTTTGGCCCCCACTAGTAACACGGTGTTGGCTCTTCTGCCAACACAACACCGGGAAACGCTACACACCTCCTAACAGAATACACACATCAAACAAAATTTTACATCACCCCATTTCTCAGAACTGCTGAACACAGGCGTTGACTGTGGATATTGTATCACAGACACAGTCCCTCTGACCAGATATGTCACTAAACCCGCCCAAAGATCTAAACAACCATGAATGAGCAGCGCCTTTTAGACTGAGGGGGTCCGACAACCTATTAGTTCCAGTCATTCCACCAGGAAGGAGGTAAAAGGCTCGTGTTGTCTGTAGTTCAACCATGCCTAGACGGTCAATACTGCGGTTCGATCGCGTCCGCATTGTTACTTTGTGCCAGGAAGGGCTCTCAACAAGGAAAGTGTCCAGGCGTCTCGGAGTGAACCAAAGCGACATGGAGGGGATACAGAGAGACAGGAACTGTCGATGACATGCCTCATTCAGGCCGCCCGAGGGCTACTACTGCAGTGGATGACCGATACCTAAGGATTATGGCACGGAGGAACCCTGTCAGCAACGCTACAGTGTTGAATAATGCTTTTCGTGCAGCCACAGGACGTCGTGGTATGACTCAAACTGTGCGTAATAGGCTACATGATGAGCAACTTCACTACCGACGTCCATGACGATGTCCATCTTTGAAACCACGACACTATGCAGTGTGGTACAGATCGGCCCAACAACATGACGAATAGACAGCTCAGGACGGGCATCACGTTCTCTTCACCGATGAGTGTCGCATATGCCTTTAACCTGACAATCGTCGGAGACGTGTTTGGAGGCAACTCGGTCAGGCTGAATGCCTTAGACACACTGTCCAGCGAGTGCAGCAAGGTGGAGGTTCCCTACTGTTCTGGGGTGGCATTATATGGGGCCGACGTACGTCACTGGTGGTCACGGAAGGCGCCGTAACGGCTGTACGATACGTAAATGCCATCCTCCGACCGATAGTGCAACCATATCGGCAGCGTATTGGCGAGGCATTCGTCTTCATGGACGACAATCCGCGCCCCCATCGTGCACATCTTGTAAATGATTTCCTTCGGGATAACAACATCGCTCGCCTAGAGGGGCCAGCATGTTCTCCAGACATGAACCCTATCGAACATGCCTGGGACAGATTTAAAAGGGCTGTTTATGGACGACGTGACCCACCAATCACTCTGAGGGATCTACGTCGAATTGCCGTTGAGGAGTGGGCCGATCTGGACCAACAGTGCCATGATGAACTTGTGCTGCGGCGAATACAGTCATGCATCAATGCAAGAGGATGTGCTACTGGATATTAGACGTACCTGTGTGTACAGCAATCTGGACCACCACCTAGTCTCCCAGAGTGACTGCGCGATTTGAGGCGCCATATCACGGATTGCACAGTCGTTCCCGCCCGAGGTTCGAGTCCTCCCTCGGGCATGGGTGTGTGGGTTATCGTTAGCGTAAGCTAGTTTAAGTTAGATTAAGTAGTGTGTAAGTCTAGGGACCGATGACCTCAACAGTTAGGTCCCCTAGGAATTCACACACACATTTGAACATTTTTGAACCGCCACCTCTGAAGGTCTCGCTGTATGGTGGTGCAACATGCAGTGTGTGGTTTTCATGAGCAATAAAAAGGCCGGAAATGACGTTTACGTTGAACTCTATTCCAATTTTCTGTATAGGTTCCGGAACTCTCCTTACCGAGGAGATGCAAACGTTTTTTATGAGTGTACGTACAGTTAAATAATTTCGGTCATTTTATATACCACTGCTGATAGCTAGCATGGATAAGCGAATTATGTCAGGTTAGAAACAAAACAGCCATTCAGTTGTGCAGGATGGAATTTTTCTTGTCCACGTGGAAGACGTAATACGGGTATTCTGCAGGAGAAAGGGATTCGCCTGTAGCTGTCCTTCCGCCTTAGCGACTCGGGTAACAAATGGTGCCGTCGGCTCGGAGCGCAAAACACTTTATCAAGCCCGCCGCCTTCTCCAGATCGCAGAATTATGTAAAGCAGTTCGCGCCGCTGCTGCTCTTTAATCCAGTTTTCGGCGACGCGATCCGACTGGATTCTCGTACCACTGGCCAACACTTTACTGCAGCTGGGGGGAGCGAAGCGTCTGCAAATATCTCCGATCCCATTTAGTAGATACGGGAAAGCTGTAGACAAAACTTCCGCTTTTGTGGCGCAGTCTTTGCAATGTCAATGGATCAGGCGATCCTTATTTTCAAAACACGTAGCCAAGGCATTTTATCCTTTCAAGAGGCCAGGCAAAGTAATCCAACGTTCAGCGAGCCACAGGAGAGTTGAGTGGCGTACCAACGATGCAGAAAACGAACTGCCCCCTCACCCAGCAAAATACGGAACTCATCAAGATAATGAAAAGTTAATCTATTTCCTTTAAAGATATTAGAATCTACATGATCGATTCCTAACATCGGAAACTGTTCTGATAAATGTGTTCTACACAGGGTATTTAAAAGTATTCATACAAATTTTGGGGACAGTTTTCTTGCACCAAGCAAAGAAAAAATGTTCACATAAACATAGGCGGAAAAGCTTTCATTTTCGAGTTATTAATGAAATTTGACGTTCATGTGCTAACCACGCAAAACCCGAGAACTTCTCTTGTGTATTCACATGTTTCACTCATTGTATCCCAGAGAACTGAAAGACCTGACTCGAAGAAAGGCCCCGGGCGTAGACGGAATTTCGTCAGAACTACTGACAGCCTTGGGAGAGCCAGCCACAACAAAACTCTCCCATCTGCTGTGCAAGATGTGTGAGAAAGGCGAAATACCTTCACACTTCAAGAAGAATATATTAATTCCAATTCCAAAGAAAGCAGGTGCTGACAGGTGCGGATCTTACCGAGCTATCAGTCTAATAAGACATGGTTGTAAAATACTATCGAGAATTTTATCGGGAGAATGGCAAACTGGTAGAAGCAGATCTCGGGGAAGATCAGTTTGGATTTCGGAGATATGTAGTTACACGTGAGGCAATAATAACCCTACGACGCCTCATAGATAATAGGTTAAGAAAAGACAAAGAAAGCTACTTTTACAGCGTTTGTAGACTTAGTGAAAGCTGTTGACAGTGTTGACTGGAGTACTCTGAAATTCTGCAGATGATGATGTTGTTGTTGTGGTCTCCAGTCCAGAGACTGGTTTGATTCAGCTCTCCATGCTACTCAATCCTGTGCAAGCTTCTTCATCTCCCAATACCTGCTGCAACCTACATCCATCTGAAACTGCTTAGCGTATTCATCTCTTGGTCTCCCTCTACTATTTTTACCCTCCACTCTGCCCTCCAATACTAAATTGGTGATTCCTTGATGCCTCATAACATGTCCTACCAACCAATCTCTTCTTCTAGTCAAGTTGTGCCACAAAATCCTCTTCTCCAAAATCAATTCACTGCTCATAATTCATGTGATCTATCCAACTAATCATCAGCGTTCTTTTGTAGCACCACATTTCGAAAACTTCAATTCTCTTTTTGTCCAAGCTATTTATCGTCCACGTTTCACTTCCACACATGGCTACACTCCATACAAATACTTTCAGAAACGACTCCCTGACACTTAAATCTATAATCGATGTTAACAAATTTCTCTTCTTCAGAAACGCTTTCCTTGCCATTGCCAGTCTACATGTTATATCCTCTCTAATTCAACCATCATCAGTTATTCTGCTCCCCAAATAGGAAAACTTATTTACTACTTAAAGCGTCTCATTTCCTAATCTAATTCCAGCAGGATCACGCGATTTAATTCGACTACATTCCATTATCCTCGTTTGACTTTTGTTGCTGTTCATCTTATATCCTCCTTTCAAGACTCTGTCCAATCCGTTCAATTGCTCTTCCAGGTCCTTTGCTGTCTCTGACAGAATTACAATGTCATCGGCGAACCTCAAAGTTTTTATTTCTTCTCCGTGGATTTTAATTCCTACCCCGAATTTTTCTTTTGTTTCCTTTACTGCTCGTTCAATATACAGATTTGCAAGATACCACGTGTGTTAGGGAGAAAGAGGTGAGAATTTTTTATTTAAACTCTATAAATGAAATGCAAGGAGGGCTGTTCATGATATAAGTGGTTTATTCAGTGAAACTGCAATAAACTGCATATGCAATAATTATTGAAATTTTATCAGATTCATTAAACATTCACTCACAAATAATTGAAATACTGATAAACTAAAATAAAAAACATGGGTCGCCAGATACTGTAGAAAATATTTAAAAAAAAGACAACAAATAGAATTGAATTTGCACCAAGTGCTCACAACAAGTGAATTATATAAGGTGCCTGCTCTGGTATTTGTCTTTTAACATGAGCATTGTATGACTTCATTCTAATTTAACATATAAATAAAGTACACGTGACGGGTTGACCTGGTGTAATCAATGAGGAAGGAATAAAAAATACAGCTGAACATATGACTTTCATAACTAGCAAACGGTGAATACTGTGCCTTGCGTCTTTATGAGCATCTAACACATTGCAAAGAAATTGAAGAAAGCGAAAGAAGAATGCGCAACTAGGAAAGCGGTCGTTTTCTGTATTCCCATGTTCATAGCGTGGTCGCTGTGGCGGTGGAGTCGGCTGATTGCGAGCGGCTGCATCAAGACTGCCGGCGACGTAGTTGATAGCGTCTAACATGCCCTACGCTGAAAATACTGACCAAAACCTGCTACTGGAAGTTATCATTACTGGACGACGGTATGCGTCCATCTGCAAGTGCAAACCTACGTGAAACTGCAATAAACAAAGCTCAAAACTGTTCTGACAGTACTACTATCATCGGACATGTAATAAATCAAAATGATCCTGAGTTAAGCTCTTGATAACTCCCACAGTGAGAGAAGCTCGCCTACTTGGATCTAACAAACTTTGCTCTCCACGCTGTTTGCGACGAATGCAAAGTGCATTGTCTCATGACAAGCGATAAGAGAATCTTTGATACTTATCGGAAGCAGTCAAGAGTGAACTCCTGCCTCCTCAGGGGCAGTATTCGGAAAGCCCAATACCAGTGCTTTTCTCGCTCCTGGAAAGAGAGAGAGCCGCTCCCCACCAGCGTCTTGTCTCTGCCCTTCCGCAAATTACGTAGCTCGTACTATTTTTCAAAGCGAACATTAGATTCTTGCCAATGAAGAAGTCCCTTTCAAAATTTCCTCCCTCCTTGCCGTAGCATTCCGCGAGGAAAAGAGAGCCATACCCTGTGTGAGACAGAGTATAAAAATAAACCGAGACTTCTCCCTTTGAGTATTGCCGCTACGTTCCCAGGTGTTCTGCTGGCGGGAAACGGCCAAAATTCCCCGGGCCACCTGAGATTCTGGGACATCCCAGTCGTGCTGTTGCTATTCTACTCGCCGCTCTGCCCGCGTTACCTAGAGTCGTGACAAAACTGTTTTTCGCTCTGTTTTTAGTTTCCGCCGCTTCGGGCACACGAGCGAATGTCCACGGCTTCCCTCGGCAGCGTGTTGATGTATGCAGCGTCTTCGCCTGCCGCTAATCCTCTCGGGGCCTGCCCTCTGTGACGCGTGCCGACATGGGCGCGCGACCGCCGCTCGCCCGTGGGCGCACTACCTGTGTCCACCTGGTCGCCGGGCTTCCCAGCTAGGAACCCATCAGAAGAATTCCTTTCATGCACAAAGTGCACCAAGTTTGCAAAGAGATGAATCATAGCCCTTTACCGATGCTTAATGACACAATAATTCACCTCCATCACACTTCATATATTGCCATAAAGTAATGACTGATTTTAAAAGCAGTTAAAAACATGAAAAGCTTTGACACTTTTCATCAGACTCCTGTTGCAAAGAATTTTTATAGGGAGTGTGGCTTACTTCATGCGCAGTAAGTCATATGTACAAATAAAAACTTTAAACCCTCTATCTCTGGGTGTGTAAGACAAATTTCTATCATTGAACAGCTGTTTTTGCGGATTTGGCAAGGATTTACACCTGGCCAACACCAGCATAAATAAATACATTATTAGTTTCCCACTCACAGTATTCATACCTTTACAATGACATCCTATCAAAATCTTATTTCTTGTCTAAGTGCCACTATTGAATGTCTAACAGAAAAACATGTGAAATTTCCCGAAAACTGGCAGAAATGGCTTCAAAAATGTGAGCATATAAAGCTTACATCCTAACGTCACCAAGACATAAGAAACTTCTACTCCGAATTTTTCTTTTGTTTCCTTTACTGCTTGCTCAATATACAGATTTGCAAGACACCACGTGTGTGAGGTGTGAATTTTTTACGTTAGTTTTAAAAACAGTTTCTTGGCCAATGCCTTGAGGAAAAAATAAGAAAAGCTTGTCTATTATTGACTGACAAGAAAACTTTACCTTCTGCAAAAACATTAAAACATTAAATTTCAAATTGCGCTCTTCAGAGCTAATAAAACAAAAGTGAAACTGAAGCAAACATATTAAAAATGTCCTACGTCTTTCGGCAGAGTACCTAATATTATATTTAACAGATTACATACATCCTTATTAGTATTTACATACGCTCACATGAGCAACATTTGTTTTATGTCGTACGCTTACAGCATCCATACCAACTCTGTATTCTGTTTGCAGTCATTCATTCATTTCAAGTTTTCTTTTCAGTATAGATATTTAATCACATATACTAATCCAAAACAAAAAAGCTCTTTACCTCACAACTAACGCTAGAAGATATAAGAACATCATAGTTATGAAATAAAGTCTTAACTAAACACATAAAACACATGAAAAACATAGTAGGCATCAGTTCCCTATAAACACATAATCGTCATAAGAGGAACATCTTAACTAACACAAGAACACATAGAACGTGAACACACAAACAAACGAATGCAAAACTTCATGTTGGCAGTCCTATTTGTTGCCTGAAGTGAGGTTCTTTCGGTTGTTTGATTTCTGTGTGTGTAACTGTAGTGCACATATGAAAAAAAGTGTTCTCATATTTGTTTTACTTTTAAGGGTCACCTGCTGCTGTTGTTGCACTAATTATGGATCACTGTTTATAGGGAGAGGGCCGTGAAGCGATTGCAGACTGCTGGGTACGGTTACAGTTCGTTTTCTGCATCCATGGTACGCCACTCAACTCTCCTGTAGCTCGCTCAACGTTGAATTACTTTGCCTGGCCTCTTGATAGACAAGCCACAAACATGGTGACGTTGTGCTGCTGTGATTGTCCTCTTGATAGACAAGTGTCACCATCATGCGTGTTTTCCACGCTCTTCTTTTCTTCTTGTTGACGCTCATAGTATGGCGTGATTTGGGCGTATTATTGATGCACGAGAGGACAATTTGGTACGCGCCGTTTGTTGCCGCTTGCGCGGCATGGCGCCGGGAAGGTACACTCTTTGACATAAAACTCGACCGGCGGCCAGCCGCTTCAGAGGCTAAGTCCGCGCCGATCGCGACATGGGACAAAAAAACTGGCCAACTCGCCGATTCTCTAAGTCCGGTTATCTGCACAGTCTGGCAACACTGTAGACTGCGGCACCTCTTGGAGGAAAACTTGTCCCATGATAGAAAAACCCTAGGCTGATCACGCCTGTGGTCTAGCGGTAGCGTGCGTTGTTTCTGTTCATAATGTCAGTGGATCGAGAGCAGCTGGCATAAAATTTTTTTATAGCCTCTTCTGTCTGAATGCTGGAGACGTGAATGTAATGGTAGGCAGATCCAATCTATTTCGCTTTCTGACACACCGATATCAAAATTTTATCCAGTAACAATTTTGCGGCAGATTTCCTGCAGACTGTCCTCCTCTGGACGCCGTATGCGGCAAAGCTCCGGGATCCACTGGCTGGCTACCGGCAGCGGCCGTGGCGATAGCAGCGGCGCTGCACTCCCCCGTTCTTTATCGACAAACGCCTGCTAACGCTAATCGCTTTTGATGATTTAAAACGCTTTATTACTAAATGTTGCTCCACAGAAAATTTCTACAATATCCATTCGCGCCCTGAAGCAACGGAGACAGACGCCATGATTAGTAGGCGGGTATTATATTACATTAATCGGCAAGAGCTGAGTATGGCCCAAAATTAATTTTATAGACTGGGCCGAAATTAAACCACCTCGCTACACTCGATGAATTCATAAATGCTTCATACCTCGTTTCTTTTCCTTTCATACTCAATTATTTGTGCAACTTTTGGTCAATGTTCGGATGTTTTCGTCAAGCCAGAGTGAGCGTCTGTGGTGTAAAGTGTATTACTGTTCTTGTTTCATTCCTTATGGTAAGTCTATGCGATAAACTGTGTGAATACCTTGCAATGCATGCTCTGTAGCAGTGCAGGAAAACTGCACATTTGGAGTTCCATGTATGGGTTCATGAAGTATTTAATGTTGATCGGAAGTGATAGTTAAGGTCATCAGATTTAAACAAGAAAAATTTGTCGTTTTGGAAGTTTCAGAGAACGGAAAGGAATTGTTAACGCCGGTGTTAGAAAACGTCTACAGTTAAATGCTATTGCAAAAATTTAGAAGAAGGGAACTATATTAATCAACATGAGCACTTCATAAACAACCTCCTAACATGTTAGACCTATATGACGAACAAAGCTCAAATTTAAATCGTTGACAGTCGGTTTGAATCTATTCAGGACCTATTTTACAGTGAAGCACCTTGGCATTTGCAAAGCAGACATCCATGATATTAACTTAATTTACTAAGTCGAAATTCGGACGAAGATTGATGTTTAAAGGCATTCTTCAGATTTCGTATGAGGAATTTTTACTAGCATTTTGCAACTCCATTAATTAAAATGGAAAATAAAAGGTTGTAGTCAGCGGCTTCCACCGAGATTGGAACTGCTATGTCATACAGTAAGAGCACCGCAACGCACAAGGGAACCTCTTTTTTTCAAATTTTGCTTTTTTTCTTTTACTTTTTTTGACGATTACCCCTTTTTTCTCTCTTATTTTAAAGCCCCTTAGGAAAATGGCACTAAAAAAAGAAACTAACTGCCACCGCCACTTTTCATCCTATAACAAAAAAAAACATCTGATCCACTTCAGGCGTTGGCTCCTGACTAAATCTACCCCAGAAATCTGCCTATATACCAGGGGAAATTTGGGAATTCAGGGTTAGGGCTAGCCTTACAAACAAAACAAAATCTTCCATTTTCTGAATTTTATTTTTATTTTATTTTACTTTGTTTTGTTTATTTGTGTTGTGTAACTGATCAGACGCCTTCAGCGCCCCGCTGGTAATATGTTGAGTCACGTCTTCTCGAAATTGAAGTCTTCCGTTCAATAGTTCAGAAATGTTAATTGGTTCCAACAGGAAACCTTCTTCACTCTTGGCTTAACACATTCCAGCTGCGAGGCGGGTTGTGGAAAGCACTCCCAAGGAAGTTCGAGAAATATTGTCTGTATTTTGGGTGACGGACAACGACATAATGACGGTCGTTGAGGTATGTCCAAAAATCGAGTACAGAGTCTGCAGTTTGTCCAAATAGGTAGTGAATGGCATGTCCGCGAATCCAGTTCACAGCATTGGTCTTTGTCCGAGGAAAATAGTCACGTCCCGGAACTAATAATGAAAGGGGAGTATTCCGATTCAGAATGTCCCGCGTTAGAAAAGCCACAATACGACGAATATCCTCTGAGCTAACGACGCACTGGCGACAACAGACGGACTATAGTCACTGCGATTTTGCCTGAGCCTCAAAACGCAACCTTAAAACACACAAACAGGTGTTACTTATGTGAAGAACGCCGTTCTTGGAGTCCAGAAATTAAATATACTTTCTAAGTGTCTCATCTTACAGTGGATTATATCGTACGAGTCTTCGATGTGGAAAACGAATGTCAAGTGAATTTAGCGAGGTAATGCCGGCCTACACCCGGAAGTAAATGCACTCTCACAGTGTTGACAAATACTTGCTACGACGCTGCCATTTCTCGGCTCTCTTACGAGGCAGCTCTTCAGCGAAATGCTTGCCGTGATTCTCCGATACGGTTCTTCAGAGTGGAGACGCGCGCGCACGTTTGTTTTTTATGCGGCGTTCTCCCCTGATGGTTTCTGACGCCGCCTTGTGGGCTATGTATACATCTGAGACATTCAATTATCATTAATCCAGAATGATACCAGTTTCAGCTTCCGGCGTGGAAGAAGGCTGTTGACGCCGACATTATATCATTTCAACGTATGGAAAGCAAAACGGGTGATTCAGTGTTCTCATTCGACATAAAGCATGTGAGATAATTTTCTGTAACGTTCATAATCATCTAAAAATACAAACGAAGTAAAATTACATCGGAAGCTTATTCGAACTGAATATAATGTAAGATACCAAACGCTTTGCACCTCGATGTCGAATATGTCCACGTGCAATCTTTTGCAGCATACACATAGAATATCATAATTACCACGAGAATGAAGAAATATGTTGGTAAGGATGGAAGCAAGAAGAGACGCAGTCAACAAATATTCCGTTCCTCATGGCATTCATTTCATTTGAGACGAAGAAGAGGTAAAGCGGGATATTACTTTCGTTAACACGAAAGATATGCCGCACATATTGATAACGAGGAAGTCTGCGTCTTCATACATTTCCTCCTTGAAATATTTATGCTCTATTATATACTAAGTAGCCTGATCATTGTTTCAGTGATGTTACCCTCTTGTTTGACCCCGTAACGATGAACAGATTCCAAATGCATGGCCCTGCATGAAAGTAGTAGCTGTTCGAACCCTTCCTGGGTTGTTTTTTGTGTTTTATTGCTTGGAATTCCTGAAGCAGACCACTGTGCCTTCCCTCCTCGTGGGTTAGGTCTCAAAACTAAACCGCTTTTTATCCAATGGCATAATTTATTCAGACAGCATCAGCACAAGACTATCAAACAAAGTCTTCCATTTACAGTTGCAACACTCTAACCAGCACTGACCGAAGTGTAATCTACGGTCATCGTCCGAAATTAGCAGCTGTCTGCTACTGCGGCAAAGTCCGTACTACACTTTCGATTCCGCAGCACCATTTTATCTGTTAACACTGTGTAGTTGCAGAGTTGTGCCAGCATGTCTGTCCTCACAATGTCGACTTTATGTATCTCACTTCTCCTGTAGCATTGATCACGAGGAGCCGAAGTAAATGAGTGTATTCTGCATGACGTAACATTCAGTATTCCCTTCTTTCATAGCCACTCTTCATGTGCACCGATACTAAATAGGGATGTGAAAACTCTTGAAAGTGAGAGAATGACAACAATAATCGTAACAAGAACAAGCAAATTATGAATGATGTTTATTCCAACGCAGAACGAGAATGGCTTTAAATATAAAAATCTATATCTACACTCCTGGAAATTGAAATAAGAACACCGTGAATTCATTGTCCCAGGAAGGGGAAACTTTATTGACACATTCCTGGGGTCAGATACATCACATGATCACACTGACAGAACCACAGGCACGTAGACACAGGCAACAGAGCATGCACAATGTCGGCACTAGTACAGTGTATATCCACCTTTCGCAGCAATGCAGGCTGCTATTCTCCCATGGAGACGATCGTAGAGATGCTGGATGTAGTCCTGTGGAACGGCTTGCCATGCCATTTCCACCTGGCGCCTCAGTTGGACCAGCGTTCGTGCTGGACGTGCAGACCGCGTGAGACGACGCTTCATCCAGTCCCAAACATGCTCAATGGGGGACAGATCCGGAGACCTTGCTGGCCAGGGTAGTTGACTTACACCTTCTAGAGCACGTTGGGTGGCACGGGATACATGCGGACGTGCATTGTCCTGTTGGAACAGCAAGTTCCCTTGCCGGTCTAGGAATGGTAGAACGATGGGTTCGATGACGGTTTGGATGTACCGTGCACTATTCAGTGTCCCCTCGACGATCACCAGTGGTGTACGGCCAGTGTAGGAGATCGCTCCCCACACCATGATGTCGGGTGTTGGCCCTGTGTGCCTCGGTCGTATGCAGTCCTGATTGTGGCGCTCACCTGCACGGCGCCAAACACGCATACGACCATCATTGGCACCAAGGCAGAAGCGACTCTCATCGCTGAAGACGACACGTCTCCATTCGTCCCTCCAGTCACGCCTGTCGCGACACCACTGGAGGCGGGCTGCACGATGTTGGGGCGTGAGCGGAAGACGGCCTAACGGTGTGCGGGACCGTAGCCCAGCTTCATGGAGACGGTTGCGAATGGTCCTCGCCGATACCCCAGGAGCAACAGTGTCCCTAATTTGCTGGGAAGTGGCGGTGCGGTCCCCTACGGCACTGCGTGGGATCCTACGGTCTTGGCGTGCATCCGTGCGTCGCTGCGGTCCGGTCCCAGGTCGACGGGCACGTGCACCTTCCGCCGACCACTGGCGACAACATCGATGTACTGTGGAGACCTCACGCCCCACGTGTTGAGCAATTCGGCGGTACGTCCACCCGGCCTCCCGCATGCCCACTATACGCCCTCGCTCAAAGTCCGTCAACTGCACATACGGTTCACGTCCACGCTGTCGCGGCATGCTACCAGTGTTAAAGACTGCGATGGAGCTCCGTATGCCACGGCAAACTGGCTGACACTGACGGCGGCGGTGCACAAATGCTGCGCAGCTAGCGCCATTCGACGGCCAACACCGCGGTTCCTGGTGTGTCCGCTGTGCCGTGCGTGTGATCATTGCTTGTACAGCCCTCTCGCAGTGTCCGGAGCAAGTATGGTGGGTCTGACACACCGGTGTCAATGTGTTCTTTTTTCCATTTCCAGGAGTGTATATCCATATCTATTGATCTTTGAGTTGGCACAATGCAAATATATTCTTAGCATTTTGTTACTGAATTTAGTTCTGGATGTTTGCAGAGAAAAGGAAAAGTCGGTACTTCTCGCTAGTGTAATATAATGTGAACCAGCAACTACCTTTTCCTTAGAACACGACTCAAGCAGGTCCCCAAGTAGGTACCAAAGCACTGCCGCATTCTGTTCCCTGACATTGCTCTGATGACGGTTAATGCAGATAGTTCCGATTATGAAATACAAAACGTATTGCAGGTTACTTCCTAGGATAGTATCATTAAATTTGCGTTGTAGACGGCACATGAACGTGACGACTCATCAATATAAAAAGACAATATTATGGGAATTTAGCAGGATTACTCAACATGAATTCTGAAATTGGGTGACTGACCGCACAGGTGCTAAACGTCGTCAAGAGTATACTATGTCCTAATCGCATTAGGAATATGAAGATCGTCTTCGACAGCTCGCAACTTTCACATTGCTTTCTCCACCCTACTCCAGACAGCCCTCGGTGGAGTTGCACTACGCTGCGATGTGGTGTCACCGCCAGACACCACACTTGCTAGGTGGTAGCTTTAAATCGGCCGCGGTCCATTAGTACATGTCGGACCCGCGTGTCGCAACTGTCAGTGATCGCAGACCGAGCGCCAGCACACGGCAGGTCTAGAGAGACGTACTAGCACTCGCCCCAGTAGTACGGACGACTTCGCTAGCGATGCACACTGACGAAGCCTCGCTCATTTGCAGAGCAGATAGTTAGAATAGCCTTCAGCTAAGTCAATGGCCACGACCTAGCAAGGCGCTATTAGTAACATTGCATGTATCTACAGAGTCTCACTTGTATCGTCAAGAGCGATGTACAACAATGATGGATTAAAGTTAAGTATTCCAGCAGCTACGTACTTTTCTTTATAGCATTCATTACGGATCCTGTTTCAGACCTATCTCTAGCCTGCGTGGGTTAACGCGTGCATATCGGCTTCCTCACTCAGGTAGTGTTCGTAGTGTTGGCTAACTGCTAACACTACATGCCAATGTAACGGAAGGCCTTCAATCCGACAACAGACCACATATTGAAAAATACAAGCGAATTCTCTTGCAGCGTAAGCTTATTGTAACTAATCTAAAAATTATTGGAGAGGAACATTGTCCCATTCAAAAAAAGTAATATGTTACGCCCTGTTGACGTCAAACGGACATTATCTATGTCCTGTCTTGTGTCCTACTCATCTATTATATCAAGTGTACTATCAAAATGATTACATATAATTAATGATAATGTAATGCATTGATACCAGATGGTGCGTTCACAACAGTATTGATGCGAAAATAAAACAGAAGTTCGCAAAAGTGCAGTTGTGCATTTTCGTACGTTTTCACCTCGAGATGTACAGTCGTGCTCAAAAGTATCCGAACGACCTGAATTGCATTTCGCCTGATTCGCATGCAAACGGCATAACGCAGCTGTCTAGCAGGTCCTCTAATCGCTCCTTGGCCAGCCGTAGTGGCCGTGCGGTTCTAGGCGCTACAGACTGGAGCCGAGCGACCGCTACGGTCGCAGGTTCGAATCCTGCCTCGGGCATGGATGTGTGTGATGTCCTAAGGTTAGTTAGGTTTAATTAGTTCTAAGTTCTAGGCGACTGATGACCTCAGAAGTTAAGTCGCATAGTGCTCAGAGCCATTCTAATCGCTCCTTGGTACAGTCGTTTGACTGGTTCCAACAAGTCACCACTAGAAAACACTGCTTTGTATCGCAATAACTAAAGATGTAAAGTAATACCATGATACTAAAAATATCAGGGAACACCTTATCACAGATAAGACTGTCCTTAAGGCTTGTAAGCTCACATTTATTACAATAAATGACATACCTGAAATGTTACCACTCTCATTATTACGTCAGATTGGTAATGCACGTAGTACGTTCGTCGTATTCATGATTTCCTCTTCAAGGTAACACACCGTACTTATTATTTAACACAAAACGACTTTAAAAATTTAAGTTATTCACGAGCAGCTAGTTGAAAATATGTATGAACTTCAAATGACACGACGAACCGTCTTGTTCCGTATATTTATTCAAACCCAGCTAATGCAGACTAAGCAAAGATTTCGTGAGTGACGGAAACTAACAGTCATTCCTGATTAGGCATACAGAGAGTGATATACCTCGATTTTAGACAGTATCAGTTAGCAAATATCAACTTTAAATTGCATAACGCAAACATTTTTAACAGACGCGAATTCCTACCCAGCATCTATTGTCCCTGTTAACGAACTACGAGAGATGTTAAATATTGCTTCTTCACAAGTAACTTACTTGAAATGCCGTGATTTAAAGCTTTGTGTTGGACACGGATTCGAACCCAGAACCTAATCGGATTGCTATCGAAGCACAGTCAAATGTGACATATCGGATTTTCGTGGCAGTAGCTAGATGTTTTAACTGAAATGACGAGGCGAAACATTAATCGTTTCCTTCCCAGGCACCAACCCGGCACCTATCGCTGTTATATTCTAGAGAAAACGAACGTTAAATATGGGTTTGTTGCACCAGCAGTGACGTGTGAGCATGTTTGAACTAGAAATAATACGACGAAGAGTTCAGCGCTCACTGGGAATAGAGCCCCACACATATCGTTGTTGACTACACACAAAGAGACGTCAGTTACCGAATTTTTCTCCACCAGCTGCTCATAATAACATCTTGAACTTACAGTCATCTCGCAAATAGTTCTGTGTCTCACTGGGAGTTAAAAACATCAGATATCGTTAGTGTTGACAACGAATGAAGATACATTAAAAATCAAAATAATTATCCACCAGCAGATAGGTGTTCTCATGCTAGAGCTTGATAATACCTAATTAAATCTTTAGTGCCGGGCCAGGATTCGATCCCATTGTGGAGATGTTGAGGAATCTGCAGTTTTGAACAAACAACAAATTGCAGCCGAGCTGTATTGTCACGAAGTGATCAAATTCCGCGTTAAGGGCGGTCTGAGTTGCATTCCCAGTTCAGAACCAATTTTATCGACATACAGAAGCTCAGATAAAACATGGGATAAGTTTCCTGTGACCATACATAGCGTTTGTTTCGTCACTTGAAATAAATAACTAATATAAGAAAGGTTGCTGGTGATAGAGTTTCTACCTGTCGCCACTCCAGACTTTATTGTGGTTCAACCTACCGTCTACTTGGTAGAGAACGAATATCATCTTTAATGTGAATTTTCAGACCACACTGCCATTATATCTTCTTCACTTGGTGTAGCCAGGAGAGAATGGAATCTGTCTCTCCCTATCTAAAATCATTGACAGAAGTGGGAATCGAACCCAAACCATAGGTATAACAACCTACCATCCGTCCAACAGACCACGAAATCCTCTTCTCTGCGACTCCTTTTTCTATCGTAACGCCGTTGCGCCACACTGGATGAGAATTTTGACACACAGGCTCCCTATAGCAATTTGCAGCATGTTCAGTAAATTCATTTACTTGGTTGACCGAATCACCATGAACTAGCTGTCTCGGCTACCCAGTGCATACATTCGACTCCGTTTTGTAATCACCGAAATAAAATGACGTAACTGCCACCTACACAGAACTGCCAACAGTGTAGGATGCAGAAGTTTAAATAGGAAGTGTTCCTTTCCACTTGAGCTATTCTATTGCGCTATCTGTTTGTAGAAAACGTCGTTCAGGCCAATAGAAAAGCTGTAACTGTTTGTCTCTCAGAAGTCAAGACCTGGCCATATGCATAAACTCACAGTGCTGTGGAATCCAAAAGTTCTGGAGGAATAGTTGTCGAGCACATGTATAGTATCGGTGCACATGAAGAGTGGCTATGAAAGAAGGGAATACTGAATGTTACGTCATGCATAATACACTCATTTACTTCGGCTCCTCGTGATCAACGCTACAGGAGAAGTGAGATACATAAAGTCGACATTGTGAGGACAGACATGCTGGCACAACTCTGCAACTACACAGTGTTAACAGATAAAATGGTGCTGCGGAATCGAAAGTGTAGTACGGACTTTGCCGCAGTAGCAGACAGCTGCTAATTTCGGACGATGACCGTAGATTACACTTCGGTCAGTGCTGGTTAGAGTGTTGCAACTGTAAATGGAAGACTTTGTTTGATAGTCTTGTGCTGATGCTGTCTGAATAAATTATGCCATTGGATAAAAAGCGGTTTAGTTTTGAGACCTAACCCACGAGGAGGGAAGGCACAGTGGTCTGCTTCAGGAATTCCAAGCAATAAAACACAAAAAACAACCCAGGAAGGGTTCGAACAGCTACTACTTTCATGCAGGGCCATGCATTTGGAATCTGTTCATCGTTACGGGGTCAAACAAGAGGGTAACATCACTGAAACAATGATCAGGCTACTTAGTATATAATAGAGCATACATATTTCAAGGAGGAAATGTATGAAGACGCAGACTTCCTCGTTATCAATATGTGCGGCATATCTTTCGTGTTAACGAAAGTAATATCCCGCTTTACCTCTTCTTCGTCTCAAATGAAATGAATGCCATGAGGAACGGAATATTTGTTGACTGCGTCTCTTCTTGCTTCCATCCTTACCAACATATTTCTTCATTCTCGTGGTAATCATGATATTCTATGTGTATGCTGCAAAAGATTGCACGTGGACATATTCGACATCGAGGTGCAAAGCGTTTGGTATCTTACATTATATTCAATTCGAATAAGCTTCCGATGTAATTTTACTTCGTTTGTATTTTTAGATGATTGTGAACGTTACAGAAAATTATCTCACATGCTTTATGTTGAATGAGAAACATTGAATGACCCGTTTTGCTTTCCATACGTTGAAATGATATAATGTCGGCGTCAACAGCCTTCTTCCACGCCGGAAGCTGAAACTGGTATCATTCTGGATTAATGATAATTGAATGTCTCAGATGTATACATAGCCCACAAGGCGGCGTCAGAAACCATCAGGGGAGAACGCCGCATAAAAAACAAACGTGCGCGCGCGTCTCCACTCTGAAGAACCGTATCGGAGAATCACGGCAAGCATTTCGCTGAAGAGCTGCCTCGTAAGAGAGCCGAGAAATGGCAGCGTCGTAGCAAGTATTTGTCAACACTGTGAGAGTGCATTTACTTCCGGGTGTAGGCCGGCATTACCTCGCTAAATTCACTTGACATTCGTTTTCCACATCGAAGACTCGTACGATATAATCCACTGTAAGATGAGACACTTAGAAAGTATATTTAATTTCTGGACTCCAAGAACGGCGTTCTTCACATAAGTAACACCTGTTTGTGTGTTTTAAGGTTGCGTTTTGAGGCTCAGGCAAAATCGCAGTGACTATAGTCCGTCTGTTGTCGCCAGTGTGTCGTTAGCTCAGAGGATATTCGTCGTATTGTGGCTTTTCTAACGCGGGACATTCTGAATCGGAATACTCCCCTTTCATTATTAGTTCCGGGACGTGACTATTTTCCTCGGACAAAGACCAATGCTGTGAACTGGATTCGGAGACATGCCATTCACTACCTATTTGGACAAACTGTAGACTCTGTACTCGATTTTTGGCTCTGAGCACTATGGGACTTAACATCTGTTGCCATCAGTCCCCTAGAACTTAGAACTACTTAAACCTAACTAACCTAAAGACATCACAAACATCCATGCCCGAGGCAGGATTCGAACCTGCGACCGTAGCAGTCGCGCGGTTCCGGACTGCGCGCCTAGAACGGCTAGACCACCGCGGCCGGCTACTCGATTTTTGGACATACCTCAACGACCGTCATTTTGTCGTTGTCCGTCACCCAAAGTACAGACAATTTTTCTCGAACTTCCTTGGGAGTGCTTTCCACGACCCGCCTCGCAGCTGGAATGTGTTAAGCCAAGAGTGAAGAAGGTTTCCTGTTGGAACCAATTAACATTTCTGAACTATTGAACGGAACACTTCAATTTCGAGAAGACGTGACTCAACATATTACCAGCGAGGCGCAGAAGGCGTCTGATCAATTACACAACACAAATAAACAAAACAAAAAAAAAATGAAAATAAAAATAAAATTCAGAAAAAGGAAGATTTTGTTTTGTTTGTAAGGGTAGCCCTAACCCTGTATTCCCTAATTTCCCCTGGTATATAGGCAGCTCTCTGGGGTAGATTTAGTCAATAGTCAACACCTGAAGTGGATCAGATGTTTATTTTGTTATAGGATGAAAAGTGGCGGTGGCAGTTAGTTTCTTTTTTTAGTGCCATTTTCCTAAGGAGCTTTAAAATAAGAGAGAAAAAAGGGGCAATCGTCAAAAAAAGTAAAAGAAAAAAAGCAAAATTGAAAAAAAAGAGGTTCCCTTGTGCGTTGCGGTGCTCATACTGTATGACATAGCAGTTCCAATCTCGGTGGAAGCCGCTGACTACAACCTTTTATTTTCCATTTTAATTAATGGAGTTGCAAACTGCTAGTAAAAATTCCTTATACGAAATCTGAAGAATGTCTTTAAACATCAATCTTCGTCCGAATTTCGACTTAGTAAATTAAGTTAATATCATGGATGTCTGCTTTGCAAATGCCAAGGTGCTTCACTGTATAATGAATTCTACTCTGTAAATGATGAAAGTCTATATGAATGCAGCTTGCCGCTAACTTGGTGTAATGTTTTGTCTGTGCAGAAGTGTATCTGTCGCCTTTATCGCTCTTTCACCCTCACACATAAATCGGTACAATAAAGTCAGGGCTTCGTGTTTTCTTATTAGGCTGATCCGTGAAAAGACAGACAAACAATTATGCTAATGGACGATTCTGAGTAATTTCTCGAATTTCATTCGCTCTCTCTCTCTCTCTCTCCTTTATCTGTGTACAGTTTAACTATATTATTTACGTGAAATCAGCCTAGTAGAATCTCTGGTGGAGCCCTTCGTCTTAATATTCAGCGGCTGGCTTGCTAGAAAAGATCGTTACATTTGTTATTATTGTTAAGCGCTGCATTCAGTTGGGAAAATCGATCGTTTGAACAATTCGTTCAGTTTACGACAGATCTAAAATTTCAGATGTGGACGAAGCCTTTTTGGACGATTTATAAAAACTCAGAGATTGCAGGCTCTCTTCGTCACAGCTGAAACTTCCCAATTAATTACAGGGCCCAGACAATCGTCAATGATTCAGACAGAGAACTCATTCGGCATTCACTCTAGAATAAAATGGTCACAAACCTTATTTCTGAGGAAAATTGTATATTGAATACATTTCCGTACATGTTACGTTTTGTGTGGGTTCCAAGTCTCACGCAATTTGCTTTTACAGGTTTTTTCTAACTCTTTACTTATCACGCTAGCGGCACAAACTTCCTAGCTCGCTTTAGCGCGAAGACGAGTAAATAAATCTCTTTTAGCAATCCGAAAATCTTCCAACCGATACTTCCGAAGCTGTTCCTTCTTCCCACTATAATAACCATGGAGCATACATTTCTGTACCTCTGTTGTTCCAAAGAATAAACGTACTAGAAAAATACCTTGGCGTCGACGAGCTGTCGGCGCATATATTACTAGAAAATCTGATCAGATACTTTTCAAACGTAAATACATGTGGATGATTTGGTTGACCATTATTAGTTATTGCGTGGTAGAGGGTAATTTTCCGTGGGTAGATTACTACTGTAAAATAGGTCCTGAAAAGATTCAAACCGACTGTCAACGATATAAATTTGAGCTTTGTTCGTCATATAGGTCTAACATGTTAGGAGGTTGTTTATGAAGTGCTCATGTTGATTAATATAGTTCCCTTCTTCTAAATTTTTGCAATAGCATTTAACTGTAGACGTTTTCTAACACCGGCGTTAACAATTCCTTTCCGTTCTCTGAAACTTCCAAAACGACAAATTTTTCTGGTTTAAATCTGATGACCTTAACTATCACTTCCGATCAACATTAAATACTTCATGAACCCATACATGGAACTCCAAATGTGCAGTTTTCCTGCACTGCTACAGAGCATGCATTGCAAGGTATTCACACAGTTTATCGCATAGACTTACCATAAGGAATGAAACAAGAACAGTAATACACTTTACACCACAGACGCTCACTCTGGCTTGACGAAAACATCCGAACATTGACCAAAAGTTGCACAAATACTTGAGTTTGAAAGGAAAAGAAACGAGGTATGAAGCATTTATGAATTCATCGAGTGTAGCGAGGTGGTTTAATTTCGGCCCAGTCTATAAAATTAATTTCGGGCCATACTCAGCTCTTGCCGATTAATATAATATAATACCCGCCTACTAATCAGGGCGTCTGTCTCCGTTGCTTCAGGGCGCGAATGGATATTGTAGAAATTTTCTGTGGAGCAACATTTAATAATAAAGCGTTTTAAATCATCAAAAGCGATTAGCGTTAGCAGGCGTTTGTCGATAAAGAACGGGGGAGTGCAGCGCCGCTGCTGTCGCCACGGCCGCTGCCGGTAGCCAGCCAGTGGATCCCGGAGCTTTGCCGCATACGGCGTCCAGAGGAGGACAGTCTGCAGGAAATCTGCCGCAAAATCGTTACTGGATAAAATTTTGATATCGGTGTGTCAGAAAGCGAAATAGATTGACTCTGCCTACCATTACATTCACGTCTCCAGCATTCAGACAGAAGAGGCTATAAAAAAATTTTATGCCAGTTGCTCTCGATCCACTGACATTATGAACAGAAACAACGCACGCTACCGCTAGACCACAGGCGTAATCAGCCTAGGGTTCTTCTATCATGGGACAAGTTTTCCTCCAGGAAGTGCCGCAGTCTACAGTGTTGCCAGACTGTGCAGATAACCGGACTTAGAGAATTAGCGAGTTGGCCAGTTTTTTTGTCCCATGTCGCGATCGGCGCGGACTTAGCCTCTGTAGCGGCTGGCCGCCGGTCGAGTTTTATGTCAAAGAGTGTACATGGGATTTCCCGGTTGGTTTAATATTTCCGATGGCAGATAGGAATACAGATCGACAGACGGAATATTAGATGAGCTTTTCGCCTTCCAATTCTTCTGCGGCGTTGTTCTGTGCCTTCGCCAAGAATTCCTTGAACAGTGACGTGCGTCAGCTGTGTTTAACTGTCTGGAGCGTTGAACTGGCTGCACGTGGCTCGGCATTGTCGCCTTCGGCGTCGCCCATTGTGCTACGCTGTCACTGTCAGCGGTAACCAGATTACAAGGTGTTTCCTTGCAGCCGCTCGACCCTTCTGCCCAGGGGCTGCGAAGCCTGGTCCCTTGTGACCGGTAAGCTCCCCTTTCTCTCTCTATCTTGTGTTCAGCCTCTCAAAGTTCCTTGTCGTTTCTGTGTACAGAACTTTAAAGTACATTTTAGAAACAAATACAAATCTTCCCTACTTACATTCATTTACATGTTATTATAGTAAAGCCCTTGTTGCTGGTCACCTCCCGTGACCTTTCCATACATCACAATTTACTGCAGAACTTGTCAATCGTTCCATCGTTGTTTTCATTTAAAAGGACTGAGTTATTTTACTCAATTCAGTTATAAAAGTTACATCCACTTTTATTAAATGGTTCAAATGGCTCTGAGCACTATGGAACTTAACATTTATGGTCATCAGTCCCCTAGAACTTAGAACTACTTAAACCTAACTAACCTAAGGACATCACACAACACCCAGTCATCACGCACTTTTATTACAATAATAAGCAAAACAATATAACCCATACCCGCGGTGGTCTAACAGCTCTAGGCGCTCAGTCCGGAACCTCGCGACTGCTACGGTCGCAGGTTTGAATCCTGCCTCGGGCATTGATGTGTGTGATGTCCTTAGGTTAGTTAGGTTTAAGTCGTTCTAAGTTCTAGGGGACTGGTGACCACAGCTGTTAAGTCCCATAGTGCTCAGAGCCATTTGAACCATTTTCGCATTCGGAGGAGAAAGCTGGGGACTGACATTTGGTGAGAAGACACCGCAGCAACGAGAAACGCCTTTCGTTTACTGATGTCCACCTCAATTTCTGTATCATGTCCGTTACACTTTCTCCCCTATTTCTCGATGATACAAAACGAGTTGTCCTCCTTTGAACTCTCTCGATGTACTCCGGTAATCCTATCGGGTAAGGATCCCACACCGAGCAGCAGTACTCCACAAAAGGACGAACAAGCGTAGTGTATAGGCAATCTCTGTAGTAGATCTGGTGCGTCTTCCAAGTGTACTGCCAATAAAACACGGTCTTTGGTTTTCCATCACCACAACATTTTCTATGTGTTCTTTCCGATTTAATTTGGACGTAATTGTATTTCCTAGGTATTTAGTTGAATTTACGGCCTTTAGATTTGACTGATTTATCGTGTAACCGGAGTTAACGGATTCCGTTCAGCACTTATTATTTAGGGTCAGTTATCAATTTTCGGACCATACACATCACATTTTGGAATTGGTTTTGATCTTCTGACGACTTTATACTAGACGATAAACGACAGCATCATCTGCAAGCAACCTAAGCTGCTACCAGATTGGCTCCTAAATCGTTTATATAGGTAACGAACAGCAGAGGGCCTATAACACTACCTTGGGGAACGCCAGGAATCACTTCTATTTTACTCGATGAGTTTCTGTCAATTACTACGAACTTCCCTGACAGGGAATCAGTAATCCAGTCGCATAAATGAGACAATATTCCATGAACATATAATCGGATTACAAGCCATTCGTGAAGTACGCTGTCAAAAGGCTTCTGGAAATCTAGAAATTCGGAATTACTTTGAAATTCCCAGTCTATTGGACTCAACACAACTTGTGAGTAAAGAGGTAGTTGTGTTTCAGAAAAACGATGTTTTCTAAATCCGTATTTAGTATGTGTCAATACAAATATATTCTGAAACATTAGACGTTATTTATATTACCGCTTGATTTGAAAACGAAGGATGAAATAAATATTTGTCTATTTATTTACGAATATGTGGCTCGGCAGGAACTTAAGAGGGCAGCTTAAATCGCCATCACTGAAACAAGGAGCAGGGAAATGTATATTCTTCGTTGTCACATATACTGTGCTACTTGAGGAGGGTAGGGAGAAGAGCAGGTGTTGTGAATGCGCAAGGCGAGGTGCTTTTTCTATCACTACAGCTTGGATCAGACGCGTATTTTAGGTTAAAAGCCTTGTATTTGAAATAAACAGGATATTGCTTTGTCTCGCAGTCCCGTTTTATGTGGTTTTGAAACACTCTGATCGAAGGTTTGTTCTCACCTCGTTTACCCGTTAGAAACTGACTTCACACGTTAGGTTTTACTAACATAATAGTGTAGAAAGAATGCTTACTTAGCGACAAGTTCCCATGTCGATGATTTATTCATTGGAGATCGTCACAACTAAAATAAACTTTCATGGAATAGCGTCTATGCGATGACGATGACCAGATAGAGGCCGATATACTGGCCCTCACTTAAAACCTTCTTCCATTTTACTCTGTTTTTTCTGAGAACAGACACTGATTGCTGACAGTATTTCAGCGATGGGTTCGTCCTCTACGATGGTAACGCGGAACAACGCACACATCTCGTGAATACCTGTCCGCATCTCGTGATCTCGCTGTCGCCTTCTCGCTTCCTGAGTACGGGCTCCCGGGTTCGATTCCCGGCGGGGTCAGGGATTTTCAGCTTCCTCGACATGACTGGGTGTTTGTGTTGTACTCATCATTTCATCATCATTCTCGAAAGTGGCGAGATTGGACTGAGCAAAGGTTGGGATTTTGTAAGGGCGCTGACAACCGCACAGTTGAGCGCCCAACAGACCAAACATCATCATCATCATCATCATCGTGAACACCACAAGAGGGCCTTTCTCGATTAATGGGGCCACCATACTGTGAACAGCATGCCAGTGACTCAAAACGCATTACATGTGAACGGTGCATTGGACGAGCAACTGTATTCTGGCAGTATGGAGGATGCAATATAAATACCATATTTCACCACAGTATATTACTTGTCCAAGCATGATATAGTGAGTGAACGTCACAGGAGTTTTCAGGCAATCCCAGAGGCAAACAGTAGGCAACACCACTTAGATTAAGGTTGCCTGTGGGCTGAGCAAACCACCTACTAAGAGGAGTCATACAAGTCTGATGCCCCCGAAACGCCTGGTTGATCCACAGGACAGAACAGGTTGTTGGAATAGTGGAAAGGGGACCAAAAATGAACTGCTGTCAGTTACACTCGAACTATTATATCTTTATTTAGTTTCCCAAACATTACAGCGCAAATTTCCGAGCTTAACTATCGACTGAATATGTCACACAGCCTTGTGTCTTGAGGGCACAACCTCTTTAATTTTGAAAACGGCTGAAGGCCCATGATTCAAAACACAACTACAATAAATTTTTACAAGGCAGAAAGCCCAAGGCTTTATCCTTAAATAATTCTTTTAAGTGAGGCTGAAGGTCCAAACAATGTAAGATTTAACAATTAAGGCATTTAAATTTTAAGACAGCTGAAGTCCCATGATTAAAAAACTCAACTACAATAAATTCTCAAAAGGCAGAAGGTCCAAAGCTTCATCCAGAAAAAAAAATATTTAAAATGAGGCAGAAGGCCCAAACAATCCAAGACTCAACAAATAAGAAATTTTAATTTTAAGACAGCTGAAGGCCCTTGATTGAAAAACACAACTACAGTGAATTTTGAAAAGGCATAAGGTCCAAAGTTTTATCAAAAAAATAATTAAATGAGGCTGAGGGCCCGAACAATGCAAGACTTGACAAGCAAGGAACTTTCAATTTTAAGATGGCTGAAGGCCCATTATTTAAAACCCAACTAAAAGCATACAGATTCAAACCATAGACTATGGGCCATTAAAATGCACGATCAAACACCAATGAGAAAAGGCTGTACAGCCAGCGGCACTCAGAAGTTTCCAGGAGTTGGTCTGCATTTGAAATATTAACGTTCGCTTAGGGGAGACAGGTAGTAGGCCCAGCTATATCCGATCCGCCGACAACCCATCCAAGAGACAGTCAACGGACCCACTGACAAGACGACTTGCTTTACACCCAAGCAGTGCATAAGGAACTCCAAAGAAAAATGTGAAAGGTGTAGCCATCCACAACCAAGTATGCATAAGCTGTCAAAACTACACACACGTGTTGGACAGCGACAACATGGTGAGGAAACGACACTGCCTGAATTTTACGTCAATGGCCAGGGCAGGTAAAAACGCTAACGGCCACAAGGCAGAAAATTCCGCGGGTGCACTTGGACTTCAAATAACCAGAATACAGTTAAACACCGCCAGATGATGGCCAAACTATCGCCAACTCAAACACTCGCTGATGCTCACGGGAATACCCCCAACAGCCAACCATGAAAACCAATGGCACAATGTGAACAGACTGGCTTCGGTAATTAAATCATCACTCAACTTTGACGTCCTGGGTTGGTGAGCCGTGAATCTCATAGCAATCGGAACAGCTCCCACACACTCCGACACTGCAGAGAAACCGCCAGCAGGCCCAGCCCACTGGGCCGCGCGGAGACTACCTGGCTGATCCACACCTCAGAGCCAGTACGCTGACAAAATTTAAAATAACTTGTCAGTCAAAATCACACAAACCACACAAAGTGTCATGAACACTTGCATGAAGAACTAAAGAATGTTAACGGCAGTGACTGTACAATAACAGGAACAAACCACGAGGTGGCACACACAGCCAACCCATAAGCGATCGCCGGCCAAATACACGTCATTCGGCAAGACGACCGACCGACAACCAACCAAAGTCAACCCCACTCCAATCGTGTGTGTCAGCAACCATCGGGCGAGTCATGGCAGTCCAGACCACACTGCTGCCACGCCCGGACTGAACTTGTGCCGCATGCCAACTCAACCACTGCCAGGCCCAAACTAACTGCTGGCACTTTCTAACTGAAACCACGACACACAACGACCTGGAAGTCATAGCAGTCAGCAGAGATAATACGCCAGGGCTTATATCGATAAGTGCCGCTGCTGCCGCTCACGGGCAGGCAAGGCAGCAACTCAGTGACACCAGGAATTGAAATTAACATAACGAGGTGGTAGTACAGTAAAAACAGGATGTCGAATGAGATATGGCATGAACACGAGCCACTCACGGCTCAGCCCCCTAGCACAGTTTCCGCTGGTAGGCACTTCAAGGAGCACTTTTTTCTGAGTAAATATTATATTTCTAGTGGCATACATCACTGTCGCCTATCCTGAGATGTTCTTATAATTTCATGAGGTCGGAAATGCTGTTCACACACCTACAACCAATAATCCACATCGCAGTAATGCAGGAGCAGTTAACATCGTCTAAATAATGAGAAACTAGACTACAACAGCTTTTTTTTTACAAACTTTCATTTTTGTGAATGCTGAGTATTACATTTTATAATTATTTCTAGTAGATGCTTGTGAACTGTTAGTTGAGTTATCATAACGATCTCGGCGTCCGGCCATTTACATTAGGCCACCTGTTCTTCCCCAAGCCGTGATGTTCAAAAACCAGGCAAATAGAGCCATTTCTCATATAACCTAGTAGCAAGATGGAAACATCTACTCGTTTTGCCTTCCTTTCAATTGAGATTCGAGAACCTTGCCATAAGTCTACATTAATCCAGTACCTGCTAAACACTTTGTCTTGCTAAATTTCTACGATCAGCTCGCGACCCACCGAAAAGATGCCGAGACCAACGTGTGAACTGAACAATCGCAAATGATAAGTGGCCAGTTATTAACGTAAGTAACGTGTGAACGGTTACATTTCACCTGACTGGACAAAGACGGTTTCGCAAGTACGTTGGGCAGCTTTCTATATACAGTCGCGACACTTACTGCCGTGAAAGTTGTTACCATTTGACAGCTCGAGTGACACTAGCGTCCCTAGCGGCCAGAAAGCTCGCATTCCTCTGACGGCAGCTGCGACGCAACAATAATGCTTGCTTTTAATTCGCTTTGTACGTAATGTACAAAATAGTATATTTTTGCGTCACAAGTGTTAGGAGAACAGCGAGAGACATAAATAATCGTGAAATATAAGTAAACACAGCTCGAACTATTGAATGAAGTGACATAAGCGGCCAGAAAGCTCGAAAGGTCAGAGTTTAATATATACAGTCGTGACACTTACTGCCGTGAAAGTTGTTACCATTTGACAGCTCGAGTGACAGACACTAGCGTCCCTAGCGGTCAGAAAGCTCGCATTCCTCTGACGGCAGTTGCGGCGCAACAATAATGCTTGCTTTTAATTCGCTTTGTACATAATGTACAAAATAGTTAGTATATTTTTGCGTCACAAGTGTTAGGAGAACAGCGAGAGACATAAATAATCGTGAAATATAAGTAAGCAGAGCACGAACTATTGAATGAAGTGACATAAGCTGCAACATATTCTTGAAGAAATAATTAGAAAGTAGCGTACAATCGCACTTACTCCACTGTAAGTAAGAGAATACACACTGTATATCCCACATATGAAGTATATAGATGATCCTCCTTGTGTAAAAATGAAGTGACACATCACTTTTCATTACGTTCTGCTTTGCAGGAAGCCTGGTTCCAAAAATACAATTTCCATCTTATTCTTTTTGGTATCACGTTATCTCAATAAAAAGCATGATTGTTTTAAAACTTTATTATATCCCATTGATACATTTAACGAAAATAAAATTAAATGAATGAATCAGTCCTAACACTTTAGCAACCAAAATGAGCCAGATTCATCACTTTTCTTATTTCTTCTCTTGCTCCTACAGACTAATTCTTGATTTCTGAATTTAATAATGAAAAAGAGCCTCAGTTTCACAAACAGTCTTATTAACACCAGCTTGGTTCAGCACAGCACCCAGGTGGGTGTTCACAAAGAAAGCACCACAATTACTTATGTGGTCATATTCATCAAAAGTAGAAGTCATCTTAGTCTCACAATGAGTTACAAATTCTTTGACATCTTCTGCACAAATAAATAGGCTTCCAAAGTTGCCTTCATAGCTTTTAAAATGACAATAAACTTTGTCATTTCTGTCGAAGTCTTGGCTGCCATCTACAAGTACTGTCCTACATGTATAACAGTCATGAATTGTAAGCAGTTTCTTTAATACATAACCAAACACGTATCTCATGCTGTTTGCCTCTCCGAGGTGTGTTTGAACTTCCACATTTGGTAGTCTGATCACTGAACTCGTGTCACTGATGTCCAACAGTGGTGAAACAAGTAATTTGGGCGCTGCTTTCATATCCACTATTGTCTGAACCCAGTTGATCCCCTCACAGTTGGAGGTAGCTACACTGTGTGTGAACATTAATTTGCTTAAAGCACAATTACTGAATGCAGCACAAAACTGTCGTGGTGATGGGTTGCTACAAAAACCGCCTTTATGCCTTATCACCGAGAAAAAGTTTTCCAGTGGATCTTGATTAATTTTGCGTGTTAATAAATATAACTTGGTTCCATCCACAACATCATCAACAAACATGTTCAAAGCGCTTATGTTACCCAGAAGTCTTTTAACACACTTAATCCTAGGTGAAAAAATTTTCCCATCAGCATCTGCAAATTTCCATGACTGTATCTATGGCTTCAGTGTATTTAATATTTCCAAATGTCTTGAGGCACTTGTAATGCAGTTCCTTAAGGATACAGGCCCTTTAACACTATATGCATTAAATATGTCAAAAATATCGTTTACTTTTCGGCAAAAATCTGCAGTAGCAATAGCAGATGATGATATGGTGCCACAAGTAACAAGTATCTCAATGCGTGCTGCTACTGTATGACTCATCACACGAACTGCAGTGATTACCTTCATTTTTGAAAATGCTAGCAGTTGGACAGCTCTTTTAGTGAGCTTGGGGGCCAACTTGTACTTCCTTCCATAATCACTTGAGTATAAATGACAAATGTCCTTCCTTGGAGCAGTGCCAATCCCTCCTTCATCTGGTGTGTGGATAATGTTATACCTGAATAAATTAATACGTATGCTTTTTATCAAGTGTAGGGTGTCATAAAAAAGTAGATCTTACTCCCTTCGTGTACCAAGCATGGATTAACTGGTGTGATACCCAGTCTGTGCCTCCACTCCACAAAATTCGAGCCTTGGTCAGTCACACATGTTTTTACAACCAAACCAATCTCTGTGAGTTTTCTGACAACTTCAAAAAATATGCGCGTCAAATGGGTAGCTCCTACTGGTCCTTTGGAGAAATAATATACTAATGGCCGTTTAAAATTTGAAAAGATGCCGTTAATCATTATAACTAATGCAGTATTGGCAACCATAGATGTACGTATGCAACCCATGACTTCAAATCCAATAACATGATCCCTAGAGCTGTCATATATCAAATTTTCCATTAGTGACATCTCATCCATAGACAAATTAACAATTATATCAGTTTCTGGTAACCACTGCACTTTCTGCTTTAAAAGATGAAATATGTTATTATTTATCCCACAATTTAACTGTATATCTTCCACGTACTGATGGAAGGCTAAAACAGTGTGATAAAAAACTGTATGCCTGAGTACTATAATACAACAAATTAAGTGCAAATTATTTAGTTTCATCTTCCAATCTCGCACCACGTTTTCCATTCAGTGGTATACTGATCTGGCTTATCAATAAATTGAGAGCATCTTTTTTCAAGTACTTGGAACCATCACTTTTTAAAATGAACTTATCCTTTTGTACTTGTGTCCTGTGACGTGGTTGCAGTTTATTCTTACAATGGGCACTTTCCTTGTCACGTAGTAATTTTGTACGAAGTCTAATGATTTGCAAGCTTTTACATTTCACACGATTTTCCAACACGCGAATAATTTCGCGTAATCTAAGCATTTCATCTTCAAAAGATGTCTGTGTTGAAGATTCCGTTGTTAGTGATTTTATATGTCTCTCGTGTAGTAACACTTGTGGTAGCTGTTTCTTCTGTGTCAGGAGACAGTTTTATTGTTTTTGCAGTAACACTTTCACGTTTGTATGGCAATTTTCTCTTCATCGTCACTAGTTGTGGCTTATTCGGCACGTCAAATAACGTAGAAACAGCATTCCATATCAATGTCTTCTTTTCCGTGCTCATGAACTGGTATGACTCGAAATGTAACGCACAAAACTTCACGTTATTGTGCAAATAAAGAACATCTTTTTGCAGCAGGTCCTGTCTTCTACTATTTATTAACCATATCTTGCTCCTAAAAAAGAAAAACAAATTCAGTAATTCAATACAGTTTAGAAAAAAATCGTAAATAAAGAGCGCTCTAATGTGATGTTTCATACCTTTCAGGGTCCTTAGGAAACCTGTAGAATGACAAATTTGGTGTCTTCTTCCTATTATTACTGCAATTTATTGCGCTACATACTCTGCCTTTCGTAAAAAACCATCTTAAAAATGAATATAAACGATAGTGTTTACATTTAATGAATACCGTATTCAGCAGCGTAGCTTCTCCACCGCTTGAGGCGCTGTTGTCGCTGTGTATAACAAAAATCAGCGAGAGTGTCGCGACTGTATGTATTAGACTGTGGGAAGGAGTTGTTTATTACGGATCTGTAGCGTCACAACGCAGAAGGGAAGGTGGAACCCGTAGAAATTGCGCGATTGAGACGGAAGTCGGCAATGTGATGTACTGGTACAGACAAATGGTTTCAACTTTAGAAAAACTGGATTTTTCATATAAGAGACAGAGCTTCACAAACTGAGCAAGGCAGTAACGTGTTGGTCCACCTCGGGCAGCTACTTGTTGGCATTGATTGATCGAGTTGCTGGATGTCCTCCTGAGGAATAGCGCGCCAAATTCTGTCCAACTGGCGCTTTACATCGTGAAAAACCCTAGCTGGTGGGAGGGCCCTGCCCCACAATGCTGCAAACTTCCTAAATTGTGGAGAGATCCAGCTACCTCGTTGGCCAAGGTAATGTTTGGCATGCACGAAGACAAACAGTAGAAACTCTCGCCGTGTGAGGGCGAGCATTATCTTGCTGAAATGTAAGCCGAGGATAGCTACTCCAGTCAGTCAGATTGCAGGCCGAAGACGCGTCTGGAGACGAGGAAATGTCTCGAATTCATCATCTTTCGATAAAGCTTTCTCGATCTGTTTCAATGAGCTCAACATAATGTGTAGAGATCTCAATAAAATTTTTTCGTATACAAGATACAGCACGAGAAGCTTTAGGTACGAACACAGCAAGTGTAATGAGAGGCGGTGCTACACACAAAACACCGTAGTTTAACCGAGATGTTCAAGAATTGCTTGTTAAGTCAGTGACAGGCGGGAAGACTGCATGGAGTGTAAAAATAATAGTAATAGGTTTAAATCGAATATATGAAAAATAAAACAGCATTATTGCAAGTGATAGACAAAACGCATGAAACGAGACCTTTATGGAACACAATGTGTGGTGAATGCCCCTGGAGAAAATGAACGATGCTATTGAACACATTCAGATATAGAATATGCCAAAAATTCAGTGGGAAAATTATTTTCTACCTTTCTTTGCCTGCGTTGATTGGGGTATCACGCCACCAGCATAGTCGGTTATACCCTTAACATTACTACCCTGTCCGCGAGGGTAATGAAAGAAAAACGACTTTTAGAGATGTTACGCTTAAACTTAACCCTTGCAAGCAGAGTACATTCGTAGTCTGAAAGCGACACGAATTCAACGATGTAACAGTTTTGTTTATTTTGTACTGTTAGAATTCACTAAATTGTTAGGCAAAATTTACACAGTTCTTAAGTGCTCAACTAATCCAGTGGTGGAATATAGGAATAAACTTTATTAGGCTTGTAAGCCCATTTTCGAGTACAGAACTGTTTCCCAAGATGGAAACCACGTGAAGGAAAGTGGGAAATAATTCGTGCAGTCACAAATCTTTGTCGAATAGTAGGAGCGAGTGCCGTGAACAACGTACTAGAAATCCCGACTGGTAGGGGCTGAGTGTGGGAGTAAGGATGCATTTGAAGGTCACTTTTGTACGTTTTTCTTGAGTAACTCCAAAACTACGGCCTCTAGCGAAAACGGACCCCAGTGTAAAATTATTCCTACAAAAATGTCCTGTTAATTGTTTCTCAAGGATTTGTAGTTTGCGCATGGCGAGCGAGAGAATGAAAATCTCCCGCATGGTCTTTGAAGGCCAGTTATAACACGGCGGGCTGCATAAAACAACATCCGTAGGGGCAGCTGAGTCACATTGTATATTATACACAAATTGAAATGTGTACATTGCGAAATATTTAAGAATGCTTCACGAAACATAACCTTCTATCAGTGCTAAAAACTAAAGAAAATGGCGGAAACTGCTTATGGCGGTCTCCAATGAGAATTTCTTCATGTGAGTCTAAGATTTGTCATGTGACTGAAGTAATGACCAAAAGTAAACACGTGTTCCTAGCTACACTATCCGCTAGGTACAACACTCTCCCTACCTAAAACTAGCGTAATGGCATTTCAGGGAATATTCCCATTCTGTTCAAAGACTATTATCAACACAAAATCTACAGAACAAATCCCTTATTTCTCCTATCTGGCCTCTGAAGTAAGTGACAATAAAGGCTGATATATTGAAACTACAGTTCAACGTTTTTGAACACATTTGTGGTGACGGTGAGTAACAAGACAGGAAAGGGCATGAGAATAAAAGTAAGTAAAGGCATCACCAGTTTTAATGAATGGGAGTGAGACAGAAGGACGTCAGTAAGACCGAAAGGGCGGAAATGAGGACTCCAAGAAATGTTAGAGGGTGTGCAATATATTAGACTCAATACGTAATGAACACGGAACAACAGAACTTAATGTTTAGAATATTAGAGAGTGGACGGTAACAGAAGAAGATCGAAAAAAAGGTATTAACAGGATAAATGAAGACAGATTGCCAAAACGCATAGGGCTAATAAGCCACAACGAAGAAGAGATTCGGGAAGGCCCAGGAAAAGAGGGGAACAACTCTGAGTGTGAAGTCGGAAGACGTGTTTTTCCTTCCTAAATCGTGGAGTGTAGAAGATCAAACAGACTTTATGTCGTTATTTTATAGCAGGTATCTCATCCAGTGATTCCAGTAATGATTTATTACATTTTTATTATGTATCTAAAATTTTTCCGCATGTCTCAGTTGCAACATACTCAACAAGGAATGCAGGAGTACCAACTGGCCAACAATTGTACGGGCCGTGCATGTGGGAGGCAGGGAGGGTGTACGAGATCAGCTGCGACGCTTCGCCAATCTTCACAACGTATCGTTCGCGGTCATTCAGTTGGAATTCACTTTTTCCCAGCATTCGACTTACTTCAGTTATTCACTGATTTTAGAAAATGTTGCAACTAGAAGGGGAACCTTTGTGCTATCGTTCATAAATAAGTAATCACAGAAATACTCATTCCTCTGCACACAGATCTACACCAGTCCGCTTATTCGTAGCTGGAGTAAACACTGTCCTATTAAATGTCATAAAGTTGTTCGATGCAAATATAAACGTCAAAATAGACAACATTTATAGTTTAAGGCGAGATTTCATAGATTAAGAAGTTGACATGCATTTACCTGCACGTTGTTTCCATCTTCGGAAATAGTTCTGTATTCGAAAATGGGCTTAAAGTCCTAATAAAGTTTCACGAAGCAAGGCAAAAAGAGTCCCGTTTAATCAACACAATACGAAATATTTCTCCAAGATCCTACAGTTAAATCAGTCTCTTGCAGCCAGAAGTGTGGAGTATAATATGGTGTACTGAAACCCAAAATAAAACCAACCTCCTTTCAGAGAAAAATGTTTTTGCATTACTTTCTGAACGCCCCTCGTAATTCTTGATCAGCTTCGAATGTGAAAAGCTTCTCCCACTGGAAGCGACAGTCACTGGCATGGTTAGCAGTAATTGTTGGGTCATGGATTTCCAATTTCATTTAAGTATTTCAATATTAGCATTGAAGTTCTCATATTCTTGTTCACTTTTTCTCTGAACACTTTGATTTCTGTCAAAAGTTCTGACGCAACAATGTCTTTTCATTATTCACCATTTACCTTTTATACTTAGCTCTCTCACACGTTTATTTCATAGCGTTTTCAGTTCTTCATCCTATAAGTGTCTTAAGCTTTTCGGTGAAAAAAACTGAATATTTCGGAATACTTAGCCAGCTGCCCAAACTTTTGTTGCAAACTTATTAATACTGTGTCAACGACAGGGTAGAAAAAATCAGTTTCGTCTTCTCCTCTGGAAGCTGTGCTCTGCAAAGTACGTCACTTTTACAATCAAATTGGTTTCTTTTGGTGCCAGTTCTCTTTTGTTCAAATTTTGCCCAATCTGTAAAGTTTCAGCTATCACTTTCGTAGTGAAAAAAAATCTTCCTCACGGAAATTCTCACTTAAATTATATTTAACTTTCGAGCGATTTGGTTGCTAATTTCAAATTCATGTTTTCTGCCTGGAGGGCCTTACTTGCTGCTATAAGGGCAAAGAGAAGCTCATACCGTATGACAACACCGTCAATAAACTAGAAGTTATCTAATTCGTTCACAGCAAGTAAGTGTTCTTCGCTTTTTGTTTTCAATTCATCAATGCTATTGCTCACCCCAAGAAGGGCATCTGTGACTTCTCTTGATTGGTACGTCATAGCTTCGACACTCTCCACCCAACTTTCCCATCGAGGTTCTGAAAGCTTCTTCACTGTTAATTTTGGTACTCTGTTCAATATGATTTCCGCTCACTGGGAGGATGCACCGAAAACAAAGTATAGTCTTTGAATTACACGAAAAAATGTGACTACTTTTGCTGTAGGTTTTGCCGCATCTGATAGCACAAGATTAATATTCCAGCTAGCACATGTCAAATAAAATGCTCTTGGATTACATCGGGATTCTGGTTTGAACATCACTTCAATTACCTTCTATATTTGTACCATTTTCGTAACTTTGGCCTCCGCAGCCACGAATATTGAGACCTAGTTGGTCTACTTTCGATGCACGGGTTTTAGGCAAACTTTCTCCTGTTGTTGAAGAGACATCCATAAAGTCTACAGTCTTTGTGTGTTCTTATAGGTTTACAAACTTAACAAGCAATGTCATTTGTTCATTGTTGGTTGTATCAGGAGTACAATGAGGGATGACTGAAAAATATGTACTTTCTTCTAGAAAATTAACGTTTTGTACTTTGAGTGCAAGCAAATTTATGAGTTAATGTTGAATGTTCTTGTACACAAGAACGGTCAAGAATTTCTTAAGTTTTTAACCGCGATTAAAATTTTCTACAAAACAGGGTCAAATTCTGCAATTATTTCGATTAAACCAAGAAAATTGCCATAATTATATTGATAGAGCTTTTAGCTGGCTCCTTTGAAGGCCATATTATGCTCAGCCAGATACCTGGTGGCGCGTATAATTCTGTTTAGAGCCCAAAACAAGTGTTCCTTTTCTCTTTCTAGTAGTTCACTTCCATAGCTACCACTTTTTTGTTTCAACTGTCTCACACTGTATGCATCTTTTTGCAGAGTGTATGTGGGCAACTAATTGTTCATGGCCTGTAAGCCGATCTCCTAAATGAACCCAGTCACAGAGTCTGTCACTTGACAGCTTGTTTGTAGGAGATCGAAAAATTTTACAACAGTAACAAAGAACGTTTTTGGTGCATTTCGAATACACAATACATTTTCGATCCCTTTTTTCTCCATTGGGTAAAGTTGGTACGTAAAAATGAATTGAAAATATTCTTCCCCTCTCGTATTAAAGATAATAAAAATATACAATTTTAATAGAGCCTTTCTGTACAATTTCATTTATCATGGCGGATGTTAACGTATTAGGTCAAGTGCCTGGATCTGGATTTGTGATTATTTCACGGTCGCTATCAGTATACCTAGCTGAATGTGGGATACCAGCTGGTTCACATAACAATACATTTTCAGTTTTTTATAAAGCACCACATTATGAGAGGGTAGTGTTAATGACATCACCATTTGAGCATACATTGGTTTTAATGTGTGAAGATAAGATTAAGATGCTTGTCGAAGAACCTTTTCGAAAGCGTCTTTCTTTTTGCAGATGAAAATTGTTCGTGATGAAGCTTTTTATTGTATAACCTTATTCTTTTTTTATTTTATTTAATTTTTTATTTTTTAGCACACGGGAGGAACACTATATCGTAACAGAGAACGCACATACAGCACAAGAAACGGTTTGAACTGGAAACGTACATTTAAACTCATAACAACTAACAAATTATTTTGTGAGATACCGATGAAAATAATGCTTAATTGTTAGCCACAGCAGTGAGCTGCAAGAGTGCAGAGAAAGAGAAGAGCTAAGAGACAATGAATAACGTTTCTCTTAAATTACAGATGAGCAGATGTTAACAGAAGATACTGCTGCCGCGCGTCCCTATTGGGGATGGTGGTTATCGTTGAAACAACTGGTTTTCCGTTATATCGGTTTATTACAACGTCAGTGCCACGGACACCTCACCGCTCAAATTTTGAAATAACCGATTTAAGTTTTTATTTCTGTTATTTCCTGTAATAAATGTAGAAAAAAGTTGACTTCCTCAGTTTCAAGATAAATAGAATCAAAATAATGAATAGGCAATAAAAGAAAACTTAGTCCGACCATTGTTCACTCATTTCCTCGACAAGTGTTAAGTGGTTGAATACTACGAAAAACTACTAGTATTATCCTATTGATTCTAATTTTATGAAACTCAGCTCAAAAATCATGTTGTAATCGAGGATCACACCATTATTTGGGCATTATAAATAGCCAGCGCTAAAAGATGAAAACTGAGGTTGAAGAACTCGTATTTTGCGTGGTGGTTTGTCCTTTTTCAAGGGCTACAAGCGGATAAAGGCATATTATGTAGACACAGATAGCAGGTGAGCTACTTTCTATTCTTGTTATATACGATGAACAAATTATTATTAAGCTTAAGATTTATTACGGTTACCATAATGTTGTTGTTGTGGTCTTCAGTCTGCAGACTGGTTTGATGCAGCTCTCCATGCTACCCTATTCTGTGCAAGTTTCTTCATTTCCCAGTACGTACTGCAACCTACATCCTTCTGAATCTGTTTAGTGTATCCATCTCTTGGTCTCCCTCTTCGATTTTTACCATCCGCGCTGCTCTCCAATACTAAACTGGTGATCCCTTGACGCCTCAGAATAAGTCCTATCAATCGATCTCTTCTTCCAGTCATGTTGTGCCACAAATTTCTCTTCTCCCCAGCTCTATTCAATACCTCCTCATCAGTTATGTGGTCTACCCGTCTAATATCCAGCATTTTTCTGTAGCACCACATTTCGAAAGCTTCTATTCTCTTTTTGTCTAAACTATTTATTGTCCACGTTTCACTTCCATACATGGCTACACTCCAGAAAAGACTTCCTGACACTTAAATCTTTACTCGATGTTAACAAATTTCTCTTCTTCAGAAACGCTTTCCTTGCCATTGACAGTCTACATTTTATATCCTCTCTACATCGACCATCATCAGTTATTTTGCTCCCCAAATAGCAAAGCTCATTTACTACTTTAAGCGTTTCATTTCCTAATCTACTTCCCACAGCACCACCCGATTTAATACGACTGCATTACATTATCCTCGTTTTGCTTTTGTTGATGTTCATCTTACATCCTCCTTTCAAGACAGTGTCTATTCCGTTCAGCTGCTCTTCCAGGTCCTTTGCTGTCTCTGACAGAATTACAATATCATCGGCGAACATCAAAGTTTTAATTTCTTCTCTATGAATTTTAATTCCTACTCCGATCATTTCTTTTGCTTCCTTTACTGCTTGCTCAATATACAGATTGAATAACATCGGGGAGATGCTACAACCCTGTCTCACTTCCTTCCCGACCATTGGTTCCCTTTCATGCCCCTCGACTCTTATAACTGCCATCTGGTTTCTGTACAAACTGCAAATAGCCTTTCGCTTCAGGGTATTTTATCCCTGCCACCTTCAGAATTTGAAAGAGAGTAAACCTGTCAACGTTGTCAAAATCTTTCTCTAAGACTGCAAATGCTAGAAACGTATGTTTGCCTTTCCTTAATCCATTCTCTAAGATAAGTCGGAGGGTCAGTATTGCCTCACGTGTTCCAACATTTCTACGGAATCCAAACTGGTCTTCCCTGAGGTTGGCTTCTACCAGTTTTTCCATTCGTCTGTAAATAATTCGTGTTAGTATTTTGCACCGTGGCTTATAGTTCGGTAATTTTCACATCTGTCCACCCCTGCTTTCTTTGGGTTTGGAATTATTGTAATTCTTCTTGAAGTCTGAGGGTATTTCACCTGTCTCATACATCTTGCGCACCAGATGGTAGAGGTTTGCCAGCGCTGGCTCTCCCAAGGCTATCAGTACTTCTAATGGAATGTGTTTCCAGACTATAGATGTAATCACGAACAATGGCTTTCGAATTTAGGCTCGTTCTGTGCACCTACGTCGCGCGTTCTTCGGTAGCCAATGAGTCTTCAGCAGTGTTCTGAGAGCTGTGCTGTGACTGTTAGCGCAATGCGAGCATCATACGCGATCGTAGCGAGTTCTTTGACGAATTTTTATTCCATTTGTTTCGAGTTGTCATGGTTGATGGTGGTGGTAGGAGACTAATCCTGCACTAGCAAGCGAGAGATATAATCTGCAGGATACACGCTTTCATCTGGTGTATGCGAGTACGGCAACAGCCACGTGTAACCGGCAACAATGCAATTCCCGTCCTTGCCTGCGCGAACCGCCATCGTTCGTGGATGGGACTCTAGGATTGGTGCTATTCTCCAATGGGATTGATGTCCGGTGACGACAGGGAGAAACTACCATATAGACCAGGTGGGGGTAAGTCTTCTACACTGCACGCACACACGTTTACGTTAAGCCACGACACATGGCAACAGGGACATAACTGTCACAGCAATGCTGTACCATTTCTTATGCCATGTATTTGTTGGTCGTTTCTGTCGGCAGTATTATTAAAATAGCGCTGATCACTTTTCTCTTTTTCTACAATAATGCAGTATTTCAAAACAATGGAAAATGTCTGAATAAAAACTGCTGTTTTTCCAAAAAAAAAAAAGATCTATTTAAAAACAAACCATGGGAAATTCCAAGTAGGAACACCAACAATGCAGGAAAGATAGGTTGCTACTTCCCGTCAAGAAGACATGTTAAGTTGCAGACAGGCATTCTGACCGCAGATGCTGGAGTTGGCGGTCGTGTTTGCATGAGGTGTGCTTGCTTGTGTGCGTGAGTGGTGTGTGTTTCGTTTTTGCTGATGAAGGCTGTGGCCGAGAGCTAGCTTTTAATTGTGCCTGTCTGAAAATAAACACGTCTTTATTAAAAAATAAAAATTTAGCACTGCTGCTATGGCTAACTGATACTTCAGTACTTTTCCCAGCTATTACTGACAAATAAAAACACCTGTTATTACCTAGGCCAAAAAATACGGAAAAATACCGGTTATGAAGAACTAAAATACCGGTATCGGTTTTAAGCGGTCAGTTTTTTCCATCCTAATCCTTATCATAGACCTTGGTTCCCTCGACTCCGATGCTGCGATGGTTTTCTACGATGTACACTAGTAGTATGTGGTAATGAAACAATGGGTATATACCTCAACACTTAAATACTTGATTCATGCCTAGGATTGTCATATCTATCTGGGGCCTCGTCGGGGCGGTCTGAGATGCGGGTGTGGAAATGAAGTAAAAATTTCATTTAATATAATCACTTTTTATTTAGAAACGAAATACGTGGAATTTGTTGCGACCGAAGTAGTTGGTACACAATAATGCCCGGAAGATTTCACCTTTTCCTGCAAGTCTTTTTTTCCCTTTTAAGTATTTATAAAAATCCGTGCAAGTTAGTTTGCAATTAAATGGCAGTGTAGGATTGATTCCACAGTCTTTGGCAGCAGTCAGTTTCTTTCATGAATCCACTGGGCCGACATCAGCGAAAGTACTCTTTTCACAGTGGCGTTGAATGTGGGAATAGAAAACAAATACTCGCATGATTTTAGCCGTTGGCATTTGCGTTCATGGTTTTCGATTTGCTTAAGAAAATATGTACACTTTTCTTCCAGTCACGCTTAGTTTCTAAAAAGCCCTTCATGTACACATATTCCGGAAAATAATTGTCGCCTGAAGTATTCACATTTTTAGTCAGGTATATAATAATGTTTTCAATCTTCACCCAATCTGGGGTTTCAGGCCCAATCAAAAACTTGATATTTATTAAAACAGAAAGCCAATCTCTCACACTAATCAAATGCTATGGTATAGAGAACCATTGTGTCTACGTCAAACTTCGAAATTAAAATAATTATATCTTGATTATGGTTCCCATTCTTTAATTTGTTCTAATTCATCTTGGTTTTGCATGCCAATAACATTTCCAGTCTTCCTTTCATTCAGACATCTTTGTGTGTCGATTAATAATTGTATTTCTTATTTCAGTTATCGAGGCTTTATCATTCTCCACGATATTTATATTTTTTTCAAAGAGCCGAGTTTGACTGCAGAAACATGAAGTTAATTTCACTGATCGGACTACTCAAAAAATTTGAAATTATTATAGGTGACCTGTCTTCACCGTCAAAATCTGTATTAATGGAATCCACGGCTTAAGAATCTCTCAGTTGTGGGCATTAACGACAGCCATCCTGCTTTTGAGTGAGATAGAGGAACCTGATGATTGACACCATCGTGTAAGCAGAACTCTTTCTACTTCTCTGTCCTAATCGTGTATATTGAAAAGTTATGAAATATTTTCATGACGATTATTTCCGTCAGTTAAGTCTGCAGCAACACTTGATATACACTGAAGCGCGAAAGAAACTGGCATAGGCATGCGTGTTCAGATACAGAGATATGTAAACAGCCAGAATACTGCGCTGCCTATATAAGACATGTGTCTGGCGCAATTGTTAGATCGGCTACTGCTGCTACAATGGCAGGTTATCAAGATTTAAGTGAGTTTGAACGTGGTGTTATAGTCGGTGCACGAGCGATGGGACACAGCATCTCCGAGGTAGGGATGAAGTGGAGATTTTCCCGTGCGACCATTTCACGAATGTGTCGTGAATATCAGGAATCCGGTAAAACATCAAACTTCCGACACCGCTGCCGCCGGAAAAAGATTGTGCAAGAACGGGACCGACGACGACTGGAGAGAGTCGTTCAACGTGACGAAAGTGCAAACCTTCCGCAGCTGAAGATTTCAATGCTGGGCCATCAACAAGTGTCATCGTGCGAACCATTCAACGAAACATCATCGATATGGGCTTTCGGAGCCGAAGCTCCACTCGTATACCCTTGATGACTGCACGACACAAAGCTTTGCGCCTCGCTTGGGCCTGTCAGCACCGACATTGGACTGTTGATGACGGGAAACATGTTGCCTGGTCGAATTAGTCTCGTCTCGAATTGTATCGAGCGGATGGATGTATACGGATGTGGATACAACCTCATGAATCCATGGACCCAGCATGTTAGCAGAGGACTGTTCAAGCTGCTGGAGCCTCAGTAATGGTGTGGGACGTGTGCAGTTGGAATGATATGGGACCCCTGATACGTCTAGATACTACTCTGACAGGTAACACATACCTAAGCATCCTGTATGATCACCTACGTCCATTCATGTTCATTGTGAATTCCGACGGACTTGGACAATTCCAGCAGGACAATGCGACACCCCACACGTCCAGAATTCCTACAGAATGGCTCCAGAAACACTCTTCTGAGTTTAAACACTTCCGCTGATCACTAAACTCCCCAGACCTGAATATTATTGAGCATGTCGGGATGCCTTACAACGTGCTGTACAGAAAAGATCTCCAACCCATCCTACTCTTACAGATTTATGGGCAGCCCTGCAGGGTTCACGATGTCGGTTCCCTCCAGCACTACTTCAGACATTATTCGGGTCCATGCCACGCTATGTCCCTACACTTCTGCGTGCTCGCGGGGATCCTACACTAGATTAGGTAGGTGTATCCGATTTTTGGCTCTTCTGAGTAGTAATGTCGAGAACATGGGCAGAGCATCCAATTCCTTGTTTTTTTTTCCTAGTTCCTTAATTTTCTGGAACGAATTCCGGTGACCATGTTAATGAAGCGCTCCGAAGTTGGTATTGATACTGTTTCCACAAAGAGGGATTAATTTGTCTAATGGAATTTGCATTTGTCTTTGAAGGTCAGGATAAAGCTTTGCACTTGTCTCCGATGTTTCGTATTCAGCGAATCAAACTTGAGTAACTTCTGTTGGATTCCACCAGTTTCAGTAAAATATTGAACAAGTAAAGGAAAAAGAAGAAACATCTTTTCAACGTTGCGGCTCAATGCGTCAGTGCCTGCGTCGTAGAATGAAACTTATTTCAGTTGTTTTACGCATTCGGACACAGAGTGCGGCGAGAGGATTTCAACAAACGCTGTAGCTTTGGTCCTGTCTGTAGACTGCTGCCGGCCGGGTTGGCCGAGCGGTTCTAGGCGCTACAGTCTGGAACTGCGCGACCGCTACGTTCGGAGGTTCGAATCCTGCCTCGGGCATGGGTGTGTGTGATGTCCTTAGGTTAGTTAGGTTTAAGTAGTTCTAAGTTCTAGGGGACTGATGACCTCAGAAGTTAAGTCCCATAGTGCTCAGAGCCATTTGAACCTTTTTTTGTTGTTGTTTTGTTTATGCGGCGACTTTGGAGTCAAGATACATTGCGGAAATCAGTTTTGCGGTACAGTCGAGAGAGCTGAAGGATTGATGCTTGACAACGTTATAAGCTGTTGTTAGTTCTGCAGCAGCAACGAGAAATTCTACCTGGGTATCTCCTTTAATCATGAATGTAGACGTATACCTTGATGTCGAATCTATTTGTATGATTTTTGGTAGAATTGTGATGCCTCACATCTACCTTACCTCCACGAGTTACTGAAACGAAACAGCTACATAACACACACAACGCTTCCTGATCCGTACGTCCTTTGTTTTTTGGCAATGTTCCGCAGAGTTTCACGTGCCCCAAGATTGCAAAATAAATCTACGGCACGAAAAACAGAATAATTTCCCATTAACAAAGTGACAACCAAACGCTGCGGTGATTTGCTACAGCCAGAGTAAAATGGCTCTGAGCACTATGGGACTTAAGATCTGTGGTCATCAGTCCCCTACAACTTAGAACTACTTAAACCTAACTAACCTAAGGACATCACACACATCCATGCCCGAGGCTGGATTCAAACCTGCGACCGTAGCGGTCGCGCAGTTCCACACTGAAGCGCCTAGAACCGCAAGGGCACCAGCCAGATTACTTCCTCTTGGATTCAGCAACGCTACAATCAGTGACAGTCATTTCTAGAAATTCATGAGAATTCTGAAAATAATAAAAAGTCTACATTCCATTCCCAGGAGGGTGTAAGAACTCCCCTTGCTGAGCCTATGAAGACAGTGATTAAAGGTACATGACTTGTGAGGAACTTACGTTTCAACTCATAGGAGAAAGCCAGTTTGGTTAGTGCACCACATAGTGTTTCTCTACTCGCAGTTGAAACGACGTGTGTAGCGGATTAATAAGAACAGCCTGTGCTATGTAACTAAGAATTTGTAACTAGTTATCGCAGACATGTGTTTTAAATAGCAGGAGTAAGCGATGCACAGAAAGCAATATGTTTTCTCAGTAGAGCGCATGACGTCACGGGGGAAGCAGCTGTGCCAAACAGTACACAGTTCGAATTGTGTTGTGTTTGAAGGAGTATGTTGATTGAGTTCTTCCTTCTGAGGTACTCAAGTCAATAGCGAAAACATTCGGAATTCGGGAGTGTTTCGGTTTTTGCTCTAATTGATGTTTCATTCGGAAATGAGATACACTCCTGGAAATGGAAAAAAGAACACATTGACACCGGTGTGTCAGACCCACCATACTTGCTCCGGACACTGCGAGAGGGCTGTACAAGCAATGATCACACGCACGGCACAGCGGACACACCAGGAACCGCGGTGTTGGCCGTCGAATGGCGCTAGCTGCGCAGCATTTGTGCACCGCCGCCGTCAGTGTCAGCCAGTTTGCCGTGGCATACGGAGCTCCATCGCAGTCTTTAACACTGGTAGCATGCCGCGACAGCGTGGACGTGAACCGTATGTGCAGTTGACGGACTTTGAGCGAGGGCGTATAGTGGGCATGCGGGAGGCCGGGTGGACGTACCGCCGAATTGCTCAACACGTGGGGCGTGAGGTCTCCACAGTATATCGATGTTGTCGCCAGTGGTCGGCGGAAGGTGCACGTGTCCGTCGACCTGGGACCGGACCGCAGCGACGCACGGATGCACGCCAAGACCGTAGGATCCTACGCAGTGCCGTAGGGGACCGCACCGCCACTTCCCAGCAAATTAGGGACACTGTTGCTCCTGGGGTATCGGCGAGGACCATTCGCAACCGTCTCCATGAAGCTGGGCTACGGTCCCGCACACCGTTAGGCCGTCTTCCGCTCACGCCCCAACATCGTGCAGCCCGCCTCCAGTGGTGTCGCGACAGGCGTGAATGGAGGGACGAATGGAGACGTGTCGTCTTCAGCGATGAGAGTCGCTTCTGCCTTGGTGCCAATGATGGTCGTATGCGTGTTTGGCGCCGTGCAGGTGAGCGCCACAATCAGGACTGCATACGACCGAGGCACACAGGGCCAAAACCCGGCATCATGGTGTGGGGAGCGATCTCCTACACTGGCCGTACACCACTGGTGATCGTCGAGGGGACACTGAATAGTGCACGGTACATCCAAACCGTCGTCGAACCCATCGTTCTACCATTCCTAGACCGGCAAGGGAACTTGCTGTTCCAACAGGACAATGCACGTCCGCATGTATCCCGTGCCACCCAACGTGCTCTAGAAGGTGTAGGTCAACTACCCTGGCAAGCAAGATCTCCGGATCTGTCCCCCATTGAGCATGTTTGGGACTGGATGAAGCGTCGTCTCACGCGGTCTGCACGTCCAGCACGAACGCTGGTCCAACTGAGGCGCCAGGTGGAAATGGCATGGCAAGCCGTTCCACAGGACTACATCCAGCATCTCTACGATCGTCTCCATGGGAGAATAGCAGCCTGCATTGCTGCGAAAGGTGGATATACACTGTACTAATGCCGACATTGTGCACGCTCAGTTGCCTGTGTCTATGTGCCTGTGGTTCTGTCAGTGTGATCATGTGATGTATCTGACCCCAGGAATGTGTCAATAAAGTTTCCCCTTCCTGGGACAATGAATTCACGGTGTTCTTATTTCAATTTCCAGGAGTGTAGTTAGCAATAATGGACAGCGGGATCAACATTGTGTTCGCCAGCTCTGTAGTTTATTGTTCGTCCTGTGAAATTCTTATTGGAGAATCTACAAGTGAGTGAGAAAATTAATTTTTACAAAGCCAGGCTGTGCTGTTACGGGCTGTTTTTCGTACAACCGGAACACAAAGGGAACTGACGTAATGTATCACAGTTCCCCGCGTAATGAAACATTACAAAAACTATGGTTGTCGAAATGTTGTAGGAAAGACAGTGTAAATGTTGCGCATACACGAATATGCTCTCACCATTTCGCAGAAACAGATTACTTAAGGCATTTACAGTCTGAATTACTTAATTTGCCCCGAAAAAGAATGCTCAAGCCAGATGCAGTTCCTTCGTGCAATTTGCCGTGCAGTAGTGCGACTGTCAATGTGTCACCCGCAACAGAAGACAGAACCAAACGGTATAAGAAACGAGAACTACATAAGAGATCTCTGGAAACTCGGGAAAAGCTGTCACCAAATAAGAAACATCATAATAAGAGCACATGTACAGATGACAGTTTTTTTTTTCAGACACAGATAAAGTTACTTTGGTGAATACTATAGCGGCATTAGAAAGAAGGAATGCTGTTCTTACAGACAAGTGTGTGCAACTTCGATCGAGAAATAAATACCTTCGGAATCAGCTGTCTAGAACGCGACGACTTACGCGCGAGGAAGAAATTAATAAGGAGGTTCTTGTGTCTAAGGAAATTACTCGTGTGCTGGGAAAAATATTTTCACTCAATCAAATAAAAAGTTTATTAAGTGACTCAAAAAGGGTTAGATGGAGTAACGAAGACATTTGTAAATCAATTACTCTCCGTGCTATATCTCGGAAGTGTTATAATTTTCCGAGGAAAAAAATCGGGTATCCTCTACCAGCTGTGTCGACGTTGAGGGCCTGGATAAACCGCTGTTTTAGTTGCAGTCGTGGCATTTTGAAAGATGTTTTGATTATGATAAAAATGCAGGCTAAAACATTCACTGACAGGCAACGTGTTTGCGTTTCGTCCTTCGACGAAATGAACATCGACAGTAGGATTTACTATGATCAACAAGAGGACAGGGTGTCAGGACCCCACAGTAATGTTTTAGTTGTTATGGTGCGTGGACTATTTGCAAGTTCGAAACAACCTGTTTATTTTGATTTTGATGTTCGCATGACAGCTGCCCTCTTGAATGAAATTATTGTCGCCTTAGACAGTAATTCGTATAAGGTTGTAGCTTGTGTAGCAGACATGGGAACAAAAAACTTATAATTTCTAACAGACGTGAAATTTATTCTCACTATGGCTCTTCATAAAGTAGGAAAAAAAGTTTCTCATGTATTAAAGTTTTAGGATCCGGTTTTTTGTTGTTGCAGTCTTCTGTCCGAAGACAGGTTTGGTGCAGCTCTCCATGCTACTCTTCCCTATGCGAGCTTCTTCATCTCCGAATAACTACTGCAACCTACATCTTTCTGAATCTGCTTAGTTTATTCATCTGTTGGTCTCCCTCTACGATTTCTACCCTCCACTGTTCGCTTCCAGTACTAAATTGGTGATCCCTTGATGTCCCAGAAAGTGTCTTATCAATGGATCCCTTCTTTTAGTCAAATTATGCCACAAATTTCTTTTCTCCCCAATTCCGTTCGGTACCTTCTCTTTAGCTACGTGATCTACCCATCTAATCTTCAGCATCCTTCCGTAGCACCACATTTCAAAAGCTTTTATTCTCTTCTTGTTTAAACTGTTTATAATCCATGTTTCACATCCATACTTTGTTACACTCCAGACAAATAACTTCAGGAAACACTTCCTGACACTTAAGTCTATATTCGATGTTAGCAAAGTTCTCTGCTTCACTAATGCTTTTTTGCCATTGCCAGTATACATTTTATATCTTCTCTACTTCGACCATAATCAGTTATTTTGCTGTCTAGATAACAAAACTGATCCACTACTTTCAGTCTCGTTTTCCTAATCTAATTCCATCAGTATCACCTCATTTAATTCCTCTAAGTGTCCGCCCGTGGTAGCTGAGTGGTAGCTGGCACGGTAGCTCAGCGTCTTCGGTCAGAGGGCTAGTTGCCCTCTGTAATAAAAAAAAACTGAGTTAATTAACCAACAACAAACTCAAACGGGTGTCTTTCGACGTCCGCCCAGAACGGATACAACGAACAAAAACGAACTAAATTAGATTAAAAAGAAAACAAAAATAAATAAAAAAAGTGGTCAGAGCGACGGAATGTCATACCTAACGGCCCGGGGTCGATTCCCGGCTGGGCCGGAGATTTTTCTCCGCTCATGGAGTGGGTGTTGTGCTGCCCTTACCATCATCATTTCATCCCCATCGACACGTAAGTCGCTGAGTTGGCGTCACCTCGAAAGACTTCCACCAGGCGAACGGTCTACCCGACGGGAGGCCCTACACACACGGCATTTCAATTTTCCTTTCATCTAAATTCCATTATCCTTCTTTTTGGTTTTCGTTAATGTTCATCTTATATCTTCCTTTCAAGATACTATCCATTCGGTTCAACTGATCTTCCAACCCTTTTCTGTCTCTGACAGAATTACAATGTCATCGGAAAACCTAGAAGTTTTTATTTCGTCTCCCTGGACATTAACACCTTCTCCATATTTTTCTTTGGTTTCATTCACTGCTTGCTCAATGTACAGATTGAGTAACATAGGGGACAGGCTACAATCTTCGTGACAAAAAATAAACCCATTTTTTTAAAATTTATTTTGTCGCTACCAGTTTCAACGCTTCATTGCGTCATCTTCAGGCTGTCTTTGATGCGGTACAAAATAAGTTAAAATCATAAGGACGGCTGTAGGTGTGTGGTTTTTTTTTTTTTTTTTTTTTTTTTTTTTTTGTCACGATAGTAAACGGCCGTCGTCCCAGAGACCTCCTGCTAATAGGATGAACATACAAAAGGCTACAATCTTGTCTCACTCCCTTCTCAACCACTCTTCCCTTTCATGCCCCTCAACTATTAAAACTGCAGTCTGGTTTCTATACAAGTTGTAAATAGTCCTCCACTGACTGTATTTTATCCCTGCTACTTTCAGAATTTCGAAGAGAATATTCCAGTCGTCATTGTCAAAAGCTTTCCCTAAGTATATAGTTGCTATAAACGTAGGTTTGTCTTTCCTTGAATTATATTCTAAAATACGTCATAGGGTCAGTATTGCCTCATGTGTACCTACATTTCTTTGAAATCGATACTGATCTTTCCCGAGGTGGTCTTCTACCAGGATTTTCATTTTTCTGTAAAAATTCGTGTTAGTATTTTGTAGCCATGATCAGTTATGACATTTTAATTCATAATTTATTTACTACTGACTCAATTCGCAACATATTTTGCAGACAGTATCCACATATATACCACTACACGGACCTGCAACAGCATATCGTTGTACGACGCATAGTTCAAGTGATATGACGTATGACGTCATATACATTGAGATGGGTGAAAAACTAGCTTAACATTTTAACTGATTTGTAAAGCAATCAGACGTTCCAAGCTCTTATACATAAGGGAGTTCGATCCTGTGGCGAATCTGGAGTTGGATTTTGAGGGGGGGGGGGGGGGGGGGTTTACTGCTAACTTTAAAACAACCACGAATTGGGTCAAACGGAGCACTAAAAGCATCGTTTGCACTTTTACGCCGCGCGTAAGTATGAACACAACTAAGAAACTGCCTTTTACCACTCATGCAGACTCTTCCACTTCACCACTCGTTCTGCAGGGGAAGCAGGTTGGGTGAAATAGGCGGTGAAGTGTTTTATGCACATATTTCATTGTGAAAGCATTTTTGAAGCTAAATCTATGAAAATTGGTATGTGGCGTCTTGTTTGGAAATGAAAGAAAAAACGTGTTTCACTGTTTTTGGAAAACCAACCCCTAAGGGGGTCAAATAAGGCCTGGCTGAAATTTTCACTCTGCAGCGGAGTGTGTGCTGCTATGAAACATCCTGGGAGATTAAAACTGTGTGCTGGACCGATACTCGAACCCGTTACCTTTCGCGGGCAAGTGCTCCACAAGTTCTGCAAGGTTCGCAGGAGAGCTTCTGTGAAGTTCGGAATGAAGGAGACGAGGTATTGGCGGAATTAAGGCTGTCGGGACGGATCGTGTGTCGTTCTTGGATAGCTCAGTTGGTAGAGCACTTGCCCGCGAAAGCAAAGATGCCGAGATCGAATCTCGGTCCGGCACAGAGTTTTAATCTGCCAGGAAGGTTCAGGGCCAGACTGTTTCACTGACTCATCATCGCCCAGCCGAAACCGCTATGGATAGAAACTTGAAATTTGGAGAGGGTGTGAATCTTACACTGTAGATATCGTTTAAGTAGGGATCATTCGAAATTGAAGACAAAAAAGAGGGTGAAATAGGGGACGGAAGGCTTTCTCAAAATATGTCGCAATTAAGGCAGTTCTGAAGCTAGAACTACTAAAATTAGTATTTGGTTTCTCGGTTAGAAGTAAAAAAATACACGTTTCAGCAATTTTGGAAATTCAACCACTAAGTGGGGAAAATAGTGAACGTTTTCTGGAAATAATTCATTATCACTATTTAAAAACAGTCGTAGGTTGCACAATATTCATTATTACAGAACAACTAACCTATTTTAAAGCTAAATCTATGAAAATGGATGTTAATTAAAAAAAAAGTTTCACTTTTTTGGAAATTCAGTGCCTTAAGGGATTGAAAGAGGGGATAAAAGGTTTTATAAAATTATTTCATTATGGAAACGTTTTCAAAGCTAAATCTTTGGAAATTAGTATTGGAATTCTCTGTTAGAAATTAAAAAAAAATATATATTTGTTTACTCTTTACAGAAATTCAATCCTTTAGGGCGTAAAATTGTTAGGAAAATATTTCGTTACATTAAAAAAATTGTAAAGCTTAGCCTACGAAATGGGTACGAGTATTTCACTCCTAGGTTAGCTATAAAGAAGTATGTGTTTCAATGGAAATATGATCACAAGAATGCGAACGGCAAGATTAACAGAATCCTTGAATTATAGCTCCTGGAATTGCTTTTTGGTCAGAATTACATTCGGAAAAGATCATGCATATATGGCCTCCATTAGCGTGAAACGTTTAAAAAGTGTTGCAATTTGTGAACAATATAAAAATTTGATTAAAGAAAAACAAAAAAAATCTGTGCAGAGGATACAGACTACGCGTGAAAAGTATCGGGTGCTAAGCTAGTATGTGATATAGATGGAACTACGGTTCGTGATACAAACACGTGGGGTCGCAGAGATTAAAATCTGCTAAACCCGAACGTTGAGGGGATTTCCTCAATTTTACAACAGAATAAATACCGTTCGCACACTTGCGTTGATCGAAACGTTGAACTAACTTTACCGAATTGCCTGTGCAGTCGAGGATATGGCTCTTGGGGTAATATTGTATAAGACTCTTGTAAATTCCTGTAGTGGACTATATTAGAGGTCATATCAGCTCAAGTGAGAGGTAATGAGGAGGTACATTAGCAGTCACAACCATGAACGGACTGACAAATAAATCGAAATCAGTTTTCGACGTGCAAAGTCTTGACATTTCTCTGAGAACTGGTGACGAAATTTTTCAATTACTGAAACGAAGGTAATCATGTCTGGTCGAGAAATGACTGCCTTGAGCTGTGAGAAATGTTCTATGTCATGAACTAGAAGCTGATTTTTCCACAGGATTAACTTCTGTTTTATAGCATCAATATAGTCGGCCATATATGTAAATCATCCTCCCCTTGGATTAAGAGACTTGATGAAATCAAATAACTGGTGACGTCGACCATAAGAGATTTTGTCACTCCCCTATTTTTCTTTTAACTCTTCTTTGCCTAATGAAGTCGTCTTTGTGCCTGGTGGTGTAACGACGTTCCAATGAACGTTTTTCACAGCTCATGATAGTGCGATGGTGTATAAGCAATTTGCATGGCGTTCAAAGAGCGATTTCCATTTAGCAGTGAATGATGTGACTTCTCCACTTTTTCTTTCAAGTGCGTATACGCAGTGGTGTTCCTCATTCAGAACGTAAATCTAATTTAGCACAGTCGGTTGGAAAAATGTGACAAGGCGACTGGCTCTCTCTAGCGGCGTCCGGCTGCAGACTCGCTTTTCATTTCCTGTTCTCCACCGCTCGCCCCTCAGCGCCATTTGTCCAGACCGGCTCTAAATATAACCAACTCACTTTTCTTAAAATATATAGAATTCAATCAGTAACTTTATTCAGTTTGGTGCAAAAATGGCTTATTAAAATAATGTTAACGTTTCCTTTGTCTTACAAGATATTATGAAAAAGATGTAAGAAATGTTTTCAAATGTAGTTTTAGACATGAGCTGTTAGCATATATACTAGGTGTCGAAGACTTTCTCACACCAAACGCTGACTGGAAATATCTTGTATGATGAGGGGCCCCATAATCTGCAGGTTGACAGAAACTGTTCCGTCAGTGGAGGCGCGTCTATTTGGTAAAACATCCACACCTTCACCTCCGTGCGACTCATCGCCTGCCCCGGGTGGGTCCTGCACCTGTCCTAGAGAGAGGAGGCGTGTTTCAGCCCGAATCAATGGAGCGCTCTGTTCGTTCAGAGGCAGGTCTCCGTGCCGGCGCTGACGCACGGCGTGGTAGGAGGTCCACAAAACCTCAGGTGTTGGTGGGGATGTTTTGCACTTTTCCAGAGAATGGGTGGGAGGAGGAGGAGGAGGAGGAGAGGGGGGAGGGCGTGCGTCGATTACTCCTACCTGCACGACATCCAGACTAGGAAATTCATCGCTTGGTCCGTCTAAACGCCAAACGCATCCAGTTTGTCGCTCGGCCAGTTGGTACGTGCGTAGAGCGCTTTCAAAAGTTGCGAGCTGCGGCCGTATTGGCTGGCCAGCTCTTGTGACGTCACATCCCCGAACCACGGGTTCGTGGCGCCTCAGTTAGCGGGCTGTATCCAGCGATTGCGGTTCGAAACTTCTAATCTGCACAGTTCCAGGTTCCTCACTTCGAATTTATCCAGCCGGGTTTAGTTTGTGAGAATGGCGTGCTTGTAGGTGTCGTTTTGATGTGATCTATGGTGCTCTCTGGTGGTGTGTTTATGTGTTGTGTGGCAGGTGATGTATTTGGTTTAGTTTGCTTGTGTGGCGTGTTTATAGGTAGCGTATTGTTGCGGTCGGTGGTTCTCTCTGGTGGTGTGTTTATGGGTAGCGTGTTATGTGGCGTATTGGGTTCATTTGCGCGGTAGCATTGCACGTGTGTGGTGTCGATAGTGCCTGTGCTTTCAGCGGAATATTTTTCAGTTAATTAACGGTTTTGGTTTTGTTATGTCGACGTTATTGTAGTTTGTTTCTGTTCGTCGTGTGTGAATTTTGGTAAATTGCATTGTTCGTGTCTTTGATAGATATGGATATGACTGACAACGTCAACAGTTTTCGGTTGTTGGCGATGATGGGGGACACTGCGTTGTCTCTAACAAAGTTCCTTCAACTATTCGGATTTGTGGAAGAAGTCGTGAAGAAATGAGGCTTAATAATGTTCCAGCATCTCGGACCAGGGACGGCTTTATGTGGAGATGTCTTAAGAATACCTTGTCAAGGGAAGTGTTCGATTCCATTTTGATTCTTTTTTGTGGTAGTATTAAGTGTGGTGGTTGCGAAAGTTCTGAGGTTTATAGTGTGGTATCGGTAGTTTCTGTTGACCTATATAACTCAAGGGAAGTGTTCGATTCCAGTGGATATTGTTTTTAGTTGATTTTGGGAAGGTTGTTGTCGTTTTATTTTATCGTTTTTGTCGTCTGGTTTAGTGGCGTGTGTTTATTTGTAGTTTGTCTCCACCCAAAAACCCCTAATTTCCTCCGCTTGTCCCGTTAATTTCACTACATTTTTGGAGGAATATTGTGTCTGAGTGTTTTTCGATCTATTTTTATGTTTGTTGTCATGTTTACGTAATGACGTCATAGTCGCGATATGGGAGTTGTGAATGGTCGTTTCCGCCATATTGGTGACGTCATTGGTCAAAGAAGACGGGTGGAATCGGACGTTTCCGATAACCCATGTTTCCTTTGTGGGCTCTATGGAAGACGGTGAATGACCGACAGTATATGGTACACTTGTGAGAATTTGCGACGTACACGCACTGAATACAAGGGGGTGTTAAAACATAGGACCTTGTGTATTTAGTTATTTCGACAACATACATTACTTTCAGGGTATATGCAGAAGTGCTTTGGCTCGTAATAGTCATTCTGCCTCGTAATAGTGGCATGCTCTTGCTAACTGAATAACATATTTGAATCATATCGTACACTGCAGATTGGTACTGTATGACATTAATCTGCCATGTACGTAATGCAACCAATTCTGTTAAATACCGCCTCATTAGTTATGTGATATACCCATCTAATCTTCAGCATTATTCTGTAGTACCACATTACGGAAGCTTCTATTCTCTTCTTGTCCAAACTATTTATCATCCATGTTTCACTTCCATGCATGGCTACACTCCATACAAATACTTTCAGAAACGACTTCCTGACACTTAAATCCATACTCAATGTTAACATATTCCTCTTCTTCAGAAACGCTTTTCTTGCCATTGCCAGTCTACATTTTATATCCTCTCTACTTCGACCATCATCAGTTATTTTGCTCACCAAATAGCAAAACTACTTAAGTACTTTAAGTGTCTCATTACCTAATCTAATTCCCTCAGCATCACCCGATCTAATTCCACTACATTCCATTATCCTCGTTTTGCTTTTCTCGATGTTCATCTTATATCCTCCTTTCAAGACACTGTCCATTCCGTTCAGCTGCTCTTCCAGGTCCTTTGCTGTCTCTGACAGAATTACAATGTCATCGGTGAACCTCAAAGTTTTAATTTCTTCTCCCTGGATTTTAATACCTACTCTGAATTTTTCTTTTGTTTCCTTTACTGCTTGCTCAATATACAGATTGAATAACATCGGGGAGAGGCTACAATTCAGTCTCACTCCCTTCCCAACCACTGCTTCCCTTTCATGCCCCTCAACTCTTATAACTGCCATCTGGTTTCTGTACAAATTGTAAGTAGCCTTTTGCTCCCTATATTTTACCCCTGCCACTGTCAAAATTTGAAAGAGTATTCCAGTCAACATCGTCAAAAGCTTTCTCCAAGTCTACAAGTGCTAGAAACATAGGTTTGCCTTTTCTTAATGTAGCTTCTAAGATAAGTTGTAGGGTCAGTTTTGCCTCATGTGTTCCAATATTTCTACAGAGTCCAAACTGATCTTCCCTGAGGTCAGCTTCTACCAGTTTTCTCATTCGTCTGTAAAGAAATTGCATTAGTATTTTGCAACCATGACTTATTAAACTCATTGTTCAGTAATTTTCACATCTGTCAACACCTACTTTCTTTGGGATTGGAATTATGATATTCTTCTTGAAGTCTGATGGTATTTCCCCTGTCCCATACATTTTGCTCACCAGATGGTAGAGTTTTTTCAGGATTGGTTCCCCCAAGGCTGTCAGTAGTTTTAATGGAATGTTGTCTACTCCCGGGGCTTTGTTTCGACTTAAGTCTTTCAATACTGTGACAAACTCTTCACACAGTATCATATCTCGCATTTCATCTTCATCTACATCCTCTGCCATTCCATAATATTGAACTCAAGTACATCACCCTTGTATAGACCCTCTATATACTCCTTCCACCTTACTGCCTTTTATTGCCTGTTTTGGTCCCTGTCAAGGGGAGATCTAAATGAGGGGGTGGGATGGAAGTGGCCTATAAGAAACGAAAGAAAGAATTGCAGATAGTGAGAAATTACTAATTTTAGTAAAGAAAAATAGTATTTCTAATTTGTCTGCTGTTGTGCAGGCAGGGAGTGTATCATACAGTTGTGGTGTGTCCTAGTAACTATGTAGATCCTATCCTGAGGCAATCACATCAAGCACCTACTGCAGATACTTTTGGCCAATGGCCAACAATGCTACATTATGTGCAGAGGGTGCTGTGACAGAGGCAGAGATACATTTGTGTCTAGCTGCTGTGAACCACCTGTCTTCTTGGAACATTGGGAGCTTGTTTATCTCTTATCAATTGTGTTCCCAGACAGTAACATTGCCACTGAAATGCAGCTTTAAGTCAAAAGTAAATTACAGTATTGTGTTCAGACTGAGCTATTTTTAACCAAACAACTGTAGGGTACTGTGACATGGTAGCGACTGAGTTAGATCTATTTGTACATTTTTGGATTAGTGTTGGGCCAGATTCAGAGCAGCTGCCTCACTTCAGTGTTTCTGGAAAAAGAAGTGCAGTAAAAGAATGTTGGATTTGAGGTAGGTGAATGCTAGTCTAAGTAAAAGTGAAAAGACGAGTTCTTAGGTGTCTGTGGATGCCCCTAATGGCATTCCCAAGAGAGTTAAAGAGCTCAAAGTCTAGGGTAATCCAGAGGGTCCTGCATTTACTGACTTTGGGATATGGGGCTTACATATAGTGATTGCTGACTTAGATGGGTTGTACTAACATGCAAGAGCTTTACAGTGTTTATTTAAAAACATTCTGTCCCACCTTGCTGATTTCAACAATATTGCAATCACATCTGTTTTCCCACAGATGTTTTGCACTGTTTGGTGAATGGAAAATAAAATGGTGAGAGTCTGGGCTCAGAAAATATTAAGGGCTGTTTAATAATGTGTGAAGGAAGTAGGAACACACGTAGGTAAAATCGGAACGTAAGGTAACTATCAAAATTCCTAAGAGTCTTAGCTGCCTCTTGCTGAAAGCTCATTTAAAATGTTTTAAAGACTGGATGCACAGACTGAGTCATTTCTGACTAAATTTGAGTCATATACTCCCTTACCTCAATTTACCTATACTGCCCTCCAGTCTATGGTCAGAATTTATTAGAAAATTTGTCAAACAAGGAGACTGGCTTCAAAATAGATCTGAATGACGAGATTAATTAGTTGCAACTTCCATGAAAGTGGACATCAGGCACAGAACCAAACAGGCTTGTTCTGCTTAGTTGGAAGGAGCTCGCCATCAGAGACCCTGGCAGTCATTGGCAATTCTTTCACAATTGGCCACTTACCTTCATCCCAGTCTCATTCAACGAAACAGAAATGGTATGAGGTTGAAGAATCAGGCACTCAGAGTTGCAATTTGGTATCTCATGATATCATGTACTAAATATGGTCATTCTTTTGCTACAGTTAATCCATTCATTATTCAGAAAGGTGTTGATGTAATTGCTGACCCAGTGAAATCTTGATTTTGTCTACATAATGAGATTTTGTTTTTTGAAACCAATAATTATTTTAAAGCCCAACAATTACATAAACCTTCTCCCCACCATAGCTATACTGTTCATGTTGAGGACCATCAAACACAAAATTCTTCTTGTGTTGTTAGTTACACATGGATGCTTGATTGTCTGACCGAGGGAGAAATCCATAATACCTCTCTGATCAGGTCATCACTGTAGTCCATCAGGCAATGTAAATGGTTAATGCCACCTTACTCCTATACACTTTTGATCAAGTTGTGCTTCCATCAAAGATCAAAGCAGGTTATGAAGTTATTACAGTCTGACCATACATTTTAAGTGTGATGCTTTGCTACTAGTGTCAACATTAAAACCACACTCTAATGTCCTGTAAAAACACTGTAAAATGTGTTACTTGTTGTAGGAATGCTCATGAGGATGATTGCCCACCTCTTCCTCCCCACTGTATCAATTGTAATGGAGACCATGACACCTCATCACGAGAATGTCCTGTGCCTCTTGAAGAGCAGACTGTCCAGGAAATCCACGTGAAGGAAAAAGTACCTTACCATGTTGCTCGCAGGTTGTTGGCTAGTCAAAAGCCCTGTGATTTACCATATGGCACTTACAGTACCATTCTTGCCATGCCTCGTACCACAAATGACATGGTCATTCAGACTTGTGACCTTACACTATCGAAATATAATCCACCATCATGGAATCCGTTTAGTAACTGGTACGTTTTAAACTAGCCTGGTTGAAAGTACCTATGCAGAAGCTGCCAAACTACTGCTGTCATACTGGCATGATCTTCTAGTCAGCAGATACACATGCCATTTGTCTGCCATGCTCGGCCGCTCTTCCTATGCCTCCTTCAATGACTGCTTTGACTGCCAGTTTGGGGAGTGTCTCTCTTCTGTTACCTCCTGTAGTTAACTTTCAGCTATTGCTCTGGCAGCTTAACTTCATGCTACCCTCCGCTTTCCACATTGGTGTGAACCATTCACCACCTTCACTTCGTGTAGCAGCCCATGTTCACCTTGGACCTCATTGGCTTCCTAAAGAACCTAATCCAAATTCTATCTATTGATGTAAGTTTCTCGAACATCACTGGGAACTTCGTGAAAGTACATTTGTGTACACAATGGCACTCAGACTGACTGTGGTTCAGGTGTGCCTTCATCATTGTCACTGAAAATTTTTGGTATTGGCTTCCAGAGCACTGCTTAGTGTTTACAGCAGAGCTCTTTGCACTGTATTGGGATACACTGTACATCCAGCAACACAGGCTTGTCAATTGTCATCTGTTCAGATTCCCTCTGTGCCCTTCCAAGTCTGTGTGTGTTGTACACAGTTCAGCCTTTAGCGCAACAGGTCCAAGAAAGATTCCAGTTCCTCAGTCTCGAGGGAGCCACTCTGACAATTAGTAGGTCCTCAGTGACGTCATCTGACTGGAAACAAGGCTGCTGATGCTGCTGCCGAGGCTTCAGTACACCTACCTTGGCCCACTAGTTCTTCCAAACTGATGATCTCCATGTTGCCGTCTGTCGGCAGGTGGTGTCACTTTGGCACCACCTCTCATCTTCCCTTTATGGCAACAAGGTCTGGGGAAAACAACCTCTCACAGTGGCTTGGCTGACCTCCTCTTGGCCCTTTCTGAGAGATCATTTTAGCTATCACCTTTTTAGGCCATCACCTTTTGTTAATTGGAGAACCATCACCACATTGTGTTCATTGTCATCAACCATTGACAGTTTGCCATTTTAGGACCAAATCCCCTTTCTTTTAAGCACTTAAATTCTGATGTATGTTTTCCATCTGAGTTATCAGCCATTTTAGCAAGTGACACATGAGCTGTTGACTGCATTTTACATTTATCCATCCCAGATGGCTGGCCGCTTGTTGGTGGGTTCGTGCTTGGCTGCCACAGGGCCCCAGCTGTTGCAGCATCTTTTACCTTCCATGCATCATGTCTATCCTCTATCAGTTCTTATTTCTGTCTCTTGGGTAACATGTATGGGATGTTTTGGAAATGTATTCTGCAGTTTCAGCAGTCAGAATAAGAATACTCTGCACTGTTTTTTGTTCTTTTGTTTTTCTTTGTTAATCACCACCTATCCGCCCCCCCCCCCCCTTTGGCGTTTGAGGATCTTCTTCTTCTTCTTCTTCTTCTGCTTCTTCTTCCCTGTGTGCTCCTAAAGGCTGGCCCATGTGTCTGATGCATAACAGGTGATGGGGTAACATGTAATTCACAGTCCCAGGTCGACAGGTAGGATTCGCAAGTAACCCTGAAACAGGCCAGGCCTGGGGAGGGGTGACTGCCTGAGCTGCTACCTTCCCAAATTGCTGATTTGTCCCTCTGTGAGGTGTTTGGGAGGTGTGACCTGAGGTATGAACCCCTTCTCAAGGGGCTCCCAGTAGGAAGAGTGCACCATCGGAGATGCTGGCAATCGCAGGGGATTTTCTGACAGTGAGCCAATCATCTTCACAGTCAGTGGCTATGAAACATAAATGGAAGTTGGCTAGCATTTCAAAGACCCTCCCAACTGCACTATGGTTCCTTGTGGATTCGTGTACTGAAGATGGTCAGTCCTTCGCTACGTTAAATATGTTTGTTATTCAGAAAGGTGTTAATGCAATTGTGGTGCTGTGAAATGCTGCTCTCATTTATGCAGATGCACTTTGCTTTTGGAAACTACTTCTGATACTCAAGCACATGAACTGCTTGCAGCTTCGCTTGATGGCTATCCTATTTGTGTCGAGGCCCATTGAACACTGAATTCCTCCCATGTTGTTATTTACACTTGGTTGCTCGATGGTCTGACTGAGGCAGAAATCCAAATGCACCTCTCTGATAAGGGTGTCATTGCAGTCCATTGGGTGATGAGAAAAGTAGATGTCTCTTTAGTGCCCACATGCACTCATTTTTTCACCTTGGGTAGAGTGGTGCTTCCATTGGAGATCAAAGAAGGTTATGAAGTTATCACAGTCAAACTGTTATTGAATCAATGTGTTGATGTGCAGCATGAAAACAAGAAAAAGTTCAGAAAAGGTACTTAGGGATTACAATTACTAAAATTGGAACTGTTACACATGAAATTTTGTGGGAAGGTGAAGCAGTCTGTGTTTCACTGGCCAAACACTGAGAAGAATCAACATGTTGACTAAACACACTGCCTACACTATGCTTGTCGATTCTGTACTGGAATATTGCTTTGTAATAAGGGATCCTTATTGGACAGAAATGACAGAGGCTAGTGAAAAGGTGGCTGGCAGACATAGTGCCTGGAAAGTTGTCATCCATCACATAGCTGTTACCACACAGCCTAATTTGTGTGTGCTGAGAGATAGAGATAGACATCAATCATTCAATGACCAGTGGGATAAATTTTTAATTTTTTATGCATGTGGTCCATAAAAAACTTATTTTGAGGGAATCGGTCCCTTTCAGCATTAATACCATTTGTTCTTGAACTCCACTGATCACATTTTCATAGTCCATCAATTTTAAAGTGAAACTGAGAAAAAAATTTTACCAGCCAATGTAAAAATTTTAAAAAATCTGATGAGTTGTGTGTAAACTGTGTGTTTACCTGAAAGACTGCATCCACAAAAGATAATACAAGGCTGTGTATTATATAATAATGCTGAAAAAAATACACACTCTCCTTTGATTTTTAGTTATACAGACGTTAGGTGTGGTCTAAGACAAGTGCCTGGGTCTAATGTCCGTAACAGCAGAAATCACAAAGCACAGAGATGTTGACATCGAAGCCAGTGTCATGAACCTACTCTGTTGACACTGACAGCATCAATAACAGTAGTAAGTGTGTAAACAGTTTGCACCTAAGTCTTTATTCTGTACTTCAGGAACTTCATCTTGCAGTGGTGTACTGGAATTAAAGGGAAGTTTGCCACTCTTCTCACTTTGTCGCCATTTTTAACATTATCACCATTTGTCATATTTTTAAATTTGCAAACTTGTTAATATGCATTCTTCCAAAAAGAGTGAAAAAAACTATTCACTTTTGTTTCCAAGTTCGTGTTAGTGTATATTCATTTAACTTTTTGGAATGTATAAATATGTATCTACACCCATAGTCTTCAAAGCTTTGTGATGTGCACGACAGAGAGTATGTCGCATTGTACCTGTTACTAGGGTTTTTTCTCCATTCCACCCATATATGTAGTACGAAAACAATGCTCATTCCCTGTAATTCCTACGGCAGCAATATGAAGAGGGTTGTAGTACACTTCTGGAGCCATCATTTGAAGTAACTTACAGAAACTTTGTTAGTGGACCCTCTTGGGATTGTTCATGTCTTAGGGTCTGCCAGTTGCCTTTCTTCAGTGTCTTTTTGATTCTCTCTCTTGAGTCAACCTTGTGACAATTTGTGCTGCCCTGTTCTGTATGCATTTCACATTCCCTGTTAGTCCTGTTTGATATGTCTCTTGTACACCTTGTGTATGGATTGTATTTCCCCAGTATTGAAGTCTACTGCATGATTTACTGATGACTCGATGTGGTTTTCATTCCTCACCCTATGAACTTTTGCACACAGGTAGTCCTATTGGTTGATCTATTACTCCTGTAACTCGTCGCTATTACAGTCATAAGATAGTGTAAAATTTAACCTCAGGGAGTTCTGAAAATTCAGATAGTTCCTTCCCAATTTTTTTGTATTTTTTAAAATATAGTGTGCTACTGTTAGTAGTATCAAATATTCCTGTGATAATAATTTTAATGTAGTAACAGATCTGCTGCCATGATACTCTGTTCCATTTCAAAAATTAACTTTCCAAGATGGGGAAATGCCAAAATTTTTAGTGACTGTCTTGAGAACACAGCTTTAAAAGTAAAATCCCTGCATGTGGAAAATGTTGGTGAAAGTTAACTACTTTGCAGTGTTTGTTCCTGCCCCATTAATTATGAGGCAAAAGTTTTTCAGGCAGTGTGTAACCAATCACTTTCAATAAAATGTAAGTGTAATTTGGAAGTTAATTGTGGACCTTTGCAGTTACATTTACAGCATTCAGATCAAATAAAATCATGAAATTCAGTGTGTAGGCCAATAAGTGGACAATACAAATGATGGATTGTGCACCATCGCTGAGTTAATTTCGATAATGAAATTGGTTACTCCATGGATTTTTCAAATGACATTTGTAATGTTAAGATGATAATCCCTGAACATTTTCCACTTCAGTCTAAGAAAATGAGATACATAATAACTTATTGACTGGCAGCCTATGGCCGGGAACATACGTTATAAATAGCATGTTAATCGTATTAGACATGAAGTTTTGGTCAAACTATCGGTGTTAAAGATGAAAATGAATTACAGACAACCATTTTGTCATGGGCTAAGGGGGATCATTGCATATTAAACTAGCATCTTCATCTGCAAAGCTGATGGGAAAATATCACATCATAAATTTCTGAAGCCGACTTGATCCTAAATAAATGCCTTATGCCGGGATCATATGAAAACATTTTCTCCCTCCTCTCCAGGGGGGCACACATTCTTCTGTGGGTTTGTGCATGGTGCCCATGGGCCCCTGGGCTGTTGTTGCCCCTTCCTCCTCCCTGGGCTGCATTTCCTTCACAGTGCCCCTCACTCCCTGTCCTTGCTCCTTCCCCTACACCTTTGCCTATCCTCTCTCTGTTCTTACTTATGTTGATCTGGCTGTTCACCTTGATTCTTGTGTTCCTTGTTTTATTTAAGTTGCCCCTTAATTCTCATCGTTCCTTTTTGGCATTTTTGGTCCCTCTTTGGGAATTCGACCTTGAATTCAGAATTTTCTGTCTGTAGTGTGAACCATTTGGGAAAGAACTCCCTCCCTTGAGTCTATAGTCTGAATTCCTCTCCACCCTTCCTTCTCTACTTCCTTCCTCGTCACAGCCCATCTCCGCTCCACAGGTCACCAGTATGTGCAGCCAGTCTGTGTGGTAGGGCTGTTATGTACACATCTGGCTGAGCCTCCTGACAACACAGGGCTCACACTTCTGGTAGCAGTGCTTTTGCCTCTACATGTATGCATAGGAGTGGTTGCTTGTCATTCTGGAGCATCAAAACTCCCAGCAAAGGCCACTGTGTGCCTGGGTGGTGCCCATGGGGATGACCCCTGATCAGAGGGTGGTATCAGGGCAGATGATATCCATATGAAACATATCAAGCTCCAAAAATCTGGGCATTCTCCTGTGGCTGTCTCTTCAAGAGGTAAAAGATCATTGACCACTGCTTCTTAACACTCTGTGGCATTCACTTCCCTGGCTACACTATGGAGGGGACCAGGTTCGCTGAGTTGTGGTGAAACACTTTCCCCACTACCTAATCTGTATTAGGATGGACAAGGATACATCCACCACCACAAAGTCATTATCTTTTGAGGAAATACTGGAGACAAGATCGGCGAACTGGAATTTCTCAGTACAGTGCAGTTGAGTTCCCTGTAGATCAAAACTACTACTGCCACCCAGTCTGCAGCTCTTCCTGCTTGTGAAAATATTGGTGATGCCCCAGTGTCCATTACACCTCAGCATGGTACAGAAAGTCGTTTCTCATATGGACATTATCCTTCAGACTGATAAGGAACTCGGAGGCAATTTGGAATGACAGGGCGTTCATTTTGTGCAGGAAGGTCATAAGGACAAATACACCAATAACCACCTTTCTTCTGGCATTTGAGGGAGATACCCTCCCAGAGCAGGTCAAAGTTGTGTGTTACTGGTGTGATATGAAGCCATACATTCCCCACCCTTGAAGTCCTTTGCATGCTTGCATTCTGGGCAATGTACAGCAGATAGTCCATGTGGTGACTGAGGACACCCACCTCAAGAGGTGAGCCTGTGTTCCACCAGCTACGCATGTTATCATGACCATCAGTCTGCGTGCCCACCCAATTCCCCACCTTACAAAAAAGAAAAGGAGATAAGAGTATAAGTTGCTGGATTGTTTCTTACACTGAGGCTTCACAGAAATTTGACCACCTCCATTCTGTGTCAGTGACATCAACTTTTGACTCTGTTATATCCTTTCCTCTCCTCCCTCTTCGTTAGCCAAACTTGTCACCCTCTCCTCTCCCCAAACCCAGCTGAAGTAGTGGCCCTCTTCTTCAGCAACTGCTGCTAACGAGGCTCCCTCCCAGAAACTCTCCCCTGTGGTGTGTCTCAGGCAAGAGGCCTGCCACCACAACCATTTGGCACACAGTCTGTGTGCCTCAAAGTCCTCCCACTGTCTTTCAATTATGGTTCTCGTAGAATCCTGCTTTAGCTCAGTGCCTGGACATCCTCATCCTGAGGAGGAGGAGGAGGAGGAGGAGGAGGAATAGGAGGAGGACAAAAGCCTCCAGTGCTGCTGATGGTGTTTTCTTCCCACTCCCAATGTGAATCTGGCCTCTTATTTATGGACCTCACCCCGATGCCTTTGGTGATGGATGGTGACCCACTGATTTGATGGGCTCCACATCATTTGCTCCCATTTGGATATGCACGTTATGCTTATTCAAAGGAAATGTAATGGATACTACTGTCACTTCCTAGAGTTAATCCAGGGGGATCGCAGCTCTTTGGTGAGTTCATGCTTGGCTACCATAATGCCCAAGCCTTACATGCTGCATGTATATCCTCTTGCCATACTTCTTCCCCTGCCTTTGGCAACATGTCTGGAATGTTTCTGGAAAAAATGTTCTGCGTATTTGATGGCAGATATTAGAACAGTCTCTCCATTGTTTTTCATTCTTTTTTTTTTCCCTCATTCCCCTTCTACTATCCTTCCTCCACTTCAGTGTTTGAGGATCTTCTTTCCTTTCTTTCTTTCTTTCTTTCTCTTTCTTTCTTTCTGCCTCACACACTCACTCACACACACACACACACACACACACACACACACACACACACACACACACACACACACACACGCCTAAGTACTTAAATACATACAAAATAATGGGTGATAAAAAGTTTCCATTAGAAGGACATACAGTCCAGCTTCAGTATGCCAATTGGGCAAACTCACCACGAGCACTGAAACAATCATCCCTCCAATGCGCTCGGTTCAAGATACCTATTTTGTAAAAAAATCATGTCCTGTAATGTAAGGGAGTTCATAACTGTTGCCACACATCCCTATCCAACAGGAACTGTCAACACTTTGAGGCTCTGAAACTTCCTGGCAGATTAAAACTGTGTGCCGGACTGAGATTCTAACTCGGGACCTTTGGAGGAAGTAGTTGTGATACTATTTTGTACCTCCACAATGTGTCTAGAGAAACCTTTAGCAATGCTTGTATCAGAACAGAGTGATGACCATGCTGTGGAGGAACATTATTAAATTTCTGTGAAATTGTGGCAAAGGTTGGATATTCCTGACGGACAGAAAAGTAATTTGGAGGTGCTAGGAGAACTTAGAAAAACGGACGCAGTTGCTGTAATACTTAACTTTAATCCATAATTGGAGTACATCGCTCTTGACGGTACATTAATATGCTCAATATAAACTGGTAATGGCGCCTTGCTAGGTCGTAGAAAATGACGTAGCTGCAGGCTATGCTAACTATCGTCTCGGCAAATGAGAGCGTATTTGTCAGTGTAGCATCAATAGCAAAGTCGACTGTACAACTGGGCCGAGTGCTCAGACGTGTCTCTAGATCTGCCGTGTGGTGGCGCTCGGTCTGCAATCACTGACTGTGGCGACACGCGGGTCCGACGTATACTAGTGGACCGCGGCCGATTTAAAGGCTACCACCTAGCAAGTGTGGTGTCTGGCGGTGACACCACAGTTTTCTTATAAGCTTGTTGTTTGAAGTAAAGCTTATTTTGTTGCCAATGTAGTGAAGACACTAACCCATGTATCTGTCACAATGCTCCCTATTTGCTCAGAATTATTTGTTGCTAGGTAGTCAATTATGCTTTTGCAACAATTTACACTTAAAGTGGGCATCTGAACTAATAATTATTGTTATAAATACTACTTTGAGAAACCTTTGGGTATAATCTCAGATGACATACCTACAGTCGACTTGCGACGTGTATTTTAGCCAACATATGGAAGATAGATTGAAGTCGTCACCATCTGTAATTGTATGACTTGGGGTACCTATTTGTAAGGAATGAACACTTCTTTGAGCTGTTCAGCATCTCATTCAGGTGGTTGGTAAAATGAGCTATGTAATTATTAATTTTCTTTGAGTTGTCAAATACAACCTATCCATACTAATTCACAAGAACTGTCTACATAAATTTCACTACAAGGTAAATTACTATGACAGCAATAAACATTCTACAACTGACTGTATTTAATCTATTCTTAATGAACACAGTTCAGTCTTCTGTGGTTTAGCCATGTTTGCATACCTAAAATAATTTGAGCCTCAGTGCTTTCTATTAGTGATTGGAGCTCTGAATCTTTCCTAACACAGCAACAACAATTTACAATTACAATACAAACTGCATCTAAAACTACCTTCATCCTGTTTTTGCCCTGCACTCTTTTAAACTGTCACCCTTTCTATAGCTTACTGAGACCCTCTAACGTAAGAAGCCGGCCAGTCACCTCCTCACGGCCCCCATTATCCGAGTAGTCACCTTCTGTGTGTAGTGGTCCCCTGACATATTAAACATAACCCAGGAAACACACCACCATAAGGTGCAAGCCAGGGAGTCTGCAGACTGGGTGCAGGATTTTCGTAGCCCCTGATACAGAGCTGAATTGATGGTATGTTTCGAAGGACCATGGTTAATTCTGTCATGATGCTATTGATAGTGAGCTCCACATTCAAATAGCAAGACTGGCAATCTTTATCACATCAGCTAGCTGCCCAAAAGCAGACACACTGTGTGTGTCGCTTTGGATCAGTTCAGTGTTAGTACCGACATGAGACACCATCAGCAATTGGCTGAAACCTCTGGTCATCAAGGCATCCAGAAGCACCTGTTCCACATCCTGAACTTTCATATCTATTGGACCACAGAGTTCTGCAACATTAGTTAGTGCTAGTGTTAAATTGTGTGCTCAAAGTCATTGCCAGATTTCATCAGTCACATAAATGTTTTATCGAGTGGCTGCATCTTACAGGTGCAGTGAGAAGGGAGTCTAACTAAATGAATATGATGAATCCTTCTTATAGAAAAGAGCCTCCATGCTTAGGTGGAGATTCAATGGTAACACAGTGCTACACCCCCCCTGCGGATCCGGGGGTTCGAATAGGCCCGAGGTATTCCTGCCTGTCATAAGAGGTGACTAAAAGGAGTCCCTCCCCCTCAAGGGGGTAGTTAGCGCCTGCGTCCGGAGATGGACGGTTCCACGAACTATATTTGCGGTCATTTTGGTTTTTCACTTCTTCTGGTCTCTTCCTTCCTTTGGTTGGTTCCTTTCTTTGTTCTTCTCCATCTCACTATCTTACTTACTCTTTCCCTTGCTTTCTTCTCCTTGCCTTCTCTGGTCTCCGCCTCGGCGTTAGAGACAGTCTGTCCTTTCTCTCCCTCTCTCTCTTCTTTTTCCTCTTCTTACTTCCACCCTGTGCGTGCCTGAAGGCCGACCCATGCGTTCGCATGCGTATCCGGTGACGGGATAACGCGTAATTCCCCGCCTTGGGTAGACAAGTAAGGCACGCACGTACCCCCTGGTAAAGGCCAGGCCCAGGGAGGGGTGATTGCCTGAGCTGACACCTTCCGACCATGCCGATTGGTCCCTCCGTCCGTTTCTCGGGAGGTGTGACCTGAGGAGTAAACATTCACTTAAGGCGGGAGTGCCCTCTGAGAGGGTCCCCACAAGGAAGGAGCGCGCCATCGGAGACGCTGGCAATCATGAGGGATTCCTCCACAATGGATTTCTCTTCTTCTTCTCTCTCGACTTCTGCCCACAAACGGAAACTTGACCAGCCACTAGTGACAAAAGTACTACCGCCTGCCCCACAGTTCCTCGTAGTTTCTCGATCTGAGGACAGAAAGGATTTTTCCTCTGTCACCCTTTCCTTATCCAGAAGGGCGTAGATGCCATAGCCGGATCTGTCAAGTCTTGTACCAGGTTGCATAACGGTACCTTGCTACTAGATACTGAGAGCGCCTTTCAGGCACAAACACTGCTTCGGACCACACTCCTGCACACGTTCCCTGTCTGGGTGGTGGCTCACCGCACTTTGTATTCGTCTCGTGGTGTGGTATATACTAGATCAGTCGACGGATTGACTGACGAGGAGATTCAGTCTTTCCTCGCTGAGCAGGGCGTGACGGCTGTCAATAGGGTCATCAAAAATGTCAACAATGACCTTGTACCGGCCCGGACACTTTTCTTGATCTTTGATAGTGTTCAGCTGACGTCGCGCATCAAAGAGGGCTACGAGGTTATTTCTGTTCGCCCCTATGTCCCGACACCAACACGCTGCTACCAGTGTCAGCGTTTTAATCACACTCGCCAGTCTTGTTCCAATGCAGCTAAATGTGTCACTTGTGGCAAAGATGCCCATGAGGGTGACTGTCCACCTCCGTCTCCTCGTTGTGTGAACTGTCAGGGTGACCATGCAGCATCCTCCGGCGACTGTCCCATCTACAAGGAAGAACGCTGTATACAGGAAATTCGTGTCAAAGAGAAAGTGTCCACCTCGGCTGCTCGCAAGCTATTTTCTAGTAGGAAGCCCACGCTGCTCCCAGCGGGGAAATACAGTACTCTCCTCGCCTCTCCTCGAACTATCAGGGATGTGGTGATGCAGACATGCGATCTGACCTTCAGCACTACGGTCGTCCATTCGGCCAGTGCTAAGATCGCGCGGTCGACGGCTCATCTTCCTCCTGTCACACCTCAGACACAAGCACCTTCATCAGCTTCTGCCAAGATGAAGACCCAGAAGTCAGATGAACGGGCCTTCAAGAAGGAACCGTCCCGTGCAGACATCCTACGGACCTCGAACTCCTGTCACACCTCAGACACAAGCACCTTCATCTACTTCTGCCAAGACGAAGACCCAGAAGTCAGATGAACGGGCCTTCAAGAAGGAACTGTCCCGTGCAGACATCCTACGTACCTCGAACTCCCAGCCATCGACCAGTACTTCCACTAAACGACCTTCCAAGAAGGCCCATAGGAAGCACAGTTCTCCTTCTCCGCCACGGCGCGCGCATTTCTTCTCCCGCGCCACCCAGCGGTTGCCGCCCCAGGTCGTCATTCGTTTCGCCTGGCTGCACAGCTCGTAGTCGAAAATCTGGCCGTTCAGACGGAGGAAGCTCCACCTCCCGGCCATCTTAACAAGATGGCCGATGAACCTATAGAACCAATGGACGATGACTGTCCGCCTACTGACAGCGGTGGCAGTGCTCACTCGAAGCTAGGCCCTCAGCGGCCTTCGAGGTGACCCCTTCTTGCATCTTCTTTTTCTTTTTCTTCTCATGATGGCACTTATTCACTGGAATATTCGCAGCATTTGCTCCGACCAAGACAACTTGAATTGCTGCTCCGCTTGCACTGTCCGCTAGTTATAGCCCTCCAGAAAACGAAGCTACGCCCTGCATTCAAATTGCCTTTGCACACTACACCTCTGTGCGTTTTGACCTACCCCCTGTGGCAGGTATTCCTGCTCATGGAGGGGTTATGTTGCTGGTCCGGGATGATATTTACTATGATCCCATCACATTGCACACCGGCCTGCAGGCAGTTGCCGTCCGAATTACTCTCCCCACTTTTACATTTTCCATTTGTACCGTTTACACTCCATCGTCGTCTGCCGTTACCAGGGCAGACATGATGCAAATTATTGCTCAGCTACCTGCACCATTTTTGATAGCTGGAGACTTCAATGACCACCATCCCCTTTGGGGCTCTCCAGCATCCTGCCTGAGGGGCTCCCTGTTAGCAGACCTTTTAAACCAGCTCAATCTTGTCTTCCTCAATACTGGCGCCCCTACTTTTCTTTCGGACACATCTCACACCTATTCCCATTTAGACCTCTCTATATGTATTACCCAACTTGCACGCCGGTTTGAGTGGTACACACTTTCTGATACATATTCGAGTGATCACTTCCCATGCGTTATCGATCTCCTGCATCATACACCCTCTCCGTGCTCAACTAGTTGGAACATCTCCAAAGCAGACTGGGGGCTCTTCTCTTCCAGGGCGACCTTTCAGGATCAAACCTTCACAAGCTGCGATAGTCAGGTCGCACACCTCATGGAAGTCATTCTCACTGCTGCTGGCCCTTTACGTGGTCGTCGACGTACTTTACGCACCTTTAAACGCCACCCTACAGGGGCGAATTGTATCAATTATAAACGATTACGTGCGCAGTGTCGTCATGTTATTAAAGAAAGCAAGAAGGCCAGCTGGGCTGCTTTCACAAGCACCTTCAACAGTTTTACTCCTTCTTCTGTTGTCTGGGGTAGCCTGCACCGGCTATCTGGCCCTAAGGTCCACTCACCAGTTTCTGGCTTGACGGTCGCGAATGACGTCCTTGTGACCCCTGAGGATGTCTCCAATGCCTTCGGCCGCTTTTTCGCAGAGGTTTCGAGTTCCACTCATTACCACCCTGTCTTCCTCCCCCGAAAACAGGCAGAGGAGGCTAGGCCACCTAACTTCCGCTCCTCAAATCGTGAAAGTTATAATGCCCCATTCACCATGCGGGAACTCGAAAATGCACTTGCCCGGTCACGGTCCTCCGCTCCAGGGCCTGATTCTATTCATATTCAGATGCTGAAGAACCTTTCTCCTGCGGGTAAAGGTTTCCTTCTTCGTACTTATAATTGCATCTGGATTGAGGGACATGTTCCCGCATGCTGGCGCGAGTCTATTGTTGTACCGATTCCTAAGCCGGGGAAGGACAAGCACTTGCCTTCCAGTTATCGACCCATCTCGCTTACCAGCTGTGTCTGTAAGGTGATGGAGTGAATGGTTAACTCTCGTTTGGTTTGGCTTCTCGAATCTTGACGCCTTCTTACCAATGTACAATGTGGATTTCGTAGGCGTCGTTCTGCTGTTGACCATCTGGTTACCATGTCGACCTTCATTATGAATAACTTCTTGTGGAAACGCCCGACCGCGGCTGTTTTCTTTGTGTGGCACCTGTTGGAGGGCGGGCATTCTCCGCACCATGAATACATGGGGCCTTCGTGGTCGCCTCCATCTTTTTATTCGTTCCTTTTTAACGGATCGACAGTTCAGGGTACGTGTGGGTTCTGTCCTGTCAGACACCTTTTGCAGGAGAATGGGGTGCCAAAGGGCTCAGTTTCGATCGTCGCTCTCTTCGCCATAGCGATCAATCCAATAATGGATTGCCTCCCAGCTGATGTATCAGGCTCCCTTTTCGTGGACGATTTTACCATCTATTGCAGCGCACAGCGTACTTGTTTCCTGGAGCGCTGTCTTCAGCGTTCTCTTGACCGTCTTTACTCCTGGAGTGTCGCCAATGGCTTCCGTTTTTCTGCCGAGAAGCCGGTCTGTATTAACTTCTGGCACTACAAAGAGTTTCTCCCACCGTCCTTACGACTTGGTCCCGTTGCTCTCCCATTCGTGGAGACAACAAAATTTTTAGGTCTTACATTTGACAGGAAACTTAGCTGGTCTCCACATGTGTCATATTTGGGTGCCCGTTGTACCTGTTCTTTAAATGTCCTCCGTGTTCTCAGTGGTATGTCGTGGGGAGTGGATCGAACTGTCCTACTTCGCCTATATCGGTCGATCGTCTGCTCCAAGCTGGATTATGGGAGCTTCGTATACTCCTCTGCACGGCCGTCCATCTTACGCCGCCTCAACTCCATACAACATCGGAGTTTACGTCTTGCGATCGGAGCGTTTTATACTAGTCCCGTCGAGAGTCTTCATGCTGAAGCCGGTGAATTGCCACTCACAACAGCTTCTTGTTGTGTCGCTTCATCAGATTGTAGCAGGGTCATTTGTCGGTGCATTTTATCACTGTGGCATCCCGATTGGGCTGCACTTATGGACAACAAGTTTCGGACCTTGAAACCTCTTCCCGCGGCTTGGGCATCCTCCTGACGCCCTTCTCAATGGGAGGAGGTTGTTTTGGCCCGGTTAAGAATTGGACACTGTCGATTCAGCCATCGCCATCTGTTAACGGCTGCACTAGCGCCGTTCTGCCCATGTGGGCAATTGCTGATGGTCCACCACATTTTAACGTCCTGTCCGGATTTTAATACACTGCATCTTCATCTTGGCCTGCCATGTACTCTGGATGCCATTTTAGCGTAATAACCAGGAGCAGCTGCTCGCGTTCTTTGTTTTATCAACTTGACAAACCTGTCTAAGGACATCTGATTATACTGTTTTTTTTTTGTTTTTTTTTTTTTTTTAATCCTATTCCTGTCAATCTGTCTTTTACAGTGTTTTTCCTTTTAGTTGCTGTTTTAAACTTGTGCCTCGCGGTGCATTCCTAACGTAGTCTGGGCGCTAATGACCATTGAAGTTGTGCGCCCTAAAACCACACAAAAAAAAAAAAAAATACATAACACCCCTGTGTCTCCTAGTTTTATTCTAGTGTCAGTTGTGTTTTAATTGACAGTTTTCAAACATCTCCTCATTTTTCACATTTTTTTCCATGTTGTGAGCAACTGTGATTGATCACACGAACACCCACACATATCATGCCACACCTGTATCAATCAGCAGCTCCATGGGGCAGAAGGAGGAGTGGCTGATGTACAGCATCTGCGTCTCCCAGCTCTTGCACCTGTTAGAGCTGCTGCCACTCTGCTGACAAGAAGCAAGAAAGTCAGTTATTCACTGATCCATCCATCCATCTGTCAAGAGATTTCACTTTTTCAGTTAGTAGTATTGCCTTGGACATATAGTGTGTGGGAATTGTCTACAACAAAGAACTGGAGAGAGAAATGTGGAAAGAATGAGAGACAGAGTAAGGAAGAGAATTGGGGTGATGGATGGCATAGGAGAAGATGCACATAGAAACAGATGAAGAAAGATCATCAGAACAGGGCAGACAGACAGACTCCAGTTTAAATCTGTCATAAGACAGATCCAGCGTTACTCCAAGTGTACGGTGAAACAGTCCTCTGTTGACAAGCTTTCAGAGTGTATTCAGGTTTACCTCTTCATTATTTTGGCATAAGGGCACTGTGCTTTCCAGTAACTCATTTCAGATTTATTGCATTCCATTTGCTTTCATGGTAAATTAGCTCAGTATCTGTATTGCACTAAAAATATAACACTGCCAATGTCGAAGCTGTGTGCTGTGTATTTTGTTTTTAAACAAACTCCTTTTCCATCCATTAACAGTTCTTTCTGCTCGCAACATAATGCACAAATTACTCTTCAACCTTGAGCACACAACACTCAGGGGACTCTCCGCTCTTTGATGGGTTCATGCTTGGCTACCACGGGCTCCCAGCCTTTGCAGCATCCTTTCCTTTTTGTGTTGCATGTCTATCCTCTTAGTATTATTTTTCCCATCCCTTGGGGAACATGTCTGGGGTGTTTTTGGGAATGTTCCACACTGTCCGTAGCTGACATACAAACAGTCTCACCATGGTTTTCCATGCCTATTTTCATTCCTTCATTCACCTTCTCCTATCCTTCCTCCTCTTCGATATTTGAGGCTCCTCTTTCTTCCTTCTTCCTCCCTGCGTGCACCTGAAGGCCAGTCCACGTCTCTGAAATGTAATAGGTGGCTGGGTAATGTGTAATTCCCAGCCTTGGGCCAACTGGTAAGGTTTGCATGTACCACCTGGTACAGGCCAGGCCCAAAGAGGGGTGATTGCCTCAGCTGCTACCTTCGTAAATTGTTGATTCATCCCTGTGTCAGGTGTTTGGGAGATGTGACCTACGGAGTGAACAGTCACCTAAGGCTGTGCGCCCCCATGTGAAAGGGGCACCCAGTTGGAAGGAGCAAGCCATCAGAGATGCTGGAAATCATGGAGGATTTCCTCAAAATGAGCCAATCATTGTCTTCACAGTCCACAGCTACCAAACATAAATGGAATGAAGCTCCCAATTCAAATACCCTCCCAGCTTCATCACAGTGTCTCATGGTTTGATGTAGTGAAGACAGACATTCTGTTGCAAATGGTAAATCTATGTATTATTCAGAACACTGTTGATGCAGTTGCCAGCCCTGTGAAATCATGCTCTCATTTACGGAATGGCACTTTGCTTTTGGAGACTACTTTTGATTCTCAAGCGTAACAACTGCTTGCCGCTTTGCTACTCCACAGCTACCCTGTTTGTGTCAAGGCCCATAGAACTCTGTAGTCTTACCATGGTGGTACTTGCACTATGCTGCTTGACAGTCTGACAGAGGCCGAAATCCAAATGTACAGTACGTCTGATCAGGGTGGCACTGCAGTCCATCAGGTGACAAAAAAGGTAGATGCCTGTTTAGTGCCCACAAACACTATTTTTCTCATATTTGTTAGAGTGGGAGCATCCGTTCAGGATCAAAGCAGGCTATGAAGCTACCACAGTCCAACGGTACATTCTGAACCTGATGGGGTGCTCCCAGTGTAATCCTTTGAACTACACTTGATTGTGTTGTTAAGAACTGGCCAACTGTGTAACTTGAGGTAGGGATGCTATCAAAGCCTATTCTCTGCCACCTCCTTGCCACTGTATCTACTGCAACTGCGATCATGCCACCTCCTGACGAAATTGTCTCTTATGTCTCAATGAGCAGCTATCTAGGTGGTCTAGGTAAAGGAGAAAGTTCCTTTCCTGGTCACTTACAAGTTAATGGCTAGCCAAAAACCCTGTGTCGTACTGTCAGGCACTTACAATATGGGTCTTGCTACATCTCACTCCATGAAGGACGTGGCCATGCAGACATGCGACCTCAAATTCAGCTCAGAGATTGTGAAATCACCCGTGTCATGGTAGCATCGTCATCCCCTTGTCCAGCTGTGCAACAAGCCATCAAAGCCTCGCCACAGGGGAGAACTCACCAGATACACAACCGACAGGCTGAAAAGGACAGAATAAATACTCCCATGAAGACTTCCTACATCCCTTCAGCCAACCAACATCTGAGACTTCCTCTGCCAACTGGAAAGGATCAAAGAAATCCAACAAAGGCAAACGGTCTTCTCCTTCCCCGACTCAAAGATACTCTTTGATGGTGTCACTATGTATTACCTTCACCTGGCCGGCCTCCATGCCGCCAGTGCACCAAGGTGAAACCCCTTGATTTTCTCCTCATCATGTTTGTAACCAACAATGGAATGTTAACAGCTTAGATCCAACAAAGAGGATTTATGGCTTGTTTTCGAATTGCAGCATTCACTTGCAAAATTGCGTCTTCACGATTTGCATTTTGTCCCGGTCTGTTCTGACTTTCCCCCTGATATTGGCATTATATCTTGTTGGAGATTCATGCTGCTCATATGGAATGATGTGCATAGTCCACCCATCTCCCAGACTACCTGTCTTGAAACCTTCCTCATTAGAGCTTGCCCCTTTGTACCCTTTACAGCCCTCTATCATTCGATATCACCAGGACAGACTTCCTCCAGCTTATTGGGCAGTTGCCTCAGGCATTTATGCTACTCAGGACTTTAATGTGCATCATCCCCTTTAGGGTTTTCCCAGAACCTGTCTGAGAGGTGCCCTCTTGGTTGACCTTTGTAACCTATTTGACCTCTTCTGCCTTAACATAGGACCACCCATGTTCTTATCAGACTGCTCGCTTAGCTATTTCCATTTGGACCTATTCTTCTGCACTGGCCATCCTGCCCATCATCTCGAGTGGTCTGTCCTTCCTGACACCAACTAAAGCGACTATTGCCCGTATGCTATCTGATTGGTGACACCTACTCCACCTGCGCTCACACACAAATGGCACCTTAAAAAGCTGACTGGGGCTTTACTCCTCCCTGGTGACCTTCGATGACCAACATTTCCCCAATTGTGATGCCAGGTAGAATATCTTACAAACATTATCCTTACCACCGTGGAATGTGCCATTATTGCTCTTCATCTATACGATGCATGTCAAACATCTTAGATCGCTATTTTACGGAAATTTAAGCTCTTTTCACTATCACCCTGCCTTTTTCCATCGGAAATGAATGGAGGCAGCTCAAGTGATACCCTTCCCTTCTCTGAATCGTGAGGTACAATGCCGCCTATGCTATGACAGAGCTATACTCTCTTGTGGACAAGCACTTTCTCCTTAATGTATGCAACTGGGCAGAGGGCACGTTTCCCATACCTAAGCCCTGTAAGGTCAAACACATTCTTTCTAGTTAGCACTCCATTTCTATCACCAGATGCGTTTGCAAGGTGATGCGATGTATAATTCATACCTGGGTGGTATGGTGGCTCAAGTCTCGCAATTTACTAACCACTGCACAGTGTGGATATCGAGCGCTCCGTTCTGCAGTTGACCATCTCGTCACTATGTCCACACATTTCATGAAAGGTTTTCTGCAAAAATCTCAGACTGTGACCATGTTTTTCAATTTGGAGAAAGCCTACATCATCTGCTTCAGGACTGGTATCGTCTGTACTCTCTACATATGGGTCTTCCATGGCCGCCAGAACTGTTTTGTTGAGGCATTTCTCAAATACTTGAGTTTTCAATGTCTGTGTGCATTCTGTCTTGTCAGACACCATTATCCCGGAAGTTGGTGTTCCTAAATATTCCGTCCTGAGCGTTGTTGCCATTAACCCTACAATGGTCTGTCTTCTGGCGGGTATCTCTGCCTCCCTTCTTGTTGATGATTGTGCCATCTACTGCAATTCTCCATGGACAAGTCTCATTGAGTGGCGTCTTCAGCGATGTCTTAGTTGTCTTTACTCATGGAGCGTAGACAATTGCTTTTGTTTTTCCACTGACAAAACCATCTGTTCAGTACTTACACCAGAGCTCTTTGCCCTGTATCAGGCCACAGAATAAATTTGGTGACACAGGCTTTACAGATGTGTCAGACACTCTCAGTGCCCTTCAAAGCCTCTGTGGGCTGTACACCACCCATCCCTTAGTGCAATGGTTCCAGGAAAACTGTCACTTGCTCACTCTTGATGGACCCACTATGATGTTTATGTGGGTTCATGCTCATGTCGGTGTGACAGGAAATGAGGCTACTGATGCTGGTGCCGAGGCTGCTGTCCTTGTACCACAGCCCACTGGTTCTTACAGTCCCTCTGCTGATCTCTGTGTTGCCGTCTGTCAGGTGGCGGTGTCACTTTATCATCACTGGTCCTCCCTTCAGTGGAACAATGGAATAAGCTCTGGGTTATTAAGCTTCTCCCTGTGGCTTGGACGAACTCCTGTAAGCCCTCGCTCCATGAGGAGGTCATTTTAACTAGGTTGTGTATTGGGCACTGCCTTCTCAGCCATCGCCATTTGTTAAGTGGTGCTCCCCCAGCAAGTTGTGCACATTGGGCACAACTTTTAAATGTCATCCATTTCCCGAAGGAATGGCCTTTTTTTAACCATTTATGTTCCTGTTAGAGTTTGCCATCTGAATTATTGGTTGTTTTAGCAAATGACGCGTGGACTGTCAACCATGTTTTACTTTTTATCTGTACAAGCAATATGGTGAAGACCATTTAATTTTTATTTCAGGACCTCCATTTCTCTATGGTGTACTTTATCGACTTTTCTCCACGTCTCTGTTTTTAGCAGTTTTCTCTTCCATTGATTGTGATTAGTGTAGTCATTTTTACATCCTCCCTTTGTCTTTGTGTTCTATAGTTATGATATGTGCTCACATGATCGTAGTTGCTTTTGCACCTGAAAACAAAACAAATGAAAAGAAAACAAACACCACACAAATTAATGTGTAGAAAGTAGGAGTTTTGATATCAGCGTGAAAGATACAAATTCCAATTCGGCATGACAGCAGGGGTACTGATACTCATATAGGGACTTCTGGAAACCCAATTCTGGTCTGTTCTGAGGCCATTTGAAGTGCTGTACACTTTTCAGTCATTCATCATGTGGTTCTCATTGTGTGATTTTTTCATGTCCTCCATATCTGTTTTCATTTCATAGTAAATGGGAGGAGCTGTCATCAAATTATGTTCCTGGTTATGACTTCTTCATCTTACACTCTCCAAATTGAATTGTTAATGTAAGCAAATGTCAAGCTCAACACAAGCAGCACATCTGTTACATTGGATAGAGAAAATTATAGTGTGTATGCTGAACTTGATGAAAGACATGACAGTAACAAACCAAATACTGCATTGGTGTATATGTTCGTAGCATTTTTGCATGTTTGATAAACACAAGAGATACACTTAAGAGACTTCCGTCACCAGTAATGTATTCTCCTTCACTTTTTACAACAGTTTTCTCATCACCAGTGACAATACAGGATAGGAATGGTTGGTTCTCTTCATTAGCCAATTGAAATTGATCAAGCAGTGGGGCACATATGTCCACCTGTTGATTTTTGTGACGTTGGCTTGGAGCACGCGAACCCTGAAATACAGTTTTTGAATATTCCCCATTGCATGCAAATGTAACATATGGTGGAATGATCACGCTTAATCATATTTCCCTGTTCTCATGTACACTAACATGGATCATTGTGTGTCAATGTGGTCAAATGATCTTTATTAAACCCAAAGGTCTTCCTGAATGTAGAGTGTCACTAATGTCAAAACGGTCATTCTTAATACGAGAAAAGCATTTTCTTGCTGTGCTGTGTCCAATGGCATTATTCCCATACATGGCACAAGTGTTTCTGGCTGTCCGTGCTGCTGTAACCCCTCAGCTGAACTCAAACAGAAGAATATGTCAGAAATGTTCAGATTTCTTCTCTTGGCACTCCATTTTCTCATGTCCACAGCTACTCTCTGTCACCAACTGAAAAAATGACTCTATATAAACTCAGCAAGCAATGGTGAACCTCAAATAAATGATAAGCAATCAATAAATCCATAGCACTTCCAATAACAACATGCAAAACACAAATGCAATGAAATTATACCCCAACTTAATACCTGTTAAGGCATGGTGTGAAGGCATAAGTACAATACAGTTCAGAAAGCATACACAAGATTTCCAGCTGAATCTGGTACATGGGTGTATAAGGTGCATTTGCCCACTAGGCTTTTGGCTGCAGGTGATACAGGAGTTGGACTGAGGTCGGGGTCCTAGAGTGGGGGCATAGAACAGCTGACCAGCATGGTGCCCAAATCAGCACACGTACCAACACACTCTACCTTAGTGGTGGCGGAGGTAGTGTAACGTGTATGTTACTACAAACCCTTGCTGCTTTGGGTGAAGAGTGACCAGATCCCAGTGCATCTGTGGTTTGATGATGTCAACACATCGATAGTTTTTAAAGTGGTCATCTCAGGTGCGAACAGTTCCTGGTTTGTGTGATCTGGTGAGTAGGAATGGATGTCATGTGAGTGCAGAGATGCACACCTTCTGGCCTCCCCCATGAGAGTGGAGGACCCTAGCACCACAGAGGAAGGGGTCATGTCCACGTTGGACTTCTCTTGGTGCTGTCAACTGGAAAGCTGCAGTGTCTGGAGGTAATGTAGGTGGTGCCAGCAGGTGGATGGCTGCCACCAGGCTCAGTGTAGGAGGCAACATATCACAGTAGGAGGCACCTACAGGCACATCAATGAAATTTCAGATTTCAGTGTCCCCCTCCAATGAGAGAAACCACTGCAGCTTGTGGGGACCAATTACTGGCGAAGGAGTCAGAGATCATAATGAGAGGGTAGCCAGACACGGTCCGGATGGCATGCTGCAACACAATGAACTGCGATGATTTGCAGATGAGGCACCCACGTGGTGGTTAGCACAGGGGCGTGTGTACCGTGCTAGGACAGAGCCAATCATAGTGGTACACCAAGAGTACTCATCAGCACACACTGTGTACACACAGCACCCACACTAGCTGTGGACAGTGCCTAGAGTCCATGGGGATCTATACTGGTGTTCCGGGCACCCCTGTCTGGCAGCAGGAGGGGCAGCAGTGTTTGCAGCTGCTGGCTGTGTGTGTGTTTGGACCTACTCTTGCCCACAATTGGAGTCATTCAGTAAGAACTGAGAAAAATGTGATGGCCTCCTTTGTCAGCAATTCTGTGATGTATTTGCCCATTTGAGTTTTGATAGTTCACATGAGGTGTTTTGCTTCACGATTGGAGTCTGGATGAAAGCAAAGAGCCACAATGTTCCAGGGGTTATAGTGTGAGTGAAAGTAATTAAAGGAGCTATTCTCAATTGGAGGACCATTGTATGAAACTACTATGGCTTTAGAGTAAAGGTCCGACTAAGTTGACATGGATTCTTTTCCAGGATAGAGTGGTGGCTCGCTGAGTGAGGAGGGGGAGGGGGGGGGGGGGAACTATTCACGGTGCCCTCTATCAATTTGAACACTTCCATAATGCCGTGACTGGGTGCTCTACATTGTGATTGGTACCTGTCCAGAACATGTGCAGATGTGCCAAGTGTTTAGTTTGGTGGCCTTTCTGATGACCTCAAAGTAACAGGTTGAGATCCTCCCTAAGTAACATCGTCAGAATCATGGTGCGTGTAGTACCCTCTTCCACTGAGATGAGAATGACACCATCTAACAGAGAAAGATGATGATGGAAAATGTGTATGTTCCACAAATGGCCAGACAGGTGGCCTTTCAGACAGTCAGGCTGCCCATGTCAGATTGTGCACACAACTTGTTTAAGCCCTGGGTCCACAGCTACTGCAGATCCAGAGCTGGAGCTACTACAAGGGAAACTATCACTGGTCTGTAATGCATCTTTAACAATCTGAAAACCCAACAGATCTTCCCAATCAAAGGATGGATGGATGAAGCCCTTATGGGCTCTCAAGGCAATGCATCAGCATTTGCATGCTGTTACATGAGGTGGAAATTTTTTATTGACAAAAATTGGATTTGTCAGATAAAGCAGATGATGGGGTAAACAAGGAAGCTGACATATTGACATGTGGCAAAGTGGAACTTCATTGCTGTATTAGAATATGTGAAATTTTTTTGGTGCATAAACTACTATAAGGGCATTTTTTCAAATTGTAAATAGGGCTTCTGTGCTATGTTCAGTGTTTTGGATGCATAAATGATAGGTTGCTGTGAGCTGTTTGCATGACATTGGGGCAGAACTTCCACCACCCCATACTAAGATGTGTCTGTGGGCAAGACTAGAGATTTACCAGGATGGAAGGTGAGGAACATAGTAAAGTTTGTTTTAAAGTTCCACAAAGGTGTGCTCACAGGTGAGAGACCGCATAAAAGGAAAAATTTTATAAAGAAATTGGTGCAGAGCATGTCCCAGAGTGGCTGCACCTGACATAAACTGGTGATAGAATGCTATCTTTCTGAGGAATGCGGGTAGTTCCTACAAATTGGTCAGACAGATCAGAGCTGTAATAGCCGTGGCATGCTGTTCTGGACTTGGACACCGTTCATGCAAATTTAGTGTACGAGATACACAACAGAGGATGGGATAAATGTGGCTCAGTTAGATTACACTTGAGACACTGTTCCAAATGATGAACAGAGACTGAAGGTTACATAATTGTTCTTTAGTTGAAGTGCCTGTTACTGCAATATTGTGGGAACAGATGATGCAGTAAGCAACATTGGCCATATGTTGCTCTGGTGAGCATAGAAATTTTGCTGTGGGCTAGCTACTCCAAACATTAAATGTTCATATCGACAAAGACCATAGGCGTGCTTACTATGAGAAATTGTTTCACTGTGTCCTTCAATGGAACCTGCAGGGAGACCATAGCCCAGTCAGTTTCGGAAAAGAATTAGCACAATTTTGCAAGTAACTCATCAGCTCATAACAGAAGGTATATGTTAATAACAGGATTCTGGTAAATTTGATGTCTCCACAAAGTTCATACTCATTCACATAAGGACGTGAAAAAAATACAGCGAGGCCAACTTGTTCGATTGATGTATGCTGTGAAATAGTTCGCACACCATAATCCCTCAGAAAACAAATCCGAAAATTCAGAACACAATTAACCTAGGTCTTGATAAGGAACCAGATCTGAAAAAAGGATACATATTTTCATTAATAGAAAATTCAAAAGTAACAAAAGCATGCAACCCAAACAAATTTTCAGTGTCAGTATAATTAACAACCAAATACATATCTGCAGTCCGTTCAACCATGTAAGCAGTGATGGACATAAACTTAGTGAGAACTGGAATATGCTTTTTGTTTGTAGCTTACCACGTGGCATTTGATGGTTGCTGATGGTGGGAGCCCATGTGTTTGTGGGTCCAAGAGTAGAGGAGTGAAATGGTTGATCTGGCTTTCACTTTTGAAGATAACGGTTTCTTCAGTGCAAACACCTCAATAAAAAGTTTATTCTGACCTGCAGACAATATGAAATAGAATGAATGTCAACGTCCATTTATATCAAGGAAGGCTGGGTGTGACAAATCAAAGCCATGTGGTTTCCGTGACACCACAACACTCACCATTTTGCACATGCAGTCTCCTTGTGCTGCACAAAGTGATAGGGATTTGTCTGAAATGCCTCATGGTCTCCTTCTCATGATCATCATCAGGTTTGTCCATCTCAGCTAAGCTTTCCAGTTTGAGGGGCAATGACTTCCTCATCATCTGGAGAATTAGTGCCATGTGCTGAAGCGGTTCGCTGTATATGATGGTATGTCACCTGGTGCTTCGATTAGGCAGGCTACTCCACAGGGGACATAAAGGGACTGACCAGTGTTAAAACTTCTTCTGAGGACAGATCCTCACATTGAAGGGTTCTCTGATACATTTCCTTATTGGGCACTAGGCAGACAGTCACATCATCAACTGTAAAGTCTTCGTAAGATTCTTTGGAGCTTTTAGTAACAAAGTGATACTTACAGCCCTCAAACCCTTCAGCTTTGATACCTAATCCTGATAAGACTGACGTGACTACCTGGGTACTGGTAAAACTGTACACAAGTGACACTGACGTGGATGCCCTCGTGACTATAAGATGATGACAAACTACACTTTTCATTAAAAGTGTGAGACCAGTTCATTTAAAGCGCAACTATTGTTGCACACATGAGTGGAATCCATGACAATAACAAACACTTAAGTTTCTTTGTCCATTATCCTGAATGCAATAAGGTGTTGGTGTAGCTATTTTTCACAAGTTTCGCTTCTTCAGCAGAGTCATCGTGTGACAGAAAGAAAACATGGTGGGTGCACCTGTGATGGTGGAGCCTGAACCATCAACATAGTCACTAGCTTTTCCAAGGTGACCATAGTAAATTGCTGCTGCCAGACAAGTGGTTGAGTTACCACATTCATAGGTAAGATATGAGAAGAAACAGTCATGGAAATTGAGTGCTTGAATTTTCTACTTGTTTCTTCTTGTTTTCTAACTCCGAACACAATACAAGGTGTGGCTGTTATAAAAGGACTAGTTAGTGAGCCAAGACATGTCAGCATAAGTACGAGGTACGTGGCTATATGAGAAGCATTTGACCACCAGGGGCAGCTCTCTTTCGGCTGCAGGCAATTGAGGTGCAGGCTTGAGATCAGTGGCATCTGTTCAGGAGCCAGAGCAGTTGAACAGTGTGCTACTCAAATGATTGATAGGGGTGGCAGAGGTGCAGCAATGTCCAGGTTCCTACAGACTTCATATATGATTTCATTCCATATGATACAGATTCTGGTTTCACTACATGATCTGTGTACTCATCTATATATTTGTTCCTGCTCATAAATCTGAGTTCGAGCTGCAAGATTTAAATGCCCATTTTGACACTGTTCTCTTTTGGATTCGATTTTCATCTTTTCTCATTTGTAATGGAAAAATCCACATTAACTGCTTTTGACAGTATATATATATGCACCTTCAGTATATTTTGTCACAGAGTGGATACGCTATTCTGCTTTTGAATGGCTTTACTTCTTGACACTGAGTATGCTTTGCAATCTTGTTGACCAAATCATTCTTCGATGTAACTGATAAAAATGCATCAGCAGTTAATCAATCATTGACCCATGTTTGTTACTTCTGTTCACAATAGGATTTTGGAGTGTATACTGTGTTCAAACACTGTGCATTACTTTCTGAGGCTGAAGTGCTAATTGTCTTTTACAAGAAGGGAATTTCCTGAATCCATGCTATCTGTCAGTGGGACAATTTTCTTCAAGGTAACACATGCTATCGACTGGCCATCTCATATCAGTTCCATATTTGGAGGTTTCCAAAAGGCTTTGCATAATGTTCCTTACAAGTAGATTCTAAGCAGATTGTATGCAAATGGAGTGCTGTCGCATTGCTGTGGCTGGATTCGCAAGTGGAATATGGTGTTCATGACCGAAGTGTAATAGGTGCCCTACCGGTCCTAAGATATATAAAAATGGTTTAAGACCAGTCCTCTTGAAATTGTTCGTAGATGATACTGATATTAACCATCTAAGAAAGGCATCACAGTATTAAAACAAATTGCAAAATTATTTAGTCTAAATATCTGTATGGTGTGAAGAGTGGCAATGTGACCCAAATAAATAAATTAATTAATTAAGTGTGAGGTCATTCACATGAGTACTAAAAGAAATCTGTTTAATGGCTACTTATCTAGTAGAACTGACAACCTTTAGATTGATGTATTTCTTGTGTAATCGGAATTTCAGTCTTGAACAACTTAAATTGAAACAATAACATTGTTTGGAAGCCAAGCCAAAGACTGCATTTCATTACTAGAACATTTAGTAGATACTCAAGTGTATTCTTTTGGTGTATAGGATCCTTAACAGATAAGGCTGATGGAGGAAACTGAAAAAGTTTAAAGGAGGCTTTTTGTTTTGTAGTACCACAAAATGATGCGGAGTGCAGGGGTCGAGGGACATGGAGGGGGAGTTAATGTCACTGCCATGACAATTATCATATACCAGTCATTAAAACAAATGCTTTTTTTTTTGTTGAAGTGAGATTTATGTACAAATTTGGAAATATTTGGTTGACACCCATGCACAGAGAAATTATGATTGTAATAATTTAAATTTTTCCATGTGGGCTCTGGGGCAGATGGCCTTTGTAGTCTGGTCCCTTCAGTCCCCACAAACCAACCAACCATGTGGGTTCTGAACTCGCTTAAGCCTTTGCCTTTCCTGCATGCCACTGGAGAGTGAGCCTCACTCACATTGTTTGTCTACCATTCCAAATAACCCTCTGACAATCACTAGTGCAGCATGTCATCGATCTACATCTACATGACTACTATGCAACTTGCATTAAACATCAGTCTCCACAACGGGGCCTGCTCTTTTACAGAATAACATAAATAGCTCAATGTGTAGAGAGCAGACTGATGTAAGTCACTCCTCCAGCCTGCTCTACTGCAGACTGAGTAACTGTACTGGAAATGAGTAGTTTTTATGCAAGGCTGCTGTGTGTTCATTATCCACCTGGTCTGCTTTGCCCATATGATTAACTTTGGGTCATGATGGAGCATTCAGGAAAGCTACATTTCAGTTGCTCTTGCTACTGTATTTCATAGCATCAGTATACTGCTGTTGTATCTGATTTACATTTTCTTGCTTAATAGTTTACAGTCAACAGAATGACAGCACCTCCCTCCTAAGATATTTTGCCCCATAGGTATCTGACAGCACAGCTCATATGGTATGCAGCAATATATACCATAATCTGGGCATAATTACAATATTGACAGTCTTCACAAACTGAAAATCCACTCTATTACTGTGGCTTGGCCTGCTTTCCTCTGCTTCATGAGTTGCCAGGGAAGATGTCTGAATTTTTACTTGGCTGCACCAATACATTATTTTGCAGTGCAGCACATCATAGCAGAGTGCTATCAAGACTCTAGTAGAAGACTTACATGTATCAGCTGGCTATCTGTTGTTCAATATCATTTCAGTGTTCAATATTTTTCAGATGTAAAAGAATCGGGTATCGGATTTCACTCATTAAACACCAACAGTAAGGCACTTCAAACTGTACAATGGATGTTTGCCTCACATGCAGAAAATGTTTGGCTTCTGCCACATTCCCCTCATGCCAGACATTGGAAACATTTTCTATGTACAAAATCAGTATTTGAGACAGGAGTTAATCCTAGCATTGATTCAGGGTTCATAATTGAGATGATTCACGAACTTGAAAAACAAGAGTATGCGACCTGAACAATGTTAGTATTGATGGGGTCTCCACAGGAGTAGTGAGAGATAGCCAGATTCCCTTTCTTTGTATTGTGAAGTGGACCACCTGCTCTCTGCTAATGGGGCAATGTGATATCCAGATGTAGAGTGCATGGAAGTCTGCTCAAGCGAGGTTGTTGTCTGATCCAAACCAACATTGGTACTGAGGTGAGTCAGTCAATTTGTAAAATCAAAATGTGATGGCAAAGCATCCAGATTTGTGTATGTAACCAAGCAGCTCAGGTAACTTGCCATGATCTCATGTTATGTGGCAGTTTCTGGATTGTACCATGACTGAAGTATATGGAAGTGATACACCACACTGTGTTGGGCAGATGTGTATGCTCTGGATACAAACTAGAGGTCAGTATTTGTGTATCATATTTCTGTACCAAGATTTTTGCGTCAGTATTAATTGCATGTATCTCATAAACAGCATTGATCAAATTATTTGAATAGCCTGAAAAGTCAGGCATAACTGTCACAGTACGTGCAGTGTATAGCATTTGTGTGTGTCAGCTGATCAATTGATGCAGCAGAATAATACAAGAATAGGATATATGTTGCTAACGTTGAGGTGTCAAGTAGGGACAGAGCACATCTCCTTCTGCTTGGTGGTAAAATACTTAAGCCAAATGGCATATGATTATTATACAAATTATTTCCTGATTTTGATGACATGTAATGTTGATTTAGCCTGAAATTCCTCCATAATTAACATGCATGGTGCCTTTGGCGTTTGAAAAGACCAAAGAAAGATTTTGTTGCCATAATGAAACATTTTTTAAAGCATTAGTTCGTCATCACTTACTAGTCAATTGAACGTTTTGAAGGATCTCTTTTATAGTATTCTCCTGTATTGTAATATTGATTCCAAATCTGCTACATGGAGGTGAACGTTTATCATTTGCAGGTCTGGAGTCAATGACATATTTGATATATTGAACAGTTTCAATAGTGTCCTTGTGTAGAAGATACTTCAACGGCTGAACTACTAGTCATGAAAATATGAGTGATGCCATACTTTTTGCATTGCTCATCTACTTACACTAAAGTGCATTTTGTCAATCTGGTGTGCTAATGTTAAGTCACTCTTTTGTTATTAACAAACAGCATGATTTTCAAGCTATTACACAGCAAAATGCCTTTGTCAGGGTACTACCTCCAGTACTATTTCAACAGATGAGTGTATAAGGAAGCCCATATGCTCTTGCTGTTACCTGCTGGATTCAGAAAATGTTTTATTCAATACTTTTTTGCTGTATTATAATCACAGCTACAATACACATTGCAGATTTTTTGACAGCTTTGATGTTATTCTTAAGCAAACAACTAGTCTTAACTGTTTAGTAATTTTGATAAACTGGTTGCTTATACAACCCATGAATCATGACAACCTGAACATTGGAACGTGGATCAACTGATAAGTAGGGCAAGACTTCAGATGCATAAAGGAATTTCATTGCATACCTGGTAGATGTCATACATTTACTGTTTGGGGTCATAGTTGTGAAAGTAAGAAAATCCTTTTCTAAGTGTGTGATTTGGTTTAGGGGAGAGGACTTGTAAAGCAAATACATGTGCACTGTCATCTGACTTCCATGTTATTCTCTGCTTCCGCTTAACAGGCCACACACAAGTATAGAAAGTGTTCTGTCATAATGTTTTAAAGCTGCACAAATATGACATGTGGTTTTATATTGCACTCTGGTTACCCTGTTTGTCCATTTTAGTGAAAGAAAACTGTAGAGAGCATTAGTTCTGCTTCTGTAGCATGTCAAATCTTTCTAGTTCCACTTCATTCACCACCTCCCTCACCTTTGGTTGGTATTTTGCAGTACAAACCTCAAGATTGAGATGGTCTATAATTAAGAAGCATCAGCATTACCAGTGTCATCCTGAGTTGTTTTCAAGACCTCAGCAGATTGTTTATGATCAAAACATGGCATTCTGATCTCACCTGTACGTCCATCAAAGGATACTGGCTCATTTTGTGATGTAGATGCATTGAGAAATGCATCCCAACTATACTCAGATAGAAACTTCTTGACAATTGACACTTCATGTGTTGGCGTTGGTTTCCTCCAATCAGAGCACTCAATATCATGCCCGAACCGTTTGCTGTTGCCAAACTATCAGAACAATTGGTCAGTTCACTTCCAATTCTTTGTCCGGCATTTTTCCTTGATATATTTGGATCCTGAATCGTAGATGTGGCCCATTTATTTCGTATTTCATCACATGTGATAATCACCAGCCCCAACCCCTGCCCCTCACACACAAGATACTAATTAAATACACACATTTCATGCACAGCAGTAACCACACCACTGGATCATTCTGCACAAGATGCAATTTGGCACAGCATGCACAGTTGTTGTAATTACAGAGATTAGTTTACAATAGATAAGCCTCAAACAACATTGTGCGAAGTCAAATTTTTAAAGCGTTATGTTCAGTCATCATTGTGACAGGGTCGGCATAGTCATAGACATAACCAGACAATGTGTAACAGAGTAGCACATTGGTTAGCATAAAAATTTGACATGTAGAATTCCATAGGTTCGAACACTACCAAATACAGTGAAATCTGTTTGTTTCTAAATCTAATCTGAAGACTTTGATTGATAGTTGTATTACATTAATTTGTTTACATGTAATTGTTTATTTGTGACAGCTGCGTCATTTTCATTGTCATATTGACTTTTCTATTTTGTCTCATATCTCTTTCTGTCATTCTTTTGTTGTTTGTCATTTACAAGTGCTGCATATAATCTGAAACCAATTGCCAACCAGGAATGCTCATTGATTGGAACATGCAGCTCTTGTAGGCAGTGTGAGGCTAGTTTCAGGGAACCAGTGATGGTGAGATACTACAGTTTGCTTTTAGCGATGACACTGAAATGTTCCTGCTTATAGACTCTAGCCTGAAATGCCGTGAACAAAGTGATCATGATTTTAGATTGCAATTGATGATCACAATTTTATTGTAAACATGGCAGATCAGAAGGTTATGGTTAAGAGAAATTAGGAATTTGAACTGTAGCAGATGACATGTTTTGTAGCCCTTAATTTAGTCATTGTTCACTTCAAATTACCTGTTGACAGAGTATCTTGCATTTCCGTCATACCTCACTGCAGCTACTTTGAAAATTGCTCTTGTTACACATTAACAGCCCTTGCCACCCATAAATGGGCAGCAGCAGGCTGCTGATGTGACAGCAGTGCAGCAGAAAGTGACAGACGTAAACTGTACTAAGTTGCAATATCTTGTCTCAAAACACGGTTTACAGATTTTGTCCTTGTTGTCTTCAGTCCAAAGACTGGTTCGATGCAGCTTTCTTTAACAATGCACAAACGCTATTTACTGTCAATTCTATTTTTGCACTGCTGAAATTGAATATTGCTTGTTGTTCATTTAAACTACCGTTAAAATTATGTGTTGGGTAAGAACTGCAATAATGAGGAAAGTTGCTGCTAACTTAGGTAATTGCCACATGTAGTTCAAAGTAATTGACATTCAAACTTTTCTCCTCCCTCACAATCATCCTCTTAACTTTTGTTATTGGTTGTGATTGGTTTGGCAAGATACCATCTTTCTCACACCTACCAAATGCGATATCACTAAAAGAGTGAAACTGGTTGTTCATTATCTCTGTCCTCTATCCTCACTGTCGTGTCAATTACAACTAGACTAGTCACTGTTGTGAGAGACTTTCTCTTGTAGGATTATTTCCTGGGTTCTCAGATGTAACCTTAACAATATTTACACCAATGTATGCCACTGATCTCTCCTGTTTGTGGCTGCTTTTACTTAACTTAACTGAATTAATTATTTTTATGCTTTTGTGGGGGTACAAGAGCCATTGTGTGTGGCAGTTGGATGGTATATAAATTTCATAACTGAGTGAGATTCAGGTATTTGGTCTGTATGGCTGAAGCAAGACAGTTGAGTGTCCTCAGTAGCTAGTCAACTTTATCAGTCAGGAACCAAGTTTAACAAATTCTGGTTCTTGTAGAAGGCTTTGTAATGCTTAAATATCATCCTTGCAATGGTTTTCTGGTATCATGTGCCTTAGCCTTACAAGTAACTTTGTCAAATACGCTATAACCAGTTTCACAGGACTACATGTATTGTCAGAAACTATGATTTCTTTTGAACCATGTATTTGAGGAAATGGGCAAGACTTCTAAAATGTCAGATTGCTGGAAATATCTGAGCATCAGCTTATATTGGTTGTAATCAGTCAGTCAAAAGGAACACATGAGAGGACATGTGACACTTGTAAGGAAGAGGCCAGATGCTGATACCCAATTTCCCTTCTAAGGAGCTGCACATCAACCTTGAGTTTGACTCCTCACTGGCTCTCCTGTGCCCTACCTGTCACAAACTGTTCTATCCGAGGGCAAGGGTGTATATTACTGCCAGCATTCCAAAACACACACAACTTCCAGGCGTGAAAAGAAGAGTTTGAAGTGAAAACCATTGAAGTATTATACCTGCAAGTTTCTTGTAATCTCTCGAATTGTACAACAAATATTTTGCCTCTGAAAAAGATTGTACTCATGGGAGGCTTGTATAATGTTGGGAGTCGTGTTGTTCATTATGGCACCCATCATTGCTTGATACCATTGTAGTATCGTCTGTTGATGACCAATTTTTTGTTCCACCTCCTTCATTTGAAATGGAAGAACATTGATGAAATTGGGTTCTGAGTCGGATGGCATGGGGGATCTGGCACCCCTGGCATCATCATCGGGTAGCATTCTCCTGAGAGCACTTGTTTTATTTCTCTTTAATTACTTTAAAGTACTGGAAGACTAGAGGGCTTACCTGCTGTGGTGATACGATCTGACGAGGAGCCAGGAGCTGTGGGACCTATAGTCCATGACTCATTCAGCCATTGGCATTTGTCAGGTCACTGTGCAGCCTACTGGTTTTGTTCGTAGTAGTAAAATTGAAACTGAAATTAGGCAAATTAAACTACAGTTGTGTATGTCTTCTCCAATGGTTTTATAGTAACAAACTGGATTCCATTTGATACTATTTCAGTACAGCTGGGAAGTCTATGCAATGCTGTTAGTTTTTGGGGAATACCAACTGGTCTGTGGCATGAATGGGAATTTGGATTGAGGAGGGAAGCGTGCAAGATAATCAGTGCAGTTATGCAAAACCACTTTGTCAGGTTATTAAATGTAGTGGTTAGTGCATCTGCATAACGAGCAGGAGGCCTGGGTTCAAATCCTGTCATTCATAATCAATTTTCATTCGTCATTTCAGTCTCCGTGTTTGAGGCCTCTGGAACTATATAGTTTGATTTGAGTAAATTATGTTGCTTTAGTGGTTCTACTACTTATGTAGGTGTCTGGTTGTGTAAACTTGCATTGTACCCTAAAGAAATATGAGAATTGTAAGGGAAAGTCAATGACTAAATTGCAAAACACAAATAAATGTCAAATATTAAACTGGATGATATGGTATCAGGCTATTAGGACGGGGATGTACTGACAACTACAGAGGCTAACATTATACACAGTGTAATAAATGTAATTTGAAATACCGGTGCAGTCAGAGGAAGCAGGGCATGCACAGACAGCATTGAACATGTGCCAGTGTCCTTGTGCCGTGTGCCGCAACATCGAGAGGAACAAATTCCTCACTTTTAATACTGCTGAATTGCAATTCAGACTGACTTCAAAGTTCAGTAACAAAAGTTAGTTTAACTAATGCACTGAACACTTCAGCACACAGATTACACATCATACACTGAAGCTCTTAATACCTTACCCAGCCAAGAACGACGACCAAAGGACAACAATACGTGCTCTATCTGCTCCCTCCTCAACTATCTTGTCACTGGCATCCTTCATCCACTGTTAGCACATGCCTGTCCACCATTCCAAATTTAATAAGGATTTTCAAATGTTGCAAATGTGAAGAACACACTTGTTCAGATACAAGTAATTGGACACCATTTCCTTGTAGGTACATGTCGTTAAGATACTAACATAAATACATTTTATATTCTGCATGAACTGAAAATTTTATAGCTGCTCTGCATACCATTTTTATTTTTCTCTTGCTTTACTTATCTATCTTTCATGTAAATAATAATCCACAAATTTGTGATTGAATGAACATAAAAGCAAAAACATGTTAAATGTGGTAAATGATGGAGGTGCTGCCAGTGACCTGGACACAGTAGTGACACAAGTCAACACCACAGAGATGAGAGATGGGATATAAATGCTACTACTTTTTCCAGGTTTCAAAATAAGAGTGGGAGGTGAGAGATAAAAGTTTTGGCTTTCACATTTGTTAATTAAGCTCACACAATTTGTTGATTGTGGAGGGGGTGGGGGTGATTGAAAATGTGGCTGAACATATTATGTGAGTTGTGTTCACAAAGCTCCTACTCTTCTATCATTGAGCACAAATTGTTTTACTTTTTTTTTTTTTTGTACAACAGGAAACTAGTGCTGGCATTAAAAGCATCCTCTGCATCAGGGTCACCAAATTTTTTTTTTATTCCTCTTAAGAATTTCAACCACCACCTGCTCCCATCTGATATTACATAGAATTTTTTCTGTAAGATGCTCACCTCCTAAATCTCTCACAAGATTTATCACTTGCTTTTGCTGAGCCATTATTTTTGTTGTAGTGGTATACACTGAATTAAAAATCACACTGTTCAAATGCTAACTCTCAATGAGTATGGTATGCTGTTCATTGATTCTTACTAAATTGGTAACTATAGTGTTTTATTATCTGTGGCAATATGACATCCAAGTAACAGCAAAACTTTGCCGTGGAAAGTTTTGTGGTTGGCAGGAGAGCCAACACCATGTTACTAGAGGAGGCCGAAAGGCACACGATTTAGCTCACGCAGGCTGGCTTGAGGTCTGGAACAGGACCAGGAAATTAGAATTCAGAAACAACAGACATAGCTGGTGGAATACTTAACTTTAATCCATTAATTATGAACGTCGGTTTTGATGGTACATAGTTCACAATATCAATAGTAACTGATAATGGCTACTTGCTAGGTCGTAGCAAATGACGTAGCTGAAGGCTATGCTAAACTAACTTATCGGCAAATGAGAACGTACGTAGGCAGTGAACCATCGCTAGCAAAGTTGGCTGTACAACTGGGGCGAGTGCTAGGAAGTCTATCTAGACCTGCCGTGTGGCGGCGCTCGGTCTGCAATCACTGATAGTGGCGACACGCGGGCCCGACGTATACTACCGGACCGCGGCTGACTTAAAGGCTACCACCTAGCAAGTGTGGTGTCTGGCGATGACACCACAGAAAGTGCATCTCTGGCAGTATCTACGTACTTCCTCTCCCAGTGAGTGAGTGAGTACATGAGTTGTAAATGCCACAGTAAAATTTCCAATTACTCTGTTACCCTCATACTTTTGTGCGCCAAGGCAAAACTAAATGGAATCAGTACCAATGTAGAAATTTCACTGAAATCGAGATGATGTGAAGTACCAGTGCCTCACACTGCTGGTTATTAATTAACTTAAATGCTTCTTGATATTCCTTATTCCATTTCCAGATGGAGATAGGCTTGTTTATAATGTATATGTTTCACAGATTTTTGGTTGATATCAGGTAATGCAGCACACTTTCTAAAGAATTTAGAAGTATTCTCAATGTTTTTGGACCTTTTAGGGTTATTAAAAAAAATTACAAAGAAACTGAAGCATTTTTTTTTTCCAAAATGCTTCCTCAAATTGGGGTACCATTCAATCCAATGTTATACATTTGAAGGAGACCAAATTTTTACCAGATATGCATGACATGATGGCTGAGAAGCTAGACCTATTAAATTCCACCTATTACGTATATTACAAGGATAAAAAAATCACATTACATTTTAATTTTTACAATTTTTATCCTAATAAAATATTATGTTTCCTATAATTAAGTTGATTCTGCAATAAAGCTTAGGTCTACTGCCTAAGTATGGACTACTGAAAGATACAGAAAAAAATTAGAGCAATGCTATATAACTTTAGGAAATATTTGTTCCTGGAATCTGAAAAATACAGCTTATGGGAAATTCCGAGTGAAGATATGAGTCCAATTAAACTGTGCCTCAGAATATTCCTGAAGCATAGTCTTCGTCCTGCAGCATTTCTTCATCTTCAAGCTTTCCCTCGAATTTAATTTCAGCACTTCTTGTTTCTTCAGTAACTTTAAGTGCTGAATCTTTCAGCTTCATGCACCCGTTGTCTGTCGTACACAAGCAATTTATCTTCCATATTAGAGCCACATTTTATGCCTAAATTTCTCAGGACCTCCAACCTTCCTATCACTCCATCATTGAAACATATCAATGCATCTAGTACACCAACTTCTCATGTATTTAGTCTTACAAAAACATTCTTGGGTAATCTTTCCCATATGAAATAGTAGAAATTTTCATTTGTATTCTGAGTGCCCCCATGAGGACATATAATAACAAAAAAGGGTCACTCAGATCTCTGAAAATTTGTTTCATTTCAATCATAATAGGCTCAGGAAGCGAATGTTTACGATGGTGTTTATGATGGTATATTTGATGATTTTCTTTTGCTTTTTGGTAACCACACCAAGAATCTGCTCCTCTAGGGCAAAGACCATGAACAGGGTGGTCATCTCTAGACAGCTCATGAAAGTGGGCCATGCAGCTTCTCATATTGCTGTAACATAATTCAGAGGTGCTGTTCCCCCCCTGCTGGTCCGGGGGTCAGAATAGGCCCGAGGTATTCCTGCCTGTCGTAAGAGGCGACTAAAAGGAGTCCCTCTCCCTCAAGGGGGTAGTTAGCGCCTGCGTCCGGAGACAGACAGTTCCATGACCTATATTTGCGGTCATTTTGGTTTTTCACTTCTTCTCGTTTCTTCCTTCCTTTGGTTGGTTCCTTTCTTTGTTCTTCTCCATCTCACTGTCTCACTTACTCTTTCCCTTGCCTTCTTCTCCTTGCCTTCTTCTCCTTGCCTTCTCTGGTCTCCGCCTCGGCGTTAGTGACAGTCTGTCCTTTCTCTCCCTCTCTCTCTTCTTTTTCCTCTTCTTCCTTCCTCCCTGTGCGCCCCTGAAGGCCGATCCACGCGTTTGCACGCATAGCCGGTGACGGGGTGTCGCGTAATTCCCCGCCCTGGGTAGACAAGTAAGGCACGCACGTACCCCCTGGTAAAGGCCAGGCCCAGGGAGGGGCGATTGCCTGAGCTGATACCTTCTGACCATGCCGATTGGTCCCTCCGTCTGTTTCTCAGGAGGTGTGACCTGAGGTGTAAACATTCACCTAAGGTGGGAGTGCCCTCTGAGAGGGTCCCCACAAGGAAGGAGCGCGCCATCGGAGACGCTGGCAATCATGAGGGATTCCTCCGCAATGGATTTCTCTTCTTCTTCTCTCTCGACTTCTGCCCACAAACGGAAACTTGACCAGCCACCAGTGACAAAAGTACTACCGCCTGCCCCACAGTTCCTCGTAGTTTCTCGATCTGAGGACAGAAAGGATTTTTCCTCTGTCACCCTTTCCTTATCCAGAAGGGCGTAGATGCCATAGCCGGATCTGTCAAGTCTTGTACCAGGTTGCGTAACGGTACCTTGCTACTAGAAACTGAGAGCGCCTTACAGGAACAAAAACTGCTTCGGGCCACACTCCTGCAGACGTTCCCTGTCTGGGTGGCGGCTCACCGCACTTTGTATTCGTCTCGTGGTGTGGTATATACTAGATCAGTCGACGGATTGACTGACGAGGAGATTCAGTCTTTCCTCACTGAGCAGGGAGTGATGGCTGTCAATAGGGTCATCAAAAATGTCAACAATGACCTTGTACCGACCTGGACACTTTTCTTGACCTTTGATAGTGTTCAGCTGCCGTTGCGCATCAAAGCGGGCTACGAGGTTATTTCTGTTCGCCCCTATGTCCCGACACATACGCGCTGCTGCCAGTGTCAGCATTTTAATCACACTCGCCAGTCTTGTTCCAATGCGGCTAAATGTGTCGCTTGTGGCAGGGATGCCCATGACGGTGACTGTCCACCAAGCTATTTGCTAGTAGGAAGCCCACGCTGCTCCCAGCGGGGAAATACAGTACTCTCCTCACCTCTCCTCAGACTACCAGGGAGGTGGCGATGCAGCGACGCAGTCATGCGATCTGACCTTCAGCACTACGGTCGTCCATTCGGCCAGTGCTAAGATTGTGTGGTCGACAGCTCCTCTTCCTCCCGTCACCCCTCAGATACAAGCACCTTCATCAGCTTCGGCCAAGACGAAGACCCAGAAGTCAGATGCACAGGCCTTCAAGAAGGAACCGTCCCATGCAGACTTCCTACGTACCTCGAACTCCCAGCCATCGACCAGTACTTCCACTAAATGACCTTCCAAGAAGGCTCATAGGAAGCACAGTTCTCCTTCTCCGTCATGGCGCATTTCTTCTCCTGCGCCACCCAGCGGTTGCCGCTCCAAGCCGTCATCCGTTTCGCCTGGCCACACTGCAGGTAGGCGAACATCTGGCCGTTCACCTGCAGAGGAAGCTCTCCCTCCCGGCCGTCTTAACAAGATGGCTGATGAACCTATAGAACCAGTGGACGATGACTGTGCACCTACTGATAGCGGCGGCAGTGCTTGCTCGAAGCCAGGCCATCAGCGTCCTTCGAGGTGACCCCTTCTTGCATCTTCTTTTTCTTCTTCTTCTCACAATGGCACTTATTCACTGGAATATTCGCAGCATTCGCTCCAACCGAGAGGACTTAAAGTTGCTTCTCCTCTTGCACCGTCCGCTCATTGTAGCCCTCCAGGAAACGAAGCTACGCCCATACGATCAAATTGCCTAGGCACACTACACCTCTGTGCATTTTGACCTACCCCCTGTGGCAGGTATTCCGGCTCATGGAGGGGTTATGTTGCTGGTCTGGGATGATATTTACTACAATCCCATCACATTGCACACCGGCCTGCAGGCAGTTATTGTCTGAATTACTCTCCCCACTTTTACATTTTCCACTTGTACCGTTTACACTCCATCGTCGTCTGCCATTACCAGGGCAGACATGATGCAAATTATTGCTCAGCTACCTGCACCATTTTTTTAACTGGAGACTTCAATGCCCACCATCCCCTTTGGGGCTCTCCAGCATCCTGCCCGAGGGGCTCCCTGTTAGCAGACCTTTTCAACCAGCTCAATCTTGTCTGCCTCAATACTGGCGCCCCTACCTTTCTTTCGGACACATCTCACACCTATTCCCATTTAGACCTCTCTGTATGTACTACCCAACTTGCACGCCGGTTTGAGTGGTATGCACTTTCTGATACATATTCGAGCGACCACTTCCCGTGCGTTATCCATCTCCTGCATCATACCCCCTCTCCGTGTTCAACTAGTTGGAACATCTCCAAAGCAGACTGGGGGCTCTTCTATTCCAGGGCAACCTTTCAGGATCAAACCTTCACAAGCTGCGATAGTCAGGTCTCACATCTCATGGAAGTCATTCTCACTGCTGCTGAATATTCCATCCCTCACACTACTTCTTCTCCACGTCGTGTACCGGTTCCCTGGTGGAATGCAGCATGTAGAGGCACTTTAAATGCTTGTCGACGTACTTTATACACCTTTAAACGCCACCCTACAGTGGCGAATTGTATCAATTATAAACGATTACGTGCGCAGTGTCGTCGTGTTATTAAAGAAAGCTAGAAAGCCAGCTGGGCTGCTTTCACAAGCACCTTCAACAGTTTTACTGCTTCTTCTGTTGTCTGGGGTAGCCTGTGCCGGCTATCTGGCACTAAGGTCCATTCAACAGTTTCTGGCTTGACGGTCACGAATGACGTCCTTGTGGCCCCTGAGGATGTCTCCAATGCCTTCGGCCGCTTTTTCGCAGAGGTTTCGAGTTCCGCTCATTTCCACCCTGCCTTCCTCCCCCGAAAACAGGCAGAGGAGGCTAGGCCACCTAACTTTCGCTCCTCAAATCGTGAAAGTTATAATGCCCCATTCACGATGCGGGAACTCGAAAATGCACGTTCCCAGTCACGGTCCTCCGCTCCAGGGCCTCATTCTATTCATATTCAGATGCTGAAGAACCTTTCTCCTGCAGGTAAAGGTTTTCCTTCTTCGTAATTATAATTGCATCTGGATTGAGGGACATGTTCCCGCATGCTGGCGCGAGTCTATTGTTGTACCGATTCCTAAGCCAGGGAAGGAGAAGCACTTGCCTTCCAGTTATCGACCCATCTCGATTACCAGCTGTGTCTGTAAAGTGATGGAGCGAATGGTTAACTCTCGTTTGGTTTGGCTGCTTGAATCTTGACACCTACTTACCAATGTACAACGTGGATTTTGTAGGCGCCGCGCTGCTGTTGACCATCTGGTTACCTTGTCGACCTTCATTATGAATAACTTCTTGCGGAAGGACCCGACTGCGGCTGTGTTCTTTGATTTGGAGAAGGCTTACAACACCTGTTGGAGGGCGGGCATTCTCCGCACCATGAATACATGGGGCCTTTGCGGTCGCCTCCCTCTTTTTATTCGCTCCTTTTTAATGGATCGACAGTTCAGGGTATGTGTGGGTTCTGTCCTGGCAGACACTTTTCGCCAGGAGAATGGAGTGCGACAGGGATCAGTTTTGAGCGTTGCTCTCTTCGCCATAGCGATCAATCCGATAATGGATCACCTCCCAGCTGATGTATCACGCTCCCTTTTCGTGGACGATTCTACCACCTATTGCAGCACGCAGTGTTCATGTTTCCTCGAGTGCTGTCTTCAGCGTTCTCTTGACCGTCTTTACTCCTGGACTGTCGCCAATGGCTTCTGTTTTTCTGCCGAGTAGAAGGTCTGTATTAACTTCTGGCGCTACAAAAAGTTTCTCCCATCATCCCTATCACTCCCCCCCAGGGGGTCCACAACTCTTTTGTGGACACGTGCGTAGCGAGCACGGGACCCCGAGCTAATGTGGCCTTCCTTCCTTTCCGGGCTGCATACCTTCCCTTCCCTTTCCGCATCCCTCCTCGTCCCCCATCTTCGCCCCCCCCCCCCCTCACCTCTGGCTGTTTCCTTCCCTTTCTCTCCCTCTGGGAGTATGGTTTGTGCCTACGTCCGGAGACGGACGCTCGAAACTGTTCCAAATTCCTTGCTTTTACTCTTGCAAGTCCTCGTCCTTCCTCTGTCCTTCTCTTTTCCTTCCCTCTTTTCCTTGCCCTTTTCTCCGCTGCGGCGTTTGAGACCCCCTTTTCTTTCCTTTCCCTTTCTCTTTTTTCCTCCCTGTGCGTGTCTGAAGGCCGACCCACGCACTTCCATGCGTAGCCGGTGACGGGGTAACGCGTAATTCCCCGCCCCGGGTAGACAGGTAGGACACGTACGTACCCCCTGGTAACGGCCAGGCCCAGGGAGGGGTGATTACCCGAGCTGATACCTTCCGAAAGTGCCGATTGGTCCCTCCGTCCGTTTGTCGGGAGGTGTGACCTGAGGTGTGAGCAATCACCTAAGGCGGGTGTGCCCTCGGTGAGGGCCCCCACAAGGGAGGAGCGCGCCATCGGAGACGCCGGTAATCATGGGGGATTCTTCCGCAATGGTTTCCTCACCCTCCACTATGTCTGCTCACAAACGTAAGTTCACTGAGTCTTAGCCACAGACGGTTCTTCCATCGTTGCCACAGTTCCTTGTTGTTTCTCGGTCTGACGAAGGTCACGACTTTTCCGCGGTCAACCCTTTCATTATTCAGAAAGGTGTCGACGCAACTGCAGGTCCTGTAAAGTCTTGTTCCAGATTACGGAATGGCACCCTGTTGTTAGAAACGCACAGTGCCCTCCAGGCTCAAAAATTGCTGCGTACTTCTCTGCTCCACACCTTCCCTGTCCGGGTGGAACCGCACCGTACCTTAAATTCCTCGCGTGGAGTCGTTTATACACGCTCCCTCGATGGATTGTCTGACGAAGAAATTCAGCACTACCTGTCTGACCAGGGCGTCACAGCTGTTCACCGGGTTATGAAAAGGGTTGACTCGAACATCATTCCAACCCGCACTGTCTTCTTGTCATTTGACAAAGTTCAACTCCCATCAAAAATCAAAGCAGGCTATGAGATAATTTCCGTTCGCCCTTATGTCCCAAACCCTACGCGTTGCTATCGATGTCAGCGGTTCAATCACACCAGCCAGTCCTGTTACAATCCGGCCAAATGTGTTACGTGTGGCAAGGATGCCCATGAGGGTGCTTGTCCACCTCCATCGCCTCGCTGCATCAACTGTATGGGTGACCACGCTGCTTCCTCTCGAGATTGCCCCGTTTTTAAGGACGAAAAGCTGATCCAGGAAATAAGAGTGAAGGAAAAGGTGTCGACCTTTGCTGCTCGAAAGTTACTCGCCAGTCGACAGCCCACCGTCCCTCAGAAAGGAAAATACAGCACTGTCCTTACTTCTCCTCGGCCAGCAAAGGAGGCAGCCACGCAGACTTGCGACCTCACATTTAGTACTACGGTCGTCAGATCGGCCAGTGCAAAGATCGCCCGTTCAACCTCACCACTTTCGCCTGCCCACTCTATGGCTCACCCTTCGTCGGGTTCTGCTAAATCTCGAGCCCAAAAGTCAGACGCCAAGTCTTCGAAAAAAGAGCATTCTCGTGAAGAGTTTTTACGTACTGCAACTTCACAACCATCGGTTCCTCCTTCATCTAAACATCATACCTCCAAGAAAGCTACGAAGAAACACAGTTCCTCTCCTTCTCCGCCAAGGCGTGTCCCATCTACAGCACCACCTGGCGGAAATCGCCCTCGGCCATCTTCTGTGTCGCCGAGGCGCACTGCTGGTGGCCGGTCAACTGGCCGATCGTTGGTGGCAGGAGCTGCTCCTGACCAACCTATGGATCAGGATCTTCTGCCTTCGACTGAATGCCATTCCATGCTGTCAGTCGCAAGCTCTGAGCAGTCGTTGAGTTGACAGCACCCTTGGTCACGTTCCTCCATTTTCTGTTCACCCTATGTCCATTATCCACTGGAATATCCGCGGCATTCGCGCCAATCGGGATGAATTGTCGATCCTCTTACGATCCTACTCGCCGGTCATCTTCTGTCTTCAGGAAACAAAGCTGCGTCCCCATGACCGCTTTGTTCTCCCTCATTTTCAGTCCATCCGATATGACCTCCCCTCTGTTGAAGGCACTCCAGCCCATGGAGGACTCATGATTCTGCTCCATGATACTCTCCATTATCACCCAATCCCCTTAAACACTTCCTTCCAAGCTGTCGCTGTCCGTCTTTCTCTTTCTGGATACACGTTCTCTCTTTTTACGGTATACATTCCATCGTCTACACCAATGGCACGAGCTGATCTCCTTCATCTTCTTGATCAGCTTCCACCCCCCTATTTGCTGGTTGGGGACTTCAATGCCCACCACCCGCTTTGGGGATCTCCACATCCTTGTCCACGTGGCTCACTATTGCTAGACGTCTTCCACCAGGCGGATCTAGTCTGCCTCAACACTGGGGTCCCCACATTTTTGTCTGCCTCCACGGCAAATCTATCTCATTTGGACCTTGCGGTCAGTACTGTTCCGCTAGCTCGGCGCTTCGAATGGTTCGCCCTTGATGATACACACTCGAGTGACCACTTTCCATGTGTTCTTCTACTGCAGCCTCAACTGCCATATATGCGCTCGCGACGCTGGAAGTTTGCCCAAGCCGATTGGACACTTTTTTCGTCTCCAGTGACATTCGATGACCGTCGCTTTCCCAGCGTCGACGATGAGGTCACACATTTTACCGACGTTATTCTCACAGCTGCGGAACGTTCAATACCACGCACCTCCGAATTGCCCCGGCGCCCCCCAGTTCCTTGGTGGAACGAGGCATGCCGCGACGCAATACGTGAGCGGCGACGTGCTCTTCGCATTTTCCGTCACCATCCAACTTTGGCCAACTGTATCCGATATAAGCAGCTCCGTGCGCGATGCCGTCGCGTCATCCGCGATAGCAAGAAGGCAAGCTGGAAATTCTTTATTAGCTCATTAAACACCTTCACTCCCTCCTCGGAAGTTTGGAGTCGGCTTCGACGGTTCTCAGGCGCGCCTAGTTTCTCCCCGGTCTCTGGGCTCACTGTCGCGCATGATACCTTAGTGGACCCCGTCGCAATTTCTCACTCATTGGGTCAGCACTTTGCTGAGATATCGAGCTCTTCAAATTACCCGCCAGCGTTTCTCCCGAAGAAACGTGCAGCGGAAGTGCGACATCTTGCTTTCTCCTCTCAAAATCGCGAAAGCTACAATACTGTTTTCTCCATGCGCGAACTCCAACATGCACTCTCTTCTTCTCGCTCCTCCGCCCCAGGACCGGATGGTATCCATGTCCAAATGTTGCTGCATTTATCAACCCATAGTCTGCGTTACCTCCTTCGCCTTTATAATCGAATTTGGACCGACAGTACCTTTCCCAGGCGATGGCGGGAAGCTATTGTCGTTCCCGTTCCGAAACCTGGAAAGGACAAACATCTCCCCTCTAGCTATCGCCCCATTTCTCTCACGAGTAGTGTCTGTAAGGTTTTGGAGCGTATGGTGAATTACCGTTTAGCTTGGTGGCTGGAATCCTGCAGTCTTTTAACACCAGCCCAATGCGGATTCCGAAAGCATCGTTCTGCCGTTGACCATCTTGTTGCTCTCTCCACTTATATCATGAACAATTTTCTCCGGAAACGCCAAACGGTAGCAATATTTTTTGATCTGGAGAGAGCATACGATACCTGTTGGAGGACAGGCATCCTCCGCACACTGTTCTCTTGGGGCTTTCGAGGCCGGCTGCCCCTTTTTCTTCGCGAATTTATGGCAGAGCGCACATTTAGGGTGCGGGTGAACACTACTCTCTCCCGTACTTTCTCCCAAGAAAACGGGGTACCCCAGGGCTCCGTGCTGAGTGTTGTACTGTTTGCTATCGCCATTAATCCTATTATGGATTGTCTCCTTCCTGATGTCTCGGGCTCCCTCTTTGTGGACGATTTTGCGATCTACTACAGCTCTCAACGGACCAGCCTTCTTGAAAGACGTCTTCAAGGATGTCTCGATCGCCTCCACTCGTGGAGCATCGAAACCGGCTTCCGTTTCTCACCCAGTAAGACCGTTTGTGTTAATTTTTGGCGACGTAAGGAGTTTCTTCCGCCCTCCTTACATCTAGGTCCTGTCAACCTTCCATTTTCCGACGTCGCTAAATTCTTGGGTCTTATGTTTGACAGAAAACTGTGCTGGTCCTCCCACGTTTCCTATCTTTCGGCTCGCTGTCTGCGTTCCCTTGACACCCTCCGTGTCCTGAATGGTACCTCTTGGGGAGCAGACCGAGTGGTCCTTCTCCGCCTCTATCGCGCCTTAGTGCGCTCGAAATTGGATTATGGAAGCATAGTCTACTCCTCTGCTCGGCCGTCTATTCTTCGGCGTCTCGACTCTATCCACCACCGTGGATTACGTTTAGTGTCTGGAGCTTTTTACACCAGCCCTGTGGAAAGCCTTTATGCTGAGACTGCTGAACCTCCGCTGTCCAATCGGCGGGCAGTCCTTCTGAGTCGTTATGTTAGCCATCTGTCTTCCATGCCTGCTAATCCAGCCCATGACCTTTTTTTCGACGCCTCCTTTGATGTCGGGTATGCAGGCCGCTCCTCCTCCCTACTACCCCCGGGAGTCCGCTTCCGTCAACTGCTCCATTCTCTTTCCTTCTGCTTTCCTAAAACCTTCTTGACAACTTGGGGTACAGCACCGCCTTGGCTCCGTCCCCGGATCGACTTGCTCAGAGACCTATGTCAATTTCCCAAGGATGGTACCCCTACACTTGTTTACCGTCGGGCATTTGCTGCTCTGTGTGCACAAATGACGGAAGCCACATTTATTTACACCGATGGCTCGAAAACATCGTTAGGTGTAGGGAGTGCCTATATTGTGGGCGACACCCCAAATCACTTTCAGCTTCCCGACCAGTGTTCGGTTTATACTGCGGAGCTTTACGCTGTTCTCCAGGCTGTCCACTACATCCGCCGCCATCAGCGGATACAGTACGTAATCTGCTCAGATTCTCTCAGCTCTCTCCTAAGTCTCCAAGCTCTTTACCCTGTGCACCCTCTGGTCCACCGGATTCAGGACTGTCTGCGCTTGCTCCACCTGGGGGGCGTCTCAGTGGCGTTCCTCTGGCTCCCGGGACATGCTGGTATCTGTGGAAATGAGGCGGCCGATATAGCGGCCAAGGCTGCAGTCTCTCTTCCTCGGCCAGCTATTCAGTCTCTTCCGTTTACCGATCTACGGAGCGGTTTATGTCGCCAAGTTGCTTATTTATGGCATGCGCATTGGTCAACACTTCCCCATAATAAATTGCGGGAAGTGAAAGCCCTTCCTTGCGCTTGGACCTCTTCCTCCCGAACGCGTCGTCGGGAGGAGGTAATTTTAGCTAGACTCCGGATAGGGCACTGTCTTTTTAGTCATCGACATCTTTTAAGCGGTGATCCTCCCCCTCTCTGTCACCACTGCTCTCAGCTGTGGACGGTCAGACACCTTTTAATTGAATGCCCCTATTTTAATCCGTTACGCTCCCGTCTACAGCTATCGCCTGACCTATCGTCGATTTTAGCAGATGACACGCGCTCAGCTGACCGCGTTCTACAGTTTATTACTGACAGTGAAATGACGTCAGTCATTTGAAGCTTTTTTTGGGGGACAACCAACCCCTTTCTGTAGTGGATTTTTAAGCATTCCTTCTGCCTTTAGTTTCTCAAATTTTATGAGTTTGTTCCCATTGCTGCTGATTTTAAATTTCGTTTTTTTCCTGTTTTCTACGTCACGGACTGGGCGCTAATGACCATAGAAGTTTTGCGCCCTAAAAACCACAAAAAAAAATAAAAAATCCTTATGACTCGGTCCCGTTGCTCTCCCATTCGCGGAGACAACAAAATCTTTAGGTTTTACATTTGACAGGAAACTTAGCTGGTCTCCACATGTGTCATACTTGGCTGCCCGTTGTACCTGTTCTCTAAATGTCCTCCGTGTTCTCAGTGGTATGTCATGGGGAGTGGATCGAACTGTCCTACTTTGCCTATATCGGTCGATCGATCGCTCCAAGCTGGATTATGGGAGCTTTGTATACTCCTCTGCATGGCTGTCCATCTTACGCCGCCTCAACTCCTTGCAACATCGGGGTTTATGTCTTGCGATCGGAGCGTTTTATACTAGTCCCGTCAAGAGTCTTCATGCTGAAGCCGGTGAATTGCCACTCACCTACCGGCGCGATATACTGCTTTGTCGGTATGCCTGTTGGCTACTGTCAATGCCCGGCCACCCGTCTTATCATTCCTTTTTTGACGACTCTCTCGACCGTCAATGCGGGTTGTATGTCTCTGCCCTGCTACCCCCTGGAGTTCGCTTTCGTCGCCTCCTTCAACACCTTGATTTTTCACTCCCTGCAACCTTTAGAGTGGGTGAGAGCCACACGCCATCTTGGCTCCAGGATCAGGTTTGCGTTCACCTTGACCTCAGCTCACTCCCAAAGGAGGCTACCCCTGGTTCGGTATACCACTCCCGTTTTGTCGAACTTCGTTCGAAGTTCATTAATATGACCTTCATTTATACAGGTGGCTCTAAAACCAATGACGGGGTCGAGTGTTCTTTTATTGTTGGGGCACAAAGTTTCAAATATCGGCTCCATGGCCATTGTTCGGTCTTCACAGCTGAGCTCTTTGCCCTCTACCAGGCTGTTCTTTACATCTGCCACCGGCATTCTGCTTATGTCATCTTCTCTGATTCCCTGAGCGCCATCCAGAGCCTCAGTGATTCGTATCTGGTTCACCCTTTTGTGCACCGAATCCAACGCTCTCTTCAGCAGCTGGTGGACGATGGTTCTCGGGTTAGCTTTATGTGGGTTCCTGGCCATGTCGGTATCCCTGGGAATGAAGCTGCAGATGCCGCGGCCAAGGCTGCGGTCCTCCAGCCTCGGACCGCTTCTTGTTGTGTCGCTTCATCAGATTGTAGAGGGTCATTTGTCAGCGCATTTTATTGCTGTGGCATCCCGATTGGGCTGCACTTATGGACAACAAGCTTCGGACCTTGAAACCTCTTTCCGCGGCTTGGGCGCCCTCCTCACGCCTTTCTCGGCGGGAGGAGGTCGTTTTGGCCCGGTTACGAATTGGACACTGCCGGTTCAGCCATCGCCATCTGCTGACGGCTGCGCCGGCGCCGTTCTGTCCATGTAGGCAATTGCTGACGGTCTGCCGCATTTTAACGTCCTGTCCGGATTTTACTACACTGCGTCTTGATCTTGGCCTGCCATGTACTCAGGATGCCATTTTAGCAGATGACCTAGGAGCAGCTGCTCGCGTTCTTCGTTTTATCAACTTGACAAACCTGTCTAACGACATTTGATTATGCTGTTTTTTTTTTTTTTAATCCTATGCCTGTTACTACATCTTATATAGTGTTGTCCCTTTAAGTTGCTGTTTTAACCTTGTGCTTCGTGGTGCATTCCTAACTTAGTCTGGGCGCTAATGACCATTGTAGTTGTGTGCCCTAAAACCACAAAAAAAAAGGTGCAGTTCATGTAATAGCCAGTCCATAGTAACTCTGAAGGAGGTCTATTCCAGTTTCTGTTGACATGCCTCAGCCAGACAGAGATCATCCATCTGATAACAACTTTCCTGTCATTTCTCTTTGTAGCTTCCTCAATCTAGCACCCATCCTCTTTTGTACATGTCTACAACACTCAAGTTTCTTTACCAAGGTATCACCATAAACATTGAACTCATTAATTTTATTGAAATCTTTAGAGTCCCTATTGCCTGGGTACTCCATATATGTAACATTATAAATAGGCATCACTCTCAGAAATATTTTAAGAGCTCCACCACACCCCTCCATACCTCCTCTGTAACCATCATCATTCTTAGAACACTGATGTTCAATATGTCCTCCAGTGTTACCATGGCAGGTATGGCAGTACTTAGATAAGCACTCAACATCAACCACTTTTCCATTCTCTAGAGAAGTACCACTTAAAACACGATTCAAAGAACAATGTCCTCAACGTTTTCATGTACCATCAAATGCAACAACAATGTCTCTGGTTCCAATAATATTTACAGTTTCTTCTACTGCACATTTCATAGATGCTTTAGACACAACAGTCAAGGCACCTAAAAGTGTTTTATGTACTTATTGTTCCTAGTGCGAGGAGGGAGAAGGTCCATCAAACTACAAAACACTTGATAGCCTTTTTCCCTTTTCGTATTGCACACATGCATACACCAACTTCAAAATCACATTATATGAATTACACACAAAGTACGAAGTCATTTTCGAGATTTATTGCAGGATCTGCACAGAAAAACTACTTTTGATGCTAAACCCTTCCTGCTAGTTTGTTGTTCAGTTATTTCCAGACAGCCTATAAAATCACACTGCTTACATTTCACCACTTCCTTTATCAAAGCAGATAAGGTGCCCACATCAACAACAACAAATCCACTACAAACAGTGTCACCACTAACACAAAAATTTGAATCAGCAGTAGGATTGGCGGGAGATGATACATATGTTACTTTCAATAGTGTGGCTTCCTTTGCTTGTGAACTGGTTACCATGGAATTTCCTTTTATTGAATTTCCTGATGCATGGCACAGTTTGCACTTATTGCGCACTAAATGATATATACTTCCACAAATATATGTAGCACTTGGGCAACAAACATTCAGTAACATATGAACAAATTGCTTCAGCAAAACAAAAGCAAATACTAGCAAAGATAATCATTTACGGACACTAGAAACCTGCACTGTTACAACATATACAATGTATCATCACTGGAAACAGAAAGTTATATATATATATATATATATATATATATATATATATATATATATATATATATATATATATATATATATATATATATCTGTGTGTGTGTGTGTGTGTGTGTGTGTGTGTGTGTGTGTGTGTGTGTGTGTGTGTGTGTGGATATGTGTGTGCGTGCGAGTGTATACCTGTCCTTTTTTCCCCCTAAGGTAAGTCTTTTCGCTCCCGGGATTGGAATGACTCCTTACCCTCTCCCTTAAAACCCACATCCTTTCGTCTTTCCCTCTCCTTCCCTCTTTCCTAATGAGGCAACAGTTTGTTGCGAAAACTTGAATTTTGTGTGTTTGTTTGTGTTAGTTTGTGTGTCTATCGACCTGCCAGCGCTTTCTTTTGGTAAGTCACATCATCTTTGTTTTTAGATATATTTTTCCCACGTGGAATGTTTCCCTCTGGGATCAGGAAAGACTATAGAATTTAATACAGTCATATATATTGTGGAAAAATTGAAATTTTTAAAGTACTCTTTATCTTTAATGTGTTTACTTCAATTTTTTTAAAGCAGTGGCAATACGCAAATTATTAACAGGAATATTGAAAATGCATGGAGGTAGATTTCTGTAAAAGCTCCCGTCGTCCTCACCAAAATAGATGTTGCGTCCATAATCCAGCATATTTGGACTTCCATGATAGGCATTAAAATGTATTTGTCAATCTATTTTTACCTCCCTCTATAAATCTTCTTTCACTTCAGTGACAGGTTTGCACTTGGTAGTGTTCATTATGACTTGTGACCCATTTCCGACAACTTCAGTTTCGGAGCAGCCCGTTTCCAAAACTTCATTTTGTTTACTGAATCACAACTTCTCATATTATGCCTTGTGCATGTGGAAATTCTAGCCATTGGTTTTGCACTCTGTCTCTGGCATATGTTGGAATTTTTTATTTTTAATCGCGTTGTTTTGCACAAAACCAAACTTTAAGAACATGGTTTAAAATTCTTCACCTTTGGAGTAATTTATGATTACACAAATGACCCAGATATGTGCTTAACATTTCACGTGTCTAACACATGTGTCTATATTGCCCTATTTGGTTTAATGTCTCTGAAATAGGTGTTTGAACTGTTTGAGCCCAAACAAGGCATACATCCTGTGCCCTCTTTTGATTGTCATGAAAGTTCCGTTATCTACAATTATTTGAGGTGCATTATCAATGTTAGTCTGTACTTCAGTTAATGCTGCATTAATCTCATGCAGTAGAAACTCTTTATTTATTCCATTTGATGCTTCATTGCAGTGAGTGAATTGCCGGTGGATTTCATCCTCTCCAGTTCACACTAACACTCACCCACAACCTTTACTGATCTTTACCACATGCTCTTGCACATTGATGCTGTAAGGGATATTAGATTTGAAGATGTACAGGTACTTTTCCCTTCATTAGGTACTGTGGTACTTTGTAATGACGACACCACTTCCTAGCCACTTTCCCCTTGCACGTACTTGTATGACTTCATTTTTGGACAACCGTGTTGATAACATGATTAAACAGTATCTTTCCTAGAATTTGGCCTTTGGTGCAAGTAATGCTTCAATGTTCAGTTGACGTGTTTTATTACTTGGTCCCACTTCTGTAGATCTTTGGCCCTGGTAAAGAGCTGTTGATGTGATGATGAGTCATTCGTTCCCTGACTGGTATGTACTTCTCATGTAGTTGGGAGATTAGCCACTTGTGTTTCTTTTTTAGTGCCACTCAGGGATCACATGTAGGGTCCTTTGAGGTTGACATGTGTGCTTGTGAAGCTGCATTGACCCATGAAATAGTAACAAATTTTATAACTGACAAAAGGTTAATAAAAATATATTTTACGTTGGATAACTTGTTTATAAACATATTGTACAACATATTGATAAGTTAGGACATTTAGTTTTTAAAAGAGATTTACTATTCCATAAGATTTTGAGCTCAGTGGCAAGGAGATCGAAAATTTTTACAGCAGCATACATAGCATCTCTCTGCAGCAGAGACAGTGTATGCAATTCTTTTGTTTAGTGCCACACCTGTGAATTTTTGAGTTCTGTCACGAAGGATCCAGTCTCCAGGAACACGAAACATTAGAGAAAATCAGTGTTGAGAAACAGTAGTCAGTTATCTCAGCTGGCTAAATTACTTGCAATGGGAGGTTGATGGACTCATTCTATATATGATTATTTTTACTGCTCAGTAGGGAGATGATATTTGATTAAGGAAGAGTTCCCCCAGGACATATTTCTATCACCTGATTATGTGCTGGTTATTCAGTGTCACTGAGTGTTTGTCTGGCTTTTCATGACTTCATGTAAATTGCGTAAAATTTATTGTGTTTAGCTTGGCAGGAAGGGAGTTAACAAACCTGCTACAGAATTTTGGTGAAATGTCGTTGGAGATTGTGTTAGACAGATATTCTATTACAATGATGGTGTCATCTGTAAACATGGTACATTTCCACTGTGCACCATTGACTACTGCAGGCAGATCTTAGCATAAACCAGAGACACTGAAGGACTCAGAAGGACAGAAGGTGTTACTTTACCCAAACACTGTTCCAGCTGTATTACTAAGTGACTAATCAGGTTCATGACACACAGTGCCTGTTGCATGTAGCCTACATAAGTGCTTTCTTTGATTTTCAATATTTCATAAAAATGTGAGGTGAATTTAAATTCCTGCCATAATTTAGTACATATAACATGTTCAAATGTGTGTGAAATCTTGTAGGACTTAACTGCTAAGGTCATCAGTCCCTAAGCTTACACACTACTTAACCTAAATTATCCTAAGGACAAACAAACACCCATGCCTGAGGGAGGATTTGATCCTCCGCCGGGACCAGCCGCACAGTGCATGACTGCAGCACCTTAGACCTCTCGGCTAATCCTGCAGGGCTTAGTACTTATAACAAAAATTTAACCCTGTAGGACGAGTATTACAGTCAGAAACAGTGCGTATATGTCTTGCAGCAGTGTAGCTCAAGTTGGACAAATTGTACACACTGCATATATCCCATGTTTCATAATGAGAGCACTATGTGATTTGCAAAAAACTTCTAACATAATTTCAAACCTCTCCTAAATGCTTAATGTCAGAACATAGTTGTTCATTTCTAAAGCAGTCAGAAGTATGAAGTAGTTTTATACCTTGTAGTTTGAGTCTTTAAACATACTGAATATGATTTATGCGGAAGATATTTATTATGCATCATAATTTGAGCGTATTTTTATAATAATGTGGCTCATCACTCATGCTAGAAATTCTCTTATGCAGATGTAACAATAATATACATACTAAATGATTACAAAGTATTATTAAAAATTTCAGTTATACGTTACTCTTCTAAATGTACTGGACAGATAAGTAATGGGTACATATGTTTGCTGAAATGTATTTTGCCATTGTCCTAATAATCTGAATATTAGTTGTCTGTTACACTGTTACATGCATTACAACTTGAAGAAGCAGTTCATGGACGGTATTTTCTTTTTCAAAATGATTATCATATTTGGAGGCTGTGGACCTGCATATAATCAAATGTGGCTACAATAACTGCTGGTCAAGAAGGAATATCTGCAGATGTGAATTTGTTAATGACATTGTAAATATGTGATTGTCATTACTTTTTAAATTTTATGCTAAAGTATGTTTTCTATGAATACATAATTTAGAAACACACACAGGAATTTATGGCAAGTTATATTCACTTTGTGTTAGGTAACCTGTGTGGACAGGGAATTACCATATTTTGCCTTGGTTAAATTGTTACCTGCACACATTTATATCATTACCACAATAGCAGTATGATTTCCTAAAATTGTAGTATCTCTCAACTTTGATATTTCTATTTGATGATTTTCTACATAATGACAGTCTGCATTTGTAACACAATGTAGGAGGGGCATTCAATAAGTAATGCAACATATTTCTATTCTTGGCCAATGTCACTTCGAAAAATTCTGCATTTAACATCTTTGGATATGATGAAGCTATAGGGGCTGAAGTAGGAAAAAAAAGTTGCAATAAGTGGCAGCACCATTTGTGCCTTAAAAATGGTGTCTGTAACAGAGGTGTATTGCAAGCAGGGACCTGTTGAGTTTTCAGTGCAAAAGCTGACCGTCACAGATATTCATAGGCACTTGCAGAATATCTACAGAGATCTGGTAGTGGAAAAAAGAAGCATGCCATTTGCACACAGTTGTGATTCTGCAATGTTGGAACATGCGAACACTCTGATTGTGATCTGGCAATCATGAACGATGGAACACCTTGCTGCTCAGCTGGACGTCTCTGTTGTCAGTGCAGACACACTCGTCCACCAGTTAGGATACTCAAAGGTGTGCCCCCCTCTGTTCCACCAAACTGGAGACTGTAAACACCAACGAATGACCACCTGTGTCAAACTGTCTGCACATTACAAGGGTTAAAGTGATAATTTTTGTCAAACATTGTCAGACGGTGAAACACTCTGAGCTGAGAAATGAGACAGCAATCTACAGAGTGGCACCACATCACCTGTTCTGAAGAAAAAGTTCAAAGCTGCATCCTCAACCAGTGAAGTCATGGTGGTGGTCTTCTCGAATTTTGAAGTTGTTATTCTGTGTGACTATTTCCATCATGGTGTAGTGTTTGCACTACCATCATGAAGTTGATGAAACAACTTCAGCATGTACATCACCACAAAAATGGAAATGAACTCTTCTTTCCATGACATTGCAAGACCTCACCAAATCTGCACACCTGAGAGGAGCACACATACTTCATTGGGGCAAAGAGATGAAATCCAGATGGTGCGATGTCCAGACTGTTGGGCAGACAAGGAAGAACTGTCCATTCTGCACTCTGCAGAAAGCAGTGTGTGGACGATGGGGGCGGTTGTTGATGCAACAAGATGGTGCTGTCATCAATTAGTAGAATGGTGTCATGAGGCATACAGGCCCTCCCAGTAAGGTGGTGTAAGGCCATCAAATTGGACAGAAATTGTGCTGAAAACTCGGGTTTTGTATCAAAGATCATAGGAAATAATGTGGTGTAATGGGATCCTGAATAAAGCCAACCTACTTTCAGAAAAATTATTTCGTTACTTACTGAGCACCCCTCATATAATTAAGCCAGCATTTTAGACAATCGAATGTTCCAAATTAGTAATATGGAATGTACTATCTTGTGTGTTATGATTAGCTCAAACAATCTGCATAGTTACTTCAAGTGTAATAGATGTCAGGAAATTTCTTTTAACACTTAGTATTTAATGTTATATCTCTCTGTAGTGGCTACAGAGGCTTGTTAGATGTTACATTTCATTAATGTTTCTATGTTGCAAATGTTACAGTTTAAAAAATTTAATATCAGCAAGGTACCAGGCACTTGGAATGAATATCTAAGAGCATATATCGATGCATAAAGTGCTGTTACATTTTTGAATCATTTAATGTTTCACTTTTGTATATTTACCCATTGTTAATTGTGTTATGTCCGAAGAATGTACTTGTGATGTTAGAGAACATGGTATTGTGTCAACTTGTTAGCTCAGCATAAACATGTAAATCTCACATATTAAATTTGACATTACTTTGGTTTTAAATATGGTCAGGTACCACTTGCCATAAACAGGGGAGTCATATGTGTCACACTATCTTCTTTCTAGAAACGTCTGACATTGCTTCCACTTACTTGTGTCAGACGTATTCTGTTTTCTTTTCTGTCGGTCTCTCTTGACCAACTCTTGATCTTTTCGACCCCGACGGTATTAGGTTACGAGGCCAGAGGGTGTCTTTCATTTTCTTTATTTAATCTTCTCTCTGACGGGAGAGGACCTGCTCGGGTATTGAAGAACAAGAACAAGAGGAAGAGGAAGAGGAAGAGGAAGAGGAAGAGGAAGAGGAAGGAGTTGTGATACTACTTTGTATCTCCACAATGTGTCTAGAGAAACCTTTAGCCATGCTTGTATCAGAACAGTGATGACCATGCTGTGGAGGAGCATTATTAAATTTCTGTGAAGTTGTGCAAAAGGATGGACATTCCTGATGCACACAAAAGTAATTTGAAGGTGCCAGGTGTTCGGAGAAGACTGAAATGAAAATGAGGACAGGACTTTGTAGTTGAGCATTGTTGAAAGTATATGAGGTACTGCTGTACTTCCTCACAAAAGAGTACTTCCTCAGTAAACAGTTTCCCAGATACTACCATAACTTCAGAATTACAAGGATAAAAGAAATGATAAAGTCACTATTTTGGTCATTTATTTATGTAGTCATAAATACCATATGCTCTTGGGATATTTTCATTGGTGTTACATGCATTTAATTTAAACTATGCAATCTGTTGTAAAATTGCTACAGGTTTTTCTTGCTGTACCCAGGGCATGCCAGAATTCCTATTACAGGTGTGTAAGGGTTGAAGAAGGGACTCTGTACATTTCCAGAAATGGGTTCAGTAATGAAACCTGGGGGATAAAGTTTGCTCTGGAACCTCTCTGTAATAGGATTTTTAGTGAGCAGATGGATGCCATGTGTTGAGTGTAGACTAACTGATGCTCAGTAGACAGTTTCCTTTATATCTATTATGGACGTCATTCCACTTGATACAAGTGTTATAAATAGTACTACACAGATAGAAATTTTATATTAATTTTGTGTGTGAGTTCGTTTCTTGTCATGATTCCAATTGGTCAATTGGATTCCTTAGAAGCTTGTTGTTTGCAGTAAAGCTTATTTTGTTGCCAATGTAGTGATGAAAGTTTTTGTAAGGGTTTTGTAAATTCTTGAAACTTTGTTTTGCAAGCAGTTCATTACCTGGCAGTGAAAAAAAATGCTTGCAGTTAGGAAGCTTTGCTTTAGTCTTACCTAATGGATATAAAAATGCAATAATACAAATACATCATTATTCTGTGATGTCCATACTATTGTCAGTTTAGATATTTTTGTGGAAATGTTACCCCAGTTTGGATTTGTCAGTTATCGACTTCCATGTTTCCCTTATAAATTCAGTATTACAGTGATGAAGAATGTGATTGAAACACAATAGGTAATAGTACAATGTTTTGTTCATAGATATGTTCAGAGTGCATGTGCTGGTAGCAAGAAAGTATACATGTCAGCTTTATTCTATTACAACAAACTTTTTTGTTGTTCACAAGTTACTGCAATAATTTCTTTGTATTCACAATATTAACACCATCGTGACAATGGTATGTACACCAATTATAGTGATATTTCCATGTTCCTGTCATTCATATGTGAAAATTTAGTACCTTACCATCCAGATATTGTAAAGGTACCAGTAAATTGCTAATTGTTTAGACTCTGATGCCCTCTTGTACACAAGAGTTAAACTTCTGACTCGTTTGCAAATAATTAATGAGCTAAATGTTCCACTTAAAGCATAAGTGCAATCATTTGCTAAAATTTTTCTTCCTTACATGCTTGAAGTTCATCAGAAGTCTGTAAGTGCACTCATCCTGAAATACTCAACAAATAGAGTGTGGGTATTTGCACACATGATCAGTTACACTGCCTTGGCAAGCACACTGTTTCCCACTGTACTACTTGCCAATACCTACTCGCTAAGATGTGTAGTCTTATGTTAAAAATGTCTTGTTGTGTTAAAGTCTGTCAATAATTATCCAAAATATTTTTTTATAGTTCCTGGAAGGCATTAATTAGGCAACTTGCAACTGGTACCGGGTTCCCTGATATACAGCTGAATCTCCAGTAGCCCAGTGTAAGAGTTAACTTGAAGGTCAGTTACTGGAACAGCATTAGTTTAATAAGTGATGATGTCATTCATTGTTATGTAAGTAACTTCTGTGCCTAAAGTTTGTTTCGCAATACTGTCTGATTGTAAAGTGACTTTTTTAACATAATAAGCCTTGAGTTATTAATATCAGTGCATCTTCATTGGGGCTCTTGTCTATTTTTATTACACTAGCCATTGGCTACAGATTTTTCTCCATCAGTGCATGTCCACTCTATGCACATTTGTTACTTAATGTGTCAGAATTTTGGGTACATGAACATTGATTAGTGTAGATATTGTTTGCGTAGATGGTTGTTGGGTGATCATAAATCATTAACTCAATCCATTAATTTATGGCTAATGATAGAAGCAGTTCCTAGTTGTGGAAGGTTCTTCATTCTCCTATATCTTTCTGTACGAGCTCTGATTTCCCTTATCTTATCTTGGTGATCAATTCTCCCTATGTAAGTCAGTGTGAACAAAATATTTTCACATTCGGAGAAGGAAGTTGGTTACTGGAATTTCGTGAGAAGATTCTATCGCAACGAAAAACACCTTTCTTTTAATAATGTCCATCCCAAATCTTGTATCATATCTGTGACAATCTCTCCCATATTTCACTATAATACAAAAGCTGCTGCTTTTCTTTAAAGTTTTTTGATGTACTCAGACAGTGCTATCTGGTGAGAATTCCACACCGTGCAACAGTATTCTAAAAGTGGGCGGACAAGCATAGTGTGGGCAGTCTTGTTAGTAGGTCTGTTGCATTTTCTAAGTGTCTTGCCAATAAAACACAGTCTTTGGTTAGCCTTCCCCACATAATTTTCTGTGTGTTCCTTCCAATTTAAGTTGTTCATAATTGTAATACCTAGGTATTTAGTTGAATTTACAGCTTTTAGATCACACTGATTTATCGTGTAACTGAAGTTTAATGAGTTCCTTCTAGCACTCATGTGGATAACCTCACACTTTTCATTATTCAGAGCCAACTGCCACTTTTCCAACAATTCTGATCCTTTTTTCTAAATCGTTTTGCAGTTTGTTTTGATCTTCTGATGACTTTATTAGTCGATAAACGACAGCGTCATCTGCAAACAACTGAAGACTGCTGCTCAGATTGTCTCCCAAATAATTTATATAGATCAGGAACAGCAAAGGGCCTACAGCACTACCTTGGGGAATTCCAGAAATCACTTCTGTTTTACTCTATGACTTTCCTACAATTACAATGAACTGTGACCTCTCTGACAGGAAATCACAGATCCAGTCACATAACTGCGATGATATTCCATAATCACGCAATTTCACTACAAGCTGCTTGTGTGGTACCTACAGTGTCAAAAGCCTTATGGAAGTCTAGAAATATGGAACCAATCTGAAATCCCTTGTCAATAGTACTCAGCGCTTCATGTGAATAGAGAGCTAGTTGTGTTTCACAGGAATGATGGTTTGGGGATTACAATATTCAGTCTTGCTACAACAGTCCTGTGTTCACTAATTCCTGAATCAGTTTTGATGCTCGTTATTAACTCAGGATTATTTGTTGCTAAGAAGTCAAGCGTGTTTTCACAACCGTTTACTGTTTGCGTGGGCTCATGAACTAATTGCTTGAGATCATTTTCAGAGAATGTGTTTAGCACAATTTCAGATGATAATTTATGCGTACCTCCAGAATTAAACATGTATTTTCACCAACATATCGAGGGTAAATTAAAATCACCACCAACTATTATTGTATGATTTGGGTATGTGTTTGAAATTAAATTCAAGTTTTCTTTGAACCTTTCAGAAACTGTGCCATCTGAATTGGGAGGTCGGTAAAAGAATACAATTATTATTTTATACCATTTGCCAACAATGACCTCTGCCCATACTAATTCACAGGATGTATCTACTTCAATTCCGTGACAAGTTAAACTACTTCTGACAGCAACAAACACGCCTCCGCCAACCATGTTTAGCCTATCCTTTCGGAACACCGTTAGGTTCTTCACAAAAATTTTGGCTGAGCTTATATCCAGCTTTAGCCAGCTTTCAGGGCCTATAACGATTTAAGCATCAGTGCTTTCTATTAGCACTTGGAGCTCTGGTACTTTCCCAACACAGCTACGACAATTTACAACTATTATACCAGTGGTTCCTGTATCTACATTTTTCCTGTGTTCAACCTGCACCCTTTGTAACTGAAGTGCTTCTTGTGTTTTCCCTGAGACCCTCTAACCTAAAAAACCACCCAGTCGACGCCACACAGACCCTGCTACCTGTGTATCCGCCACCTGTATATAGTGGGCACCTGACCTATTCAGCGGAACCCGAAACCCAACCACCCTTTGGCGCAAGTCGAGGAATCTGCAGCCTACATGGTCGCAGAACCATCTGAGCCTCTGATTCAGACCCTTCACTCGGCTCTGTACCAGAGGTCCAGAATTGGTCCTGACGACTATGCTGCAAATGGTCAGCTCTGCTTTAGTCTTGCAAGCAAGAATGGCAGCCTTTACCACTTCTGTTAGCCGCTCGAAACCAAAGAGAATCTCTTTTGATCCAAAGTGACACACGTAATTGGTACCAACTTGAGCAACCACCTGCAGTTGGCTGCACACTGTGCACTTCATGGCATCTGGGAGTACCCTTTCCACATCTGGAGTGACTCCACCCGGTATGCACACGGAGTGCACACTGGACTTCTTACTGTTCTTGTCAGCCAAGTCCCTAAGGGGGCGCTGTAATGCACCTAACGTTGGAGCTCCCAACTACCAATAATCTCAGCCTCTGTGATTGCCCAGATCTTGGAGGCTGAGTGGTTTCACTGAAACAAGACAGGTGACAGCATCTAGCTCAGTGACAGTGTCAGCCACAGACAGCACCTGGAACCTGTTTGTCAGACAAACTGGAGAGGCCTTATGTGCAGCCGCCTGGGAAGTCTTTCACCATGTGCTTCGCCCCGGGGCGACCTCCCACTCGACAACAGGTTGGGGTCAGCCTCAGTGCGAGCAGTAACTGGGTTGGCCACCAGTGAGGACTGATCAGAGGACTCTGACGTGCTGGACATCCGTTGGATCCCCACGGCCGGCCCACAACAGTGGTGCCCATCCACTGCAGCCTCAAGCTCTGTAATGGAAGCCATCACAGCCTGAAGCTGAGAGCGAAGTGTCACCAACTCGGCTCGCATTCGCACACAACAATCACAGTCCCTGTCCATACAAAAGACCATGGAAGACTAAACTATGCAAACTGTCAGCACATGCTGTGCAACTCTACTGTAGAACCTGCCAAAAACACGAACTGTGTCTAGTAATATGCGTATATTCAAAAACCTAACTACCGAAGCACTCAGGTGAAACTAAATAATTTGACCCTGATTTGGAGCTTGTAATATGTCACAAAATCAGTTTACTTTCTGACGTAAATGAAAACGCAAGAACTGTGGCTATTAGATGTTAAATTTACATGCAGAAACTCAAGAAATTAAACTATTAAAGTAGACAGATGCTATAATAAAATTCGCTCCTGGTTAGGAAGTCGTAAATGACAAATGCGGTTACTTATCTGTTGCTGCATCTGTCACAGTCAGCTACTACTGCCTGAGTACTGGTATGACATGTTTACCCACTTCCATTCTTTCATTGTTCCCCTCAATTACTGTGATTCAGTACATTTACAATTGAAAAGAAGGCAAAGTGCTGGAGTGTTTCTCTAGAATAATTCTAAATACTTGTAATGTGGCTATTTAGAGAGACTGCTATACTCATATTCATTTTCCGTGGTGGATTAAATGTACTAAGCTACCAGTAGGAATAAATTGAACTGGTACCAGTGTAGACCCCCCCGTGAACCATGGACCTTGCCGTTGTTGGGGAGGCTTGCGTGCCTCAGCGATACAGATGGCCGTACCGTAGGTGCAACCACAACCGAGGGGTATCTGTTGAGAGGCCAGACAAACATGTGGTTCCTGAAGAGGGGCAGCAGCCTTTTCAGTAGTTGCACTGGCAACAGTCTGGATGGTTGACTGATCTGGCCTCGTAACATTAACCAAAATGGCCTTGCTGTGCTGGTACTGCGAACGACTGAAAGCAAGGGGAAACTACAGCCGTAATTTTTCCCGAGGACATGCAGCTTTACTGTATGATTAAATGATGATGGCGTCCTCTTGGGTAAAATATTCCGGAGGTAAAATAGTCCCCCATTTGGATCTCCGGGGGGGGGGGACTACTCACGAGGACGTTGTTATCAGGAGAAAGAAAACTGGCATTCTACGGATCGGAGCGTGGAATGTCAGATCCCTTAATCGGGCAGGTAGGTTAGAAAATTTAAAAAGGGAAATGGATAGGTTAAAGTTAGATATAGCGGGAATTAGTGAAGTTCGGTGGCAGGAGGAAGAAGACTTTTGGTTAGGTGAATACAGGGTTATAAATACAAAATCAAATAGGGGTAATGCACGAGTAGGTTTAATAATGAATAAAAAAATAGGAGTGCGGGTTAGCTACTACAAACAGCATAGTGAACGCATTATTGTGGCCAAGATAGACACAAAGCCCATGCCTACTATGGTAGTACAAGTTTATATGCCAACTAGCTCTGCAGATGATGAAGAAATTGATGAATTGTATGACGAGATAAAAGAAATTATTCAGGTAGTGAAGGGAGACGAAAATTTAATAGTCATGGGTGACTGGAATTCATCAGTAGGAAAAGAGAGAGAAGGAAACAAAGTAGGTGAATATGGATTGGGGGAAAGAAATGAAAGAGGAAGCCGTCTGGTAGAATTTTGCACAGAGCATAACTTAATCATAGCTAACACTTGGTTCAAGAATCATAAAAGAAGTATGTATACCTGGAAGAATCCTGGAGATACTAAAAGGTATCAGATAGATTATATAATGGTAAGACAGAGATTTAGGAACCAGGTTTTAAACTGTAAGACATTTCCAGGGGCAGATGTGTATTCTGACCACAATCTATTGGATATGAACTGCAGATTGAAACTGAAGAAACTGCAAAAAGGTGGGAATTTAAGGAGATGGGACCTGGATAAACTGAAAGAACCAGAGGTTGTAGAGAGTTTCAGGGAGAGCATAAGGGAACAATTGACAGGAATGGGGGAAAGAAATACAGTAGAAGAAGAATGGGTAGCTCTAAGGGGTGAAGTAGTCAAGGCAGCAGAGGATCAAGTAGGTAAAAAGACGAGGGCTAATAGAAACCCTTGGGTAACAGAAGAAATATTGAATTTAATTGATGAAAGGAGAAAATATAAAAATGCAGTAAATGAAGCAAGCAAAAACGATACAAACGTCTCAAAAATGAGATCGACAGGAAGTGCAAAATGGCTAAGCAGGGATGGCTAGAGGACAAATGTAAGGATGTAGAGGCTTGTCTCACTAGGGGTAAGATAGATACTGCCTACAGGAAAATTAAAGAGACCTTTGGAGAGAAGAGAAACACTTATATGAATATCAAGAGCTCAGATGCCATCCCAGTTCTAAGCAAAGAAGGGAAGGCAGAAAGGTGGAAGGAGTATATAGAGGGTTTATACAAGGGTGATGTACTTGAGGACAATATTATGGAAATGGAAGAGGATGTAGAAGAAGATGAAATGGGAGATAAGATACTGCGTGAAGAGTTTGAAAGAGCACTGAAAGACCTGAGTCGAAACAAGGCCCCGGGAGTAGACAACATTCCATTAGAACTACTGATGGCCTTGGGAGAGCCAGTCATGACAAAACTCTACCATCTGGTGAGCAAGATGTATGAGACAGGCGAAATACCCACGGACTTCAAGAAGAATATGATAATTCCAATCCCAAAGAAAGCAGGTGCTTGCAGATGTGAAAATTACCAAACAATCAGTTTAATAAGTCACAGCTGCAAAATACTAACGCGAATTCTTTACTGACGAATGGAAAAACTGGTAGAAGTGGACCTCGGGGAAGATCAGTTTGGATTCCATAGAAATGTTGGAACACGTGAGGCAATACTAACCTTACAACTTATCTTAGAAGAAAGATTAAGAAAAGGCAAACCTACGTTTCTAGCATCTGTAGACTTAGAGAAAGCTTTTGACAACGTTAACTGGAATACTCTCTTTCAAATTCTGAAGGTGGCAGGGGTAAAATACAGGGAGCGAAAGGCTGTTTACAATTTGTACAGAAACCAGATGGCAGTTATAAGAGTCGAGGGGCATGAAAGGGAAGCAGTGGTTGGGAAAGGAGTGAGACAGTGTTGTAGCCTCTCCCCGATGTTATTCAATCTGTATATTGAACAAGCAGTAAAGGAAACAAAAGAAAAATTCGGAGTAGGTATTAAAATTCATGGAGAAGAAGTAAAAACTTTGAGGTTCGCCGATGACATTGTGATTCTGTCAGAGACAGCAAAGGACTTGGAAGAGCAGTTGAACGGAATGGACAGTGTCTTGAAAGGAGGATATAAGAGGAACATCAACAAAAGCAAAATAAGGATAATGGAATGTAGTCAAATTAAATCGGGTGATGCTGAGGGGATTAGATTAGGAAATGAGACACTTAAAGTAGTAAAGGAGTTTTGCTATTTATGGAGTAAAATAACTTATGATGGTCAAAGTAGAGAGGATATAAAATGTAGACTGGCAATGGCAAGGAAATCATTTCTGAAGAAGAGAAATTTGTCAACATCGAGTATAGATTTAAGTGTCAGGAAGTCGTTTCTGAAAGTATTTGTATGGAGTGTAGCCATGTATGGAAGTGAAACATGGACGATAACCAGTTTGGACAAGAAGAGAATAGAAGCTTTTGAAATGTGGTGCTACAGAAGAATGCTGAAGATAAGGTGGGTAGATCACGTAACTAATGAGGAGGTATTGAATAGGATTGGGGAGAGAGAAGTTTGTGGCACAACTTGACTAGAAGAAGGGATCGGTTGGTAGGAAATGTTTTGAGGCATCAAGGGATCACAAATTTAGCATTGGAGGGCAGCGTGGAGGGTAAAAATCGTAGAGGGAGACCAAGAGATCAATACACTAAGCAGATTCAGAAGGATGTAGGTTGCAGTAGGTACTGGGAGATGAAGAAGCTTGCACAGGATAGGGTAGCATGGAGAGCTGCATCAAACCAGTCTCAGGACTGAAGACCACAACAACAACAGCCAGTGTAGAAATTTTTGCTTCAATCAGGATGATGAAGTATCGGTGCCCCATGCAGCTGGTTTTTAATTAACTCAAATGCTTCTTGATATTCCTTATTCCATTTCCAGTGGAGATGTACTTGTGAAGATAAAAAAAATTGAGGATGAATACTGTGATAGAAATTGCACAAACTGAGAGATTTTCTGTTGTTTACATCATTTTTGTGCAGGAAAATTTCTCACTGGTTCATTTTCATCGGATCAGGTTTGATTCCGTGCAAAGAAAATACATGCCCAAGGAAACTGGTTTGCGATTTGGCAAATTCTTATTTACCCATCCACTAAATGCTTAAATTACACAGCATAGAAAGTATAAATGTTCTCCCTAAAGGTAGTACTAATTAGAATAACATTATGTAGGTGATAAGTGTATCAATAATTCTTCTCTTAGAACTTCTGTGAGTGCTGTCATAAAGGCCGCTGATGATACTCACAGCCCGAAGGCCATTCTTTTAAACTGCTAACACCTTCCTTTCCACAGAAAGGATGTGTTCTTCCTGCTATACCTTCATCTTCCAGTTGGTCACATTGTACAGTAAACTGCATCATTTCTCCATGGGCATCAGTTAGTAAATGCACACTGACATCCCTTTTTGTTACAGTGTGGATTGCATTAGAACTTTCACTATCTGAGTGTTAAATAATCTGATTCTTCTACACACCCTTAATTGCTTTATTAACTATGGCTTTCTAGGGCAAGGGTACTGGGTACAATTTACTATGGAATGGCTCATGATTCTTAACTTGAGTTTTACAAGCACATCATCTGATTGGACAAGATGTTCTTAAAATAGATCGACATAACACCCTTACATTTTTACCTGTTCCTTCTGTTTAGCTTCAGGCATGTCCCCTAATGTTTTAATCATACATTGAGTGCTGGTCAGAGCATTTTAATCATCATTATTCTCCTGGAGCCCAGCATCTTCCTCCGACTTACTTAATGATGCAGTTCCCAAACTCATATTTACGAATGGAGTAACCTAATCGTCTCCCTTGACGAATCCTGAAACACTCTCCTCTTCATTTCTGTCTGACTAGTGGAAGGAACAGAAGTGTGAAAGAATGCATTTGCAAACCTATTCAGAATCAGTGAATTCTGAGAACCAAACTGATGTTAAGTCATCCAAAAATGAATACACTCTCATCATACATACTCTCCTAAACTCTGAACTTTAATGGTGCCTGGCCTTTAGTGGGTTTACTTTGATTGTTTACAGCAATCTCAATACACAAATCATTAAGAGTAAATATTGAAAATGCAAGGATGTAGATTTTCTGTAATAGCTCCCATCTTCCTCACACGAAAGACATTGAAATGTATTCATGATTCTATTTTTCCTCCCTCTATAAATCCTCTTTCACTTCAGTGACAGGTTTGCACTAGGTAGTGTTCATTGTAACTTCTGACCCAGTTCTGACAATTTCAATTTCTGAGTGGCCTCCTTCAATAACTTCATTTAGTTTACTGAATAATGACTTCACATATTATGACTTCGACTTGTGGAATTTCTGGCCATTGGTTTTGCACTCTGTCTCTGGCATATGTTGGAAATTTTTATTTTTAATCCTGCTATTTTTCACACAACCAAATTTTTTTTAAGAATGTGGTTAAAATTCTTCACAGTTGGAATAAATTTTTATTACACAAATGACCCATACATTTGCTTAACACTACATGTGGCTCACGCACGTGTCTACTTTGCCCTATTTGGTTTAATGTTTGTGAAATAAATGTTTGAAAAGTTTCAACTGTTGGAACCCAACCAAGGTGAACACCCTGTGCCCTTTTTTGATTCTCCTGAAAGTTCCATTATCTACATTTATTTGAGGTGCATTGTCAATGTTAGTCTCTATTTCATTTAATGCTGCATTAATCTTGTGCAGAAGAAGCTCTTTATTTATTCCTTCTGACACTTTGTCACAGTCTGTGGATTGCCAGTGGATTTCATATTCTCCAGTACACACTACCACTTGCCCACAACCTCTACTGACCTTTCTTGCCACACACGCTACTCCACATTGATGCTTGCTAGCCACTTTCCTCTTGCACATAGCTGATCTCCATTATGTGTATGACTTTGTTGTTGGACAACCATGTTGATAACATGCTTAGACAGCATCTTTCCTAGAATTTGGCATTAGGTTCAACTAATGCCTTAGGTGTTCAGTTGACCTGTTTTAATACTTGGCCTCACTTCTGCAGATGTTTGGACCTGCTAAAGAGCTTTTGATGTGATGGTTTTGTAGTACCACCCAGGGATCATGTGTAGAGTCCTCTAAGGTTGACACATGTGCAAGTGAAGCTGCATTGACAGCTGAAATACTTTTATTAATCTTTTGTCAGTTATGCAACTTGTTAGCTATATCTTCTGTTGGATAAGTTGTTTATAAACATATTGTACAACATAGTGATTAAAGGGACAATTATGGAATAGTAAATAACTATTCAATACTGAACTAAATAAGAAAACAATATAAGGTTTTCAGCTCAGTGGGAAGGAGGTTGAAATGTTTTTACAGCAGCATACATAGCATCTCTCTGCAGCAGAGACGCTGCACGTAATTGTTCTGTTTACTGCCACACATGCGAATTGTTGAGTTCTGTCACCAAGTATCCAGTCTCTAGGAACAAGATTTTCTGTGGTGGATTAAACGCAATAAGTGGACCAGTGGGAATCTGTTTCATAGCCTCTCACAGCCAAACACCACTGACTTTTGTAACAGGACTACTCACCACTTTATCACCCTTAAGGAAAATGCAGTTGCAGTGAATGTTTGCAGATTATGTGGGTTGTTCTATTGTTGTATACAATCTTATTGGTGGATGTGGTCTGCCAGATTTCTGATTTGATTTGTGGACCAGTTAACGGCCCGTTGCAGCTTCTCGCTGTTTTCAACTTTTAGTAGAACTGTAGAACCATTAGCAAATAAGATATCTTTATATTCTTCTATACTTACATGCATTATGTTCAGCTGCTTCACCTTTTGGTCACTTTACCTAGAGTAGCATCTGCTGATGACGCTGTAATACACAGAAAAGTATTATTGTTTAGGGACTCTAGGAGGAAATATTTTGACGTGGACTGAATTTCTGTTTATTGTGATGAATGGCAGCTTGTTTTACATGTAAAAAATGTAAGTGAATGTGTATGAGTAGGAGAAACAAGCCATTAATGTTCAAATACAGTACTGTGATGCTTGACACAATCTACATCCACGACTGATCTGGAGTTCAGAATAAAGTGCGTGGCAGACTGTTTGTCTACCCATCTTCAAGCTATCTTTTCCATCCCACTCAAGGACAGCATGAGTGAAAAATGAATACTTCAGTCACACCCTGTGAGCTCTAATTTATTTGGTGGTGGTGGTGAAGATGATGATCATTTCTCGCTATGTAGGTGGGTGGCAACAGAATATTTTCACACTCTGGGAGAAAGCTGGTGATTGAAGTTTCATCAGAAGATCTGACTGCAATGAAAAAGAGCTTGGTTTTAATGATTGACACCCCAATTCGCGTATTATATCCATGACCCTGTCTCCCCTAATTTCACTATAATACTAATCGAATGGCCTTTGTTTGAACTGATTGTTGTCCTATGTCAATAATATCTTGCACAGACCTCACAAAGCACAGCAATACTTCAGAAGATGGTGGATGTGCTTGATTATATGCAGTCTCTCTTGTAGACCTTTGGCACCCTCCAAGTGTTCTGCCAATACATTGCAGTCATTGGTTTGGTTTCCTCACAGCATAGTCTATATGATCATTCCAATTTAATTCATCTGTAATTGTAATTTCTAGGTATTAAGCTTAATGAACAGCCTTTATTTTGATGTATTGTGAAACCAAAATTTAGCAGGTATCCCCTCATACTCGTGTGGATGATCTCATTTCTCCTTATTGAGAGACAAAAGCCACACTTTGCACATACAAATATCTTGTTTAAATCATTTTGCAATTCGTATTGATCATCTGACAACTTCACACGACAGTAAATGACGGCATCAACTGCTAACAATCTAAGAGGACTGCTCAGATTGTTTCCTAAATCATTTGTGTAGATCAGGAACAGCAGAGGGCCTATAACCTCTGGTGGAGATCACCAGATATTACTTCCATTTTGCTTTATGGCTTTCCATAAATTATTATAGTCTATGACCTTTCTGACAGGAAACCATGAATCCAGTGCACAACTAAGATGTGATGCAATTTTATTAGAAGTCATGTCTGAGGAATAGTGTTGAAAGCCTTCTGAAAATCTAAAAATATGGCATCAGTTTGAGATCTCCCTATCGATAGCACTCATTACTATATGGAACTAAAGTGCTAGTTGTATTGTGGTGCTCCATGAGAAAAATATTTTCCAAATCCATGCTGACTGTGTGTCAACTGTTTTCCTGGAGGTAATTCATGATGAACACACACAGTTTATGTTCAAAAATCCTGCACCAAATGTGCATTATTGATATAGGTCTGTAACTGAGGAAATTACTCCCATTCCTTTTCTTTGTATTGGTGCAAATTTTACAGCTTATTCTTCAGGTGTGGATCTTATGAAGAGCAAATGGCTGTGTATGATTGCTAATTATGGAGTTATTGTATCAGATGCTCTGAAATGAACCTGAGTGGTATACAATCTGGACTGGAGGCCTTGCTTTTATTGAGTGATGTAAGCTGCTTCTCAACATGGAGGGCACCTATAGCTAAGTTAGTAATGTTGGCAGTCATTCTTGTTTTGAATACAGGAATACTTACTTGGTTTTCGAAATTGTGTCCGCAAAGAAAACTATGCATCGTAACTCAGCTTCTGTGGCACTTCATCAGTAACATCACCATTGTTATCGTGCAGTGAAGGTATTGATTGCATGTTGGTACTGTTGTACTTTACATACAACCAGAATCACTTTCAATTCTGCCAGATTTAAGGACAGTTTCATTGCGGTAACTATTAAAAGCCTCTCTCACTGAAGTTTGCACTAAATTTCCAGTTTTTGTAAAACCTTTTCTGCCAGTTTTGGGATTTTACATTATTTTACATTTGGCATGCATTTCTTCATAGCTCCTGTAATAGTGTTCTGACCTGTTTTGTGTACTATGCAGATTCTCTTATTATTTTATTTGGTATATAGCCCACAACTGTCATCGATTCTATTTATTTGAATCCATACCATCTTGTCTAGGCCGACATAGTCAGATTAGAAGAAGTTGAGGCTGTCTCTTAAAAAGGGGTCAACCAAAATTTTTATCTGCTTTTATATATGTATATAGTGTTTATTTTTGTGTGCTTGGATTTTATGATATCTAGATTCACTACAATATATGTCTGGACACTAACCCGTGTATCAGTCATAATGCTCCGTATTTGCTCAGTCGTATTTGTTGGTAATTGGACTATTATGCTTTTGAAACAATTTCTGCTTAAAGTGGGACCCTGAGCTAATAATTATTGTTGAAATACTTATCTGAGAAAGCTTTTGGTATGATCTGAGATGACATCTTATACTTACAATCAATTTGTGATGTGTATTTTAGCCAACATATGGAGGGTAGATTGAAGTCATCACCATCTGTAATTCTATGACTGGGGTACCTATTTGAAATGACTGAGCATGTCTTTGAGCTGTTCAGCAACTCTTCCAGGTGGTTGGTAAAATGAGCTAGTCATTAATTTGTTCAAGTTTTCAGATATAACCTATCCATACTAACTCACAGGGACAATCTACATAAATAAGTAAAAGGGAATGGTGATGAATTCAGATGACTTAAGCAGAGGGGAAACAGGATTAATTCAGGCTGTAGTTGTATTGTCTCATAAGAAGGTAATGACAGAAGGTTGAGGACATTTGAGAGGAGGAGCCATAATTCAGTTGGGTCGAGGTATTTTGTGGTTGACCGATGCTCAGAGCGCATCGAATGTCCCACCTTCACTGTGTTGAGTGTCCATCTTGTCTTTCTGTCCTCAGTTGACTTACTCTTCTGATAATTCATAATGTAATTGGATACATAGAGAATCTACTATATAGAAGGTCTTAAAGTTTACAAGCTCATGGAGCCAGTGGACCTTCCTTGTGGCAGAAATGTTGAAGGGGAAGGAAGAGGGGTCAAGGAAAAGAACTGGTGAGGTTTAGAAAAAAGGAGTAGAGATGGGAAAATTTGGAAGACTTCATGCAGCCATAGCCCCTTGTTTTGGTTGACTTTTCCAAATTTACTACTTTTACTAAAATTCATCAGGCCATCTCCGTCACCCCTCTTCCTTCCCCTTCAACTCTTCTGCCAGGAGAGGAGCCACTGGCTCCCAAAACTTACAAACTGTAATACCCTCTATATGATTGTTCTCCTGCCAAAGGTTGCTGAGTGGACTTTTTATTTATTCAGTTGCATTATATTTTCAAAAACTGATTATTTTCTTCTGATAACTGCTGTGTTTTACTTCTTGTCATCATTTACTAGGTGAATTTGAAATTAAAACTACATTGATTTGGCCATAATTTGAGGATTACTTTCTTTGAACAGGCTAAACTGTTCGAGCATAGTTCTTTCACTGCATTCTGAGGAATTTTGCCAGCTTCAGCCAATATTGGCTTTTTGTCCTGAAAGTGGATTCTTTGCTCATGTAAGGATTCCTCACATGAGCCTCTAATTACATTAGCATCATTTACTCATCAGTGTCAGACAAGTGTTGCCATTCTGTTGTGTTAATGCAGGATCCCCAGTCTGTGGGGACAGATCCTTCTTGGTAGATTCAGCAGAGAATTTGTCACCAGAGTATCAAGTACAGGTGCAAGAGACGTGAGTAAAATAATAGACAGCTAACTGCACCTCTAGTTTGTTAATCATATGCGGGATGGCCTCCACGTATTTCCCTACCAGGTTTTTACAATTATCAGAGTTTGCAATGTAAGTTAATTTGACCATCTTCCCAGCATCATCTTCAACACTGGTATGATGTGGACATCTGAATTAGTTGCGTAATGTCCCTGTTAACATGATGCTGTTAAGTTTTTGAGAGAAAGTGTGTTTGTCACTACACATAGCTACATACATGTCCAATGTGTATTACGTATTTTGCTGCTGTGAGAGCAACTGTGTTGGTTTCTTCCATACATTTGACACTATCCACATATTTACTTCAGGTTTATACAGATTTTTTCATAATTAAAAGCAAATAGTGACATATGTGAAAATACACTCCTGGAAAAAGAATTAGGTAAACCCTTTCAGAGGTTTCCAATTCCCTCAAGATTTATTGTTGCAACAGTATTTATGGAGTACATGAAATGACTAAATTTACAGGTTGGTAGCCGAAGTGGTACTGAGGTCTCAGATACCGGCCCATGCTGAAATTTCCATTTTAGTATGTGGTGCAGCCTCCAAATGTGTCAATGCAGATACTGACTCTGGCATCCAGTCCATCATACAGATGGTGAATATTGAAGAGGAATACACTATGCTACACCTGCCAGACCTGTTCTTGTAGTTCTGTAAGAGCTGTTGGGACAAGAAATGACTCGTGCCATTCGTCAACCATCATGTCCAGCTCGGGCTCCATTGGGGACAAGTGTGGAGAAAGTGCTGGCCCAAGGATTTTCTTCATGTCTTGCAGAGCATGTTGAGTTCCATGGGCACTCTCTGGGCTAGCATTATCCTATTGGAACAACACATAATTTTCATGGTGCAAGAATGGCAAAAAAACTTGGCTAACAACATTCTGCCCATACAGAGCAATGGTTCACATCCCTTTCATAAATGCAAAGATAAACGAGAGTTGTAGCTTATCGCAACCACAAACGTAAGGACTGTGGTGGGACCAGTGTGCCTTGAATGAAATAAGTTTATGAGACATCGCTCACCAGGTCTGTCATACATGCAAATGAGCATCACTTGCTTGCAGGCAGAATCTGCTTTCATCATTGAAGTCAATGACACACCATGCTGTCTTCCAAATGATCCTCTGATAGCATGAACAGTGCAAATCGATGCTGTGCCGTGGTTGGAAGATAGGCTAGCCTGACTGCTAATAACCAATTTTCAACAGTTCATGTTGGCACATATGGGCTCACAAGACCTCTTATCTGTGTGTGGTAGCTCTATGAACTGCCACTGTAGTCCTTACCATATGTCTGTCTATACAGTTGTCTGTGCGGTGTGTAAGTCCAGGATCTCTTTCATGTGAGTGACACACTGAGGGAGGTGGTGAAGTGGTTAGCATACTGGACTTACATTTGGGAGATAATGGTTCAAACCTGCGTCCAGCTATCCTGATTTAGGTTTTCCATGATTGCCCTAAATAACTTCAGGCAAATGCTGGGATGGTTCCTTTCAAAGGGTATGGCTGATTTTCTTCCCCATTCTTGTGTAATCCAGTGGGACCAATGACCTCATTGATTGGTCCCTTCCCCCAAATCAACCAACCAAGCAATGGGTGTGACAATACTCACATGACCACTGATAAGAGTGTCATTAGACAGCTGACACAACACATCTAGTCAGTCTCCTCTCTATGACATGCAACACACAAAGGCCCTGTAGTCAGATGTGCTTGACAAGTAAATGTGCTGCACTTCATACAAACTTTTATCATGGAGTTGCCTTTTTTTTTCCTTCCACACACATGTACCACCCGTTCTTCTTCATCTCGGATGGCTCTGGTGTGTCAATGACAGCTTCTGAAGGGAATTTCCTGCTTAGATTGGAAATCATCTCAATGAGGACCGATACCTGAATTTCTATTTTTCAAGTGTTCATTTGCCAATGGAAATTCTTCAGAAAAATACATTGAATGGTGTTACTTCTTGCCCCTGGGTTATGCTTACTAGTGTTAGTGACTAGAGCATTCTTCCTTGCAAATGGTAAAAATGCAACAGTAGCTACACAAATGTGTTCACATGGTATTAGTAGGATCTACAAAGAATAAATATTAGCAGAAATGAATGTACTGGAATCACCCTTCACTCCAATGAAACTTTTGAAGCAAATAAAACTGTCTAGATCATTAAAAATATGGTCTTTGTTCATTGTCTTCATGAGATATCTGCAATAACGATTAAAGGAACATAAAGATTGATACATGCTTGTTAACAACATTGAGCTCAAAAAATTTAAAAAGTAAAAATTATTTTAAAGGTTCACTCACAAAGAAACTTTGAACTTGTGAAGCAAAATTCAGTGTCAATATTGAAATCTATGTCTAATCAGCACGTCACTTAATAACTGGTTGAAAGTTAATACAAAGATTTGAGTACTAGCTTACAGGCAGCACTGAGGTGGGAAACATTGCCTTCAAATTTCACTTTTTTATTAGTGTATTTTTCCTTATTCTAGTTATAATTATTAAAAAGCAGAAATAAGTTAAATTACAAATATACACAGTCAAATCATAAAACAGGATTAAATTCAGTAACATTTCTTACTAATGGGACAACTTTTTAGATATGACATGTAGTCCATGTGCAGTGGGCCCAAACTTACCAAGTAATCACTGAATCTGTTAATATTATCTACACATCAGGCACATGAAATGGCAGTATTTAATAATAATAATAATAATAATAATAATGATAATAAATAGAAGTAGTATTGTTACAATTAGGCTTGTATAATGGATAGAAAAACTGCGCCTTATGAACTAAAGCTTACCAAAGAATACACTAAAAGATGTAGACTTGTAAAATATATTATTTTCTTAATAGAAAAAAGAACCTCACTATTAAATTCAAATATTTTGAAGGCCACTCTATCTTGTGGAAGAACCAGCAACTCACATCCCGGTGTTGGTCATTTACTGTGCAACCAGCAGTGAATCCGCCAGCCCAGAAGATCTGAGGTGAGGTGTGGCCCAGTCAGCAGCAGGAGAGCATGCCACAGTTGGCATACATTACACCAGCAATTCTGGAAAAATGTCAAAAAACCATTTAGGGCTAAATTTATTTTGTTTCGTTAAGATTGTGCAGCTGTGTTTTTTTGTGGTTCAAAATTTCTAGGTTCTCCATTTGGGGCTCTACACCACAATACCATGCTTTCATTTAGGTGACATAACTTATGCTTCTCCATTAGAAGTGCGTTGTAAATGCACTTCCTTTTCTATCATAGGATTACTCCCTAAACCTTGTCATAGATCTGCTCCTCATTTGTCCTATATAAAACTTGTCTCAGCCGTTTCAGTCTATTTTGTATACTCCTGAATTGCAGTATTTGTCTCGCTTTATTTCCATTTTTGTGGAATAACCTATTTCCCAGGGTAATATCATCTACCAAATGCTTTGGGGACATTTTTGTGTAGATATTACAGTGCGGGATTACACACAATCTACAAAATTCTAGCCTTAATCAAATTTATGCTGCTGTGGTGTTTGACATTCCTAACAGAGAATCATCCGACTCCAGAAACATATCGATCATTATAAGCAAGTATCCTGGTTACAATATGACGTGTGATTTAAATATTAGGTAGTCACATGAGATGGGGTCAAAAGTTCTCTCTGTTTCCGGCACACTAATGTAGTGCTTTATCACTGATACTTTGCCATGAGGATGCCATCTGCTGAGTGCAGGAACTTGTGGATCATGGAATGCTCGGTGCAGATTCCACAGAATCCAGACTGTTCTGGGACTAGGATATTTGTAGTCTGTAATGAATTACTGGATCAATTGTATTTCAGTATGTTCAAGAATTCTGAATGAGAAAATAAGGAATGAGATTGGACTAGAACTTATGGGAAGAAGCAGATCATTTTGGGGTTTGTGGATGGTGATGGCCTCAGGTGACTTAACCTCAGAGGAAACAGGATATGGTGGCCGAGCAATTCTAGGCGCTTCAGTCTGGAACTGCGCACCCGCTACAGTCACAGGTTGGAATCCTGCCTCGGGCATGGATGTGTCTGATGTCCTTAGATTAGTTAGCTTTAAGTAGTTCTATGTTCTAGGGGACTGATGACCTCAGATGTTGAGTCCCATAGTGCTCAGAGCCATTTAAATTTGAATTTGAAACAGGATAAGTGAAGGTAGTGGTTGTATACTCTGGTAAGTAGGTAACAACAGAATATGCTTTGCTCATGTAAATCATTTCTGTTGCAAACCTCAAGTTGCTTAGCATTATCTGGTCACCGGTGTTGCAGAAGTGCTTCCACTCCATCCTGTTCCTACGAGATCCCCAATCTGTGGGTGCAGGTCCCTGGCACCAGTTTCAGAAGAGCAAGCATACATGTGAGAGATGAACATATAAAACTTGATAGCAGAGTCGGTCATTGGGGGCTTTTACTCATATGCGGTATTTTCTCCATGTATTGCCTTACCATGTCATTACATTTCTCTGAGTTCATAATGCAAGTTCATTTAAGCACACTCCCAGTATCATCTTCAACACTTGTTAGGTCTGGATAGTTAGATTAGGTACATAATGCATCTGTTGAGTTAATGTTTATGTGTTTCTGTTAATATTTTGAGAGAAACTGTGCTCCTCCCTAAACATGGCTATGTGTACATGTGACATGTATTTAGAATTTTCCTGCTGGAGCAATTGTATTTGGTCTCTCCATGTATTTAGCATAACCCTCCTGTTCAGTTATGTTTTGTACAGGATGTATCATAAGAAGTGAATGGTGAGCAAGAGTGAAAATATATGGTCTTGCCACTGCCTCATATGGAATACTGTCTTGCTTAGTGAAAATTTCCATCAAATGCAAACTTTCCTCATTTAATTGTGCTAAGATTTCATCCATGGGGTATTTGAACAGGAAGTTCAATACTACTTCATGACATTACTTGGCAGTATCTGTTTTACACAATTACCTGTTAAAGGAAATGTACATGTGTTGGTCATGGATAATATTTGAGCCTAATTAGGTAATTTAAAACTTTATCTTCAGGAATTTTATACTACTTAGTACAAATATATTTGACTTAAATCAGTAGCCATTCACAGCTACTTCTACAGTTACGTCACTAATGACTAATTTACTAGCTCATGTTTGCAGGAATGTTTTCCTTTTTATTGCCACACACATTCGTTATGTATGAGGTGGAACTATGGGCCTCATGGGAAAAGGGTGACCCGGCTGAGTCATGCAGTTTGACTCTTAGTCTGATCATGAGGTGTGGCCATTAATTGCAGTGTTGATCATGTGTGCTCACATGAGGATCAATGAACTATATTTGATGGGATGTATCTGGAACTTAGGTGGTTAGAAAGTTAGTAGACAGGAATACATCAGGGCTAAAACTGACTGTCGTGAACTAGTGAGGTTCCCACTTTTATATGCAAAGGACGGCTTCTGATTGGCTGGAATACGTCATGGCAGCAGCGATATGGCGCGTAGTGAAGTGGTGCCCTCTACTTCCATAGATGTAGTTGCTATCCCGCGTTGCTTGCAGCGCCATCCATTGAATCAGGAGGTAAAGTGCGAGAAGTTTTTCTCTGCAATTTTTCTTTATCCGATGTTGGCCACATATAAGAAGAGGACCAACACATAGCGCGGCTTCCATTTTGCGGTGCTACGACGAGCAAGATAGTCAGAGTCCTGAAGAGGCGAGGAATAAAACCAGTTTTCTCACCACCTAGGAAAATTAAGGAAATGTTGAGACCAGTCAAAGGTAGTCTCGGCTTAAGAGTGCCGGGGATTTATACTATTCCTTGCGAATGCGGCAAGAATTACGTGGGCCAGTCTGTAAGAACCGTTGCCGACCACTGCATCGAGCACCAACGCCACCTGAAATACAGGTATTTGGAAAAGTCAGCGGTGTGGAACATAGCCTGCTTAACAAGCATAAGATTTTATTTGAAGAAACCAGAGTAATAGCCCACGCATCAAATTACTGGGACTCTGTGATCCGGGAAGCAGTCAAAATTAGACTTAGCGGTAATAACTTTAACAGAGACAATGGCTATGCACTTAGCAACACTTGGAAGAGTGCACTGGATAAAGAAAAATTGCAGAGAAACACTTCTCGCACTGTACCTCCTGATTCAAGGGATGGCGCTGCAAGCAACACGGGATAGAAACTACATCTGTCGAAGTAGTGGGTGTGGTGTCACCGCCAGACACCACACTTGCTAGGTGGTAGCTTTAAATCGGCCACAGTCCATTAGTACATGTCGGACCCGCGTGTCGCCACTTTCAGTGATAGTAGACTGAGCGCCACCACACGGCAGGTCTAGAGAGACGTACTAGCACTCGCCCCAGTTATATGGACGACTTCACTAGCAATGCACACTGATGAAGCCTCGCTCATTTGCAGAGCAGATAGTTAGAATAGCCTTCAGCTAAGTCAATGGCTACGACCTAGCAAGGCGCCATAGCAATTGATAGTTATCGTATGAAGCATGTCTCACCAAGAACGATGTATACAAATGATGGATTAAAGTTAAGTATTCCAGCAGCTACGTACTTTTCTTTATAGCATTCATTACGTATCCTGTTGCAGACCTATCTCTTGCCTGCGTGAGCTAAACACATGCCTTTTGGCTACTTCCGAGTGGTGTGGCTGTCTTGTTACGCCACAACAGAGGGCACCACTTCACTACGCGCTATATCGCTGCTGCCATGACGTATTCCAGCCAATCAGAAGCCGTCCTTTGCACACAAAAGTGGGAACCTCGCTAGTTCACAACAGTCAGTTTTAGCCCTGATGACGACCATGGAGGTAGTGTTCGAAAGCTTGGAGTTTTATCCTGAATTGACGCGGCATGTACACCGAGAGATTTTTACTCAAGTAATTCGTCGCAAAAGACTTCGTAGCCAGTAATCGATATTCATTAAATTTATTTCTGGAAGAGAAAGAAGGTTTAGAACTAAATAGAAATACAAAATGAGGTTTTGTATAAATTTTGTCTTGAAATTGTTTTACTCATCTGCTGGATGCCTTAGATTATTCACATACTTGAAAAATGAGACTAATCATCCCAAAAAAGGTAGGCAGTGGTTGGCTATTTGCCAGTACTGCTGTGGCGACCCCATTCCTTGTATTGTGAAGTCGACCATCGCTTAGCTAATTGGGCCACAGCAGTATTCAAACATTCAGTGCATGGAATTTGCCAGAGCAATGGCGTTTCTTGCCTAACTCAAATTTTGTAATTTTCACATTGAAATTGAGATCAGCCAGTCCACCCATAAAATCAAAATATGATAGCAGACATATTTATATGTAAGTAACCAGCTCAGGTAACTAGCCACAGCTCATATCATGTGGAACTTACTGGACTGAGTCATAGATGTGTATGTAAAAGACCAATATTTGACATCAGTTGTTTCCTTATCATATTTCCCTACTAATCTGTTTCTGACAGCATTAATTCCAGGTCTCTCATAAACAGCATTGAGAAAATCATCTGAATAGACTCAAAGGTCAAGGACAAGATACTAATCGAATCTGTCATCTGTGGTGTTCATGAGTTACCAGATAAAGTGATGTAGCAGAATAATATATGAACAGGAGATACTTCGGCAGTGATGTAATTTTAATAAAAAAATACATAGCCTGTATTTTGTTGTAGCATGTGAGAACTATCTTGATTTAATTTGGAAGTTAATATTTAATTGACGTACATACTTTCAGAGGTTTTGAAAATGTAAAAGAAAAATTTTATTGATGTAGTAAAACTTATTTGTAAATGTCACAATGCGGATGAGGAGAGGCTGGGGTGGGGAGAGGGAGGGATATAGTATGGTGGGAGTGGTGGACAGTGAAGTGTTGGAGTTTAGATGGTGGGTAGGAGAGAAGGTGTGGAGGGGGGAGGGGGTAAGTAGTGGAAAGGAGAGAAATAAAAGTAAAAATAAAATAAATTAAAAGACTGGGTGTGGCGGTGAAATGACGGCTGTGTAGTGCTGGAATGGGAACAGGGAGGGGGCTGGATGGGTGAGGACAATGACTAAGAAAGGTTGAGGCCAGGAGGGTTACGGAAATGTAGGATGTATTGCGGGGAAAGTTCCCACCTTCGCAATTCTGATGGTGTAAAACATTTTGATACGACACTACCTACACATTTTTAGCATGCAGTTTTATCTACCCCAATGGTTCTCCTATTTGTCAACTTTACCAAAGAACACTGCAAAGAGCATTTGTTTTGCTTCTCAAGGCTATGTTACATCTTCTTAATGCTGCTTCTTTCTCTGCCTCTCTCTCATTGGTATTGGTATTGAAAAATATGAACCAATTACATTGTGTCTGTATCTCAGGAACCTTCAATATTACCAGCTCTACCCAGAATTTCAAAATGAATTTTCACTCTACAGCAAAGCATTTGTAGATTACAAACTAGGAACTTCCTGGTAGAATAAATGTGTGTGCCAGGCTGGGACTCAAACCTGGGACCTTGCATTTAGCAGGTGTGCTCTACAAACAGAGATCTAGGCATGCCGCATAACCCGTGCTCACACCTTTACTTCCACCAGAACCTCATCTCATACCTTGAGTGTTTCACAGAAGTTCTGCTGTATACCTAGTGGAGCTAACACTCCTGGAAAACAGGGTATTGTGGAGACCTGGCTTAGCAACAGCCTGAGGGATTTTTTTCTAGGAGTGTTAACCTGCATGGCATGGGGGAGAATTTCTGTGAAATGTGGAAAGTAAGAGATGAAGTACTGGGAGATGTAAGACTGTCAGGGTGGGTAGTGCATCATTTTATTTATTTGTCCATCAACAGACAATCAGGACTGTATGGATGTTATCAACATAATTATAAATTTGTGTACCTATTGTGTACAATCAGAATTTGTGACGATTGTAACATAAAGGTACATTGTTAAACCACTTAATAACAGATTTGATAATTTTTACATATACCTATATGTTTCCATCATTCCAAATAGTACTTGACAGAATAAATACACTTTTCTGAGATGTTTCTTTAGCAAATTCCTGAAGTTATCTATTTTGCTTGTGTCTTTGATTCCTTGTGGAAGAGTGTTGTACAATTTAATTCCATTATATAACATGCTATTCTCAGTTTTTCATTTGTTTTTCCTATAGAGGTGTAAGTGCTGTCTGTGTCTGGTTTCATGTACATGTATGGAACTGTTTATTGGGAACTGGTCAATGTGTTTTAATGTATATTACTGTCTGAAAAATGTATTTACATGGAACTGTCAATATACCCAAAGATTCGAATAACTCCAAGCAATGGGATCTATTGCTACTTTCTGTTATGATTCGTACAGTCCTTTTTTGCAACTTAAATATTGCTTGTCTGTTCTGCTTTGTTGATCCCCAGAAGGATATGCCATAACTAATTATACAGTGGACATACACAAAATATGCAGTTCTAGTACATGAGCTACTACACACTGAATTTATTATCCTAAGTGCATAGTAAGCTGAAGCTGTTTGCTTTCCAAGTACTGCAGTGTGCTCAGTCCAATTTAGTTGAGAGTCGACATGCATGCCTAAAAATTTTGTTGATAGTACACATTCTATCTGCTCTTCATTAACTTTTAGCTTGGTACTGTTTGGTTTTCTGTTTAAGTAAAAAATAATACTGTTGGTTTCTTTTTTACATTTAGGGTTAATTTCTTAGTCGATCCACTGGCATACAAGCTTAAGTGTTTCCTCAAATTTTTCATTGAGCACACTTTGCAACTCAGCTTTGGTTTAGATGTTACTGTCATCAGCAAACAATACACATCAATGATTTTCCACACAGTGTCACACATGGTGAATCAGTACTAACAAAAGGATTAGGCCCAGCACACTTCCTTGAGGGACTCCTATATTGATGTATTCTGAATTTGAAAGATATGATTCGAGTTAGTTTGAGTGATCTCCACCTGTTGGACCCTGTTTTGCAGGTAATGCTTGTTATGTACTCTCCTTTGTCTAGTGCTTCGAGAATAACATTTGAGAAATCAGCTACAGCTGAATTTGTGCTTTTGCCAACCCAGAATCCAAATTGCTCTTTGCTCAGAAGATTGAGCTTTAAGTACCTCATGGGCCTGTTTTCCATTATGGTCTCTATGACCTTTACCAAGGATAAGAGTAACGACATTTACCTGTAATTTTCTATGATTTCTGGGTCATCTTTCTTATATATAGTTATGATTTTTGTATGCTTCAGTAAGTCTGGGAAGCAACCTGTGGAGAACGATTCATTGATGATGTACACTAAAGGCTCTTTGATGTTGTCTATGCAGTCCTTCAGTAAGCACCGGGTGTCCCGACTCTTAGGGGGGGGGGGGGGGGGAAGGTCCATATTGGGGGTCTGGCCCTAAGAAATTTTCTTAATTTTAGATGGAAAAATAGTGAGTTTCAAATTTTTTTAAGCATTTTAGAGTCATATGCTCAACATTAGAACCCCGAAAACTGGACTCTCGATAACTTGACGCTCTGGGGAAACTCAGCAAGCTGGACACATTTCTTGGCTTTGAAATAAAGAAAGAAAACAAACCAAAACATAAACACGCAAGCTATTTTCATAAAAAGGTAATTTAATTTACAGAGATAATCATGCTTATCATCTATTACAGACCAGTGAATATACAGCCCTTAAAAGACTGAAATTATATTTCAATAAATCATAAAGTATCATTAAAAGAATAAAACGTAAAATATTGCTGTGACACAGTAATAGCACTTTTATTAATAAGTGAAATAGCTAATTTAAGCTTACTTTGAATAAGGCTCAAGATTCACTAAACAAAAACAATAAAACAATGCTTAAATGCTTTAATACAGTTAATACAGTTAATGAAGTTCATATAGTATGCCTAATAATTTCATACAAAAAGTATGTAAATAGTGGGTTTTAATTGGGTTTTATAGCCCGCATCTCGTGGTCGTGCGGTAGAGTTCTCGCTTCCCACGCCCGGGTTCCCGGGTTCGATTCCCGGCGGGGTCAGGGATTTTCTCTGCCTCGTGATGGCTGGGTGTTGTGTGCTGTCCTTAGGTTAGTTAGGTTTAAGTAGTTCTAAGTTCTAGGGGACTTATGACCACAGCAGTTGAGTCCCATAGTGCTCAGAGCCATTTGAACCAATTGGGTTTTCCACCCTGAAGATTTTTAAGTATTTGAAAATAATACAGTACTACACTAGTACTAATACTTTGATATTGAAAATTTAGCATTATGTATGTATTTATATAGTAGAGAGTTAAAGATTTTTGATATTGTTCTAAATGTCATTATCTGGGCTCAAGTTTCTTTAAAAAGGTGCCCCAGTGGGCATGAAGAACAGCCAAGTGGTTCAATTGCTTTTGCCCCATTGATGATCAGAGATATGGCTTCAGCCATCTAAGGGAGCAAAATGACCATTCTGCTGTTGCTGCCATGACTGGAACTACTTGGAGAAGTTTAATGCACTTCAATACTTCACATAGCATTCCTCCACCTGAAGGCTTTTGTGTAATGTACTTTCTCACATCATGCATGTTTTTTAAGACCAGTTGTTTTTTATTAGCAATATTGGCTAACATATTCAAGTGTAAGTGTAGTCTCTCAATCTCTAGGTCATTTTTGAAAGACTCAGTTGATTTTTCCAAATTTGTTTCACCTCTGTTTACTAAAAGCAAGCACTCTTGTTCAACTGTAATGACCTGTGTGAGTACAGTTGAAACAAACTGCTCAGTAATGCAAGATTGCACCATTTCACAAACTTCAATGTAAATAGCTTCGTAGTATTCCTTTTGGGTTTTAAAAGTGTGTGGTGAGCTGGCTTCATTGTTTTCACACTTCTTTGGTATATTTAGATTCCAAGGAACCGAAGGATCATCAACTTGTGAAGTTTTTCTTTTAAACACAATTCCCAAAAGTGTTCAAAACTATCACACATTCATTCAATATACTACTCTAGCCCTCATATATATTTTCAGATCAGCAACACTTAGATTAGGGCATTGAATTTTTTCATTGACAACCTCTACAGGGTTCATTGCATGGCAATAAAGACTTAAAAAGAAATAAGTCTTGAATTGTAACATTGACTCAAGGTAGCCTGCACATTCATAACCTGCCTCTGTTTTGTCCTCTGCAGAAAATGTTTCATAAAACTCTAGAAGTTCTTCAAAGTTTTTAAATATTCTCAAGGTACTACAAAATCACATAGTCTATCAAGTCGAGCAAAGGGGTCATAGTCCAGCTCGGTCTTTGGCACTCTCACAATGTATGCTTCTGGAAAGTCCCATCCTTTTGTTGGATTCCTTAATGGTGTTTATTAAGTCCTTGGCTAAAGCCATAATGTCCCTTATACACTTAAGATGTCAGAAACTGTCTACAGCTGCCAAGTCTAACCTGTGAGCAGTGCAGTGCATATACCGTGATTTTGGTTGTATATCCAAAACTAACTTTTTTAGTCCTTTGAACTTACCTCTCATATTTGAGGCACCTCTGAAGTTATCCATTGACAAATCAAGACAAGCAAAAACAAATTTTAAAATACTAGAGTTTGTGATTCAGTCTTGGGGGTATGGTATTAGCCAATATAATCTTCCTTGATGATTAAGGAATCATCAACAGTACAAATACAAAATGACACTTGTTCATTAATCGAATAATCACTTGTTTCATCAACCATAATAGGAAAATGTTCATTCTTCTTGATTGAAGCCAATACCTTTCTCAACACAAACTTTCCTAGTAGATCAACGATCTCATTTTGAATATCATGGGGTGTCCACTTATACCCCAAATGCCCTAACCAATCTTTAAACTCATGTATGTCATTCTTCTGGAGTTCCAGCAATTGGAAAAAAAATTGAGTTTACATCTTCCTGCCCTCTAATTTCTAGTCCTTGTTGCCATAGAAATTGCACAGTAGTAAAAATTGTCTCAAGAGCTAAATGGCCTTTCTTCATATCACTGTCTAACTGTTCATTCAATTGGGACTCCACTCTTCTGAAACTAAATTCTATCACTAACTGAACACCTTCTTTATGCGTAGACATATTTTCATGAAAACAGAATTTTTCAAAAGCCTTTTTCCAGTTAGAAAACCCTACCGAAGTAAATGAATCTTCTTTTTTCGAAGAATTGTAATAGACTTTTAGCATCTGCCTCTTTCCAGGTTTTGCAAAAAAATTTTTGGTTGATTCTTCATATTCTAGCCATGTATATTTAATCAACAAAGTCTTCTGGAATGATCTTCTCTTACCAGATTGATCAGGTTTTGGCTGTGCATGGTTGTCACCTGAAGACAATGAAGCAATTGACGACACAATGATTCCAGAATGAGATTTTCACTTTGCAGTGGAGTGTGCGCTATTGTGAAACTTCCTGGCAGAGTAAAACAGTATGCCGGACCAAGACTCAAACTTGGGATCTTTGCCTTTTGTGGGCAGGTGCTCCACCAACAGCGCAGGAGAGCTTCTGTAAAGTTTGGAAGGTAGGAGATGAGGTACTGGTGGAAGTAAAGCTGTGATGATGGGGTGTGTGTCGTGCTTGGGTAGCTCAGTTGGTAGAGCACTTGCCCGCGAAAGGCAAAGGTCTCAAGTTCGGGTCTCGGTCCGGCACACAGTTTTAATTTGCCAGGAAGTGAAACAATAATTGTTGGCAGTTGACTTGCAGTATCATCAACTTCCAAGTGCGCCATTTTGGTATCAAATTTATCCATTGCAAACTTAATTCAGAATACACTAAGAGACTAAAGTAAATGAATAAAATATAGTCATACAAAATAGTCCACTAGACACTAAAATTAGAATACTAAACATGTCTGTAGCATGCACTGAATGAAACTACCCACACTGAATGACTGTGACAGCAGGGTGGGCTTTATATAGCTGCAATGTCATAATGTCTGAAAGTGTCAAGGCGATGCAAGGCAGAAGGTTCCAGGCACTTCTGCTCCAGTCCTTTTGATGTCACCACAGCCTCAGTGCTGGCCTACCGGCGCCAGTCTTTACCCAAAGTTTCACACACTGGGTCAAATACTAAGTGTGCCTGCAGCACTGTAACACTATCATGATCACACCCCTCGTTTTCAGTTAACCTGCTTACTACCATAATAATTACTTGTTTTAACTCATTACTGAATGTATTTTAAAAGGTAACTATTGCAAACAAGGAAAATAATAAAGTCCAACATAATTTTGTGATTTTACAAAGCACAATATAACTAATAAATTTCTGAAAATGATTTTTTGAGGGCCTTGGTCCTCCTCAGGCCTCATGGAGTCGGTGCCTGTGTAAATGCTTTGTTCTGTTGAACTTTGCCAATCAATATTGCGGCAACATAGCAACCACACTACAAACAAAGTTTGCTAGTTTTTTGGGGTTATTTATTTTGATATCATTGTGTTGAAACTGTATATTTACTGGCTTTAATTTTTTCCTATTAGTTTCCTGTTCAGTGATCTTCCATACTGCTTTGCTTTTGTTATTACTTTTCTATAAAATTGTCATTTTGGTACCTTTTAGTCACTAACAATACTTTTCTATAGATCTTCCTGTAAATGATAATAGTTATGAAATGCTGAATCGTTATGGTAGTTTTTCATTGAGCTAAGGTGCATTAAGGTTTCAGAGGATTTTCTTATCCCATTGGTTACCCAGCTGTTATTGTTGCACGAGTTAGTGATTCTCAGAACTTTACGAAACACTTCTCCAAATCTGAATTTAAATATTGACAGAAACTTCCGAAACTTCCCATTTATCATAGTTTCCCCCGTACATTTCTTCCCATGTTTCACTGTTAATTGGTGAGGCAAATAGAGCTCTTTTTGACTTAGAGAAAACCCTACTGTACTTAGGTATAGAATTAGGTAATAACACTAAAATACACAAGTTTAATAACTGACTGGAATGGTCTGAGATGCCAAGGTCATCTATTATAATGTCACACCTATCTTCCTCTCCGTCCGTTAGCATTTGGTCAATACTTGATGCTGAAAGTCTGGTTATCTTAGTAGCAGTGTTAATTAATGGTGATATGTCATAGTTGTAGATAATGTTATGAAAACTATTGCATGACATATCTGGGTTCATCATGTTAATGTTTAGACCTCCACAAATGATGATTTTGCCGTTGGGGCTGGAGACCATATTTAACGCTTGGGTTAACTTTGTAGTGAATGTGTCCATGTCACTACTGGGAGCATGATAACTACATAGTACAGTTAGTCTTTGGAATACATGTAGGTTTTTTATCTCTAAAGCTGATATTTCTACGTGTTTATCCTCGCTTAATGCCATAATCCCCTCACTAATTTTATACATAATCCCCTCCTCCACATATTTCCATGATCCACCACATTTCATAGTGTTTCTACTGTAATTACAGGCTAGACTGTATGAATATAGTACTAAATTTGTTAATTCTGAACCGTTACACCAATGCACTGTTATGCAAACAAGTGAGCTGTCCATAGACTGCAGTTCCACCTCTAATTGTTGCACTTTGTTTCTTATGCACTGCATGTTTTGGTGGAAGACTGAGAAGCACTGAGCACTGCTTACCTTGTAATCTTTGTTTCTCTTGCCTTGGTCTAAAAAATCCTTTTGGTGATGAGGTGTTACAGTTATCTTACCGATTGATGCAATGGCCACTATTTCTTCTGTTGGATCCTCACATTTTCTTGCTGTTTTTGCTGAAGATGATTCTGGCACTGACTCTTCTTGTTCAAGTGATGATCCTGGCTGTGCTGATGCTGTAAGCTCAAAATTTATGATTCAGTTTTCCTGCAGATCATGTCTATGAGGCATGCTTGTCACTACAATATTTGGCACGTTGAGGTTCAGTAGTGTTGTTTTTAGACACTGTGTGGCAAATTTACCCTCATTATTTATACATCATCACTTCCATCTGTGATTATGAACATGTAATTCTTAGATAAGTCATTTAGTGAATTACTGTTTTTCATTATCTGGGTCAAAGGCATGGTCAGCTTAGTTGTTCCTGTCACTGTAAATGAAGAACTGTATTCGTTTGTTTTATCAGCGATTTTCTTGGTGACTACCACCAAGTAAAAGGACTCATTTTTTGCAGTTCCCTGTTTTATTGATTGTTCAAATTTTCTTGACTGTGCATTTTATTTGACGTTTTGTCACTGATTTTGGTTCATCTGTGTTTGGTTCTAAATGAAGACTGTAATAAAACAGCAATTATTTATTTGATAGTGGTATCACCAGAGCTGTACTTACTGTTTGTTTACATGCTTTAGTTGGCACATGCCACATTTTGTGCATAGAAAGACTGTTTACAGGAACATCTTGTGCTAGCTGGTGATTTTGCTCCAAGCCTTGGTATTTCTTGTTATTTCTTCTAGAGTTCTTGGTATTTTGTGGTTATGATCACTAAATCGCATGAAAGAACCATTATTATTGTTTTTTCTGATTTTAGTGCATTCAGTATTTCGTTTTTTGTGGCACTCGTAAAGCACTGATGACATGTCTAGTCATGATATTTCAGATTCACTTTTACACATCTTACTGTGGTACCACGACTTGCACTTAATAGACAGGATACCTTGCTTGACCTTTCTCACACAAATATCACACACTTCACTATCACATTTTACAGTAATTGAAACATCACTATGTGAAGTAGTTTCACCCAGCACCTTCTTGAACTGTCTATAAAAGAGATAGCTTACAAATAACTTGTGTAACCAGTTTTAGAAAACTGCTGAAGTGTGTGGGACCCTTACCAAATAGGACTAGCATGGCATATTGAATCTGTACAGATAGGGGCGTTATGAATCATGTTTGGATAGCTCACTCCACAGAAAACAAAGGTTGCAGTTTAAGAGTCTGCGTCTGCCATGAAGTAGTCCTGAAAAAAATTTAGACCAAAAGCAGATTTTTATGATCACAACATAACATTCTGACAATCCTTGTAATGTTATGTGTGCCTCACGGTTTTTTTTTCTTTAACTAATTTGTGCCTGATTATATTCTGAGAAGCTCAGTAATGTATGTAAATCCCAAAAATGTAAATGTGAATCAAAAAGTACTTGAGGTGAAGTGAAGCGCAGCTGGACAGCAAGAAACTCTTCTACATCTACATCTACAGTTATACTCTGCAAGCTACCCAACGATGTGTGGCGGAGGGCACTTTACGTGCCACTGTCATCACCTCCCTTTCCTGTTCCAGTCACGTATGGTTCGCGGGAAGAACGACTGTCTGAAAGCCTCCGTGCGTGCTCAAATCTCTCTAATTTTACATTCGTGATCTCCTCGGGAGGTATAAGTAGGGGGAAGCAATATATTCGATACCTCATCCAGAAACGCACCCTCTCGAAACCTGGCGAGAAAGCTACACCGCGATGCAGAGCGCCTCTCTTGCAGAGTCTGCCACTTGAGTTTGTTAAACATCTCCGTAACACTATCACGGTTACCAAATAACCCTGTGACAAAATGTGCCGCTCTTCTTTGGATCTTCTCTATCTCCTCCGTCAACCCGATCTGGTACGGATCCCACACTGATGAGCAATTCTCAAGTATAGGTCGAACGAGTGTTTTGTAAGCCACCTCCTTTGTTGATGGACTACATTTTCTAAGGACTCTCCCAATGAATCTCAACCTGGTACCCGCCTTACCAACAATTAATTTTATATGATCATTCCACTTCAAATCGTTCCGCACGCATACTCCCAGATATTTTACAGAAGTAACTGCTACCAGTGTTTGTTCCGCTATCATATAATCATACAATAAAGGATCCTTCTTTCTACATATTCGCAATACATTACATTTGTCTATGTTAAGGGTCAGTTGCCACTCCCTGCACCAAGTGCCTATCCGCTGCAGATCTTCCTGCATTTCGCTACTATTTTCTAATGCTGCAACTTCTCTGTATACTACAGCATCATCCGCGAAAAGCCGCATGGAACTTCCGACACTATCTACTAGGTCATTTATATATATTGTGAAAAGCAATGGTCCCATAACACTCCCCTGTGGCACGCCAGAGCTTACTTTAATGTCTGTAGACGTCTCTCCATTCATAACAACATGCTGTGTTCTGTTTGCTAAAAACTCTTCAATCCAGCCACACAGCTGGTCTGATATTCCATAGGCTCTTACTTTGTTTATCAGGCGACAGTGCGGAACTGTATCGAACGCCTTCCGGAAGTCAAGAAAAATAGCATCTACCTGGGAGCCTGTATCTACTATTTTCTGGGTCTCATGAACAAATAAAGTGAGTTGGGTCTCACACGATCACTGTTTCTGGAATCCATGTTGATTCCTACATAGTAGATTCTAGGTTTCCAAAAACGACATGATACTCGAGCAAAAAACATGTTCTAAAATTCTACAACAGATCGACGTCAGAGATATAAGTCTATAGTTTTGCGCATCTGCTCGATGACCCTTCTTGAAGACTGGGACTACCTGTGCTCTTTTCCAATCATTTCGAACCCTCCGTTCCTCTAGAGACTTGCGGTACATGGCTGTTAGAAGGGGGGCAAGTTCTTTTGCGTATTCTGTGTAGAATCGAATTGGTATCCCGTCAGGTCCAGTGGACTTTCCTCTATTGAGTGATTCCAATTGCTTTTCTATTCCTTGGACACTTATTTCGATGTCAGCCATTTTTTCGTTTGTGCGAGGATTTAGAGAAGGAACTGCAGTGCGGTCTTCCTCTGTGAAACAGCTTTGGATAAAGGTGTTTAGTATTTCAGCTTTTACTCATGTCATCCTCTGTTTCAATGCCATCCTCATCCCGGAGTCTCTGGATATGCTGTTTCGAGCCACTTACTGATTTAACGTAAGACCAGAACTTCCGAGGATTTTCTGTCAAGTCGGTAAATAGAATTTTACTTTTGAATTCACTGAACACTTCACGCATAGCCCTCCTTATGCTAACTTTGACATCGTTTACCTTCTGTTTGTCTGAGAGGTTTTGGCTGCATTTAAACTTGGAGTGAAGCTCTCTTTACTTTCGCAGTAGTTTCCTAACTTTGTTGTTGTACCATGGTGGGTTTTTCCTGTCCTTCACAGTTTTACTCGGTACGTACCTGTCTAAAACGCATTTTACGATTGCCCTGAACTTTTCCCATAAACACTCAACTTTGTCAGTGTCAGAACAGAAATTTTCATTTTGATCTGTTTGATTGTCTGAAATCTGCCTTCTATAACTCTTGCTAAACAGATAAACCTTCCTCCCTTTTTTTATATTCCTATTAACTTCCATACTCAGGGATGCTGCAAAGGCCTGATCACTGATTCCCTGTTCTGCACATACAGAGTTGAAACGTTTGGGTCTGTTTGTTATCAGTAGGTCCAAGATGTTATCTCCACGAGTCGCTTCTCTGTTTAATTGCTCAAGGTAATTTTCGGATAGTGCACTCAGTATAATGTCACTCGATGCTCTGTCCCTACCACCCGTCCTAAACATCTGAGTGTCCCAGTCTATATCTGGTAAACTGAAATCTCCACCTAATGCTGAGAAAATTTATGTGAAATGTATTCCAAATTTTCTCTCAGTTGTTCTGCCACTAATGCTGCTGAGTCGGGAGGTCGGTAAAAGGAGCCAATTATTAACCTATCTCGGTTGTTGAGTGTAACCTCCACCCATAATAATTCACAGGAACTATCCACTTCTACTTCACTATAGGATAAACTACTACTAACGGCAATTAACACTCCACCACCGGCTGCATGCAATCTATCCTTTCTAAACACCGTCTGCACCTTTGTAAAAATTTCGGCAGAATTTATCTCTGGCTTCAGCCAGATTTCTGTACCTATAATGATTTCAGCTTCGGTGCTTTCTATCAGCGCTTGAAGTTCTGGTACTTTACCAGTGCAGCTTCGACAGTTTACAATTACAATACTGACTGCTGCTTGGTCCCCGCATGTCCTGACTTTGCCCCGCACCTGTTGAGGCTGTTGCCATTTCTGTACTTGCTCAAGGCCATCTAACCTAAAAAACTGCCCAGCCCACGCACACAACCCCTGCTACCCGTGTAGCAATCCCCGCAATGATAGTATTAGAGAATCTTTGAGTATGGACTCAAAAAAAAAAAAAAAAAAAAAGAAGAAGACAATTGATTTTATTTAGAAAGACTGTTAATCTGTATCTTGTGGAAAGGGGACGTGTTGCTAGGTCATCGCTCAGAACGTATTGTTATATTTAATGAAAACTGATATTCTGATGATAAAACCGAGTGAAGTATGTGTAAGAGTTGTCAAACATTTATTTGTACAAAATTTTTGGAAGTGAAGACTAAGAATATCTTGTTTTTGAAAAAGGAGTGGAACTTCATTGTCGTTGCCGTCTATCAATCGACAGAATTGTAAGTGTACAAAACTCACTAAAATACATGGAAAGAAATGCATTCTCTACAGTTTTCATTCAATAAGTAACAACCTCTCATAATTTCTTAATTACAGTAATTAGATTATGTTCTTGTACAATAGTATGGTGCTGTACTCCACTGACCAATTTTGATGTAGCAGGACGTGTAGTTTGAAGGAAGTTTTTGTGTCAAGCAATCTCCTTTTCTCGCAAAATGCAGATTGCTGTTTGATCTTACTTACTTACAGCAGTGGTTCCTTAGGTATGAAAAGCTATGAAAACTTGGGCTCAAAGCTATCTGCAATATGGCCAAGTAACTAACAGAGTCGTATTTTAAACCTTAAAGAACAATAACTTCCTCCAAATTGCAATACGTTAACAACTGGTGCAGAAGCTGATCATTCAAGGAGGCAGCAACCAAAAATTCAAGTACCAGTTACGACTTAAAGTAAAAATCTCAATCAAAAATCAAACTCTCTCTCCAAACACATGTATAAATTTTCATAATATTATTTTAAAAAAGGTCATTTTACATCCTGTACATCCATAATTTGGTGGCATAGATGAAGTTAGAAATCTCAGAAAACTATCTCAGATATTTTGAAACTCATTTGGTGGCATAGATGAAGTTAGAAATCTCAGAAAACTATCTCAGACATTTTGATGTACAACACAGTTTACACTATTTACATTCAATTTTACTTTTGCACCACTGAAATTCAATATTGCTTCGTGTTTATTTAAAAAATTTGCCGTGAGAGAGAGAGAGAGAGAGAGAGAGTGAGTGAGTGAGTGTGTGTGTGTGTGTGTGTGTGTGTGTGTGTGTGTGTGTGTGTGTGTGTGTGTGTGTGTATCTGCCGTGAGAGAGAGAGAGAGAGAGAGAGAGAGAGAGAGAGAGAGAGAGAGAGAGAGAGAGAGAGAGAGGAGTGTGTGTGTGTGTGTGTGTGTGTGTGTGTGTGTGTGTGTGTGTGTGTGTGTGTATGTGTGTGTGTAGTTTCTCCTGTAATCTTAATGTTTGTGTATAAATGTAATTTTGTGTGTATGTCTGTTTGTGTAGTCTGATTCTTTGGCTTTTTTACCTGAAGACAGGATATAGGGTATTGGAAACCATGGAAACCAGGAAGGACATCTGCAATAGAAGTAGATGAATATGGAAAGAGGTAATAAAAGATAGGCCCGCAGATGAGATGTAAGAAAGAAAATAAATAGAAATGGTTGCTAAGATCAAAGAAGAGAAAGACGATAGCCCCAAAGACAGGAAACCCTTCCCACCCCTCTTCCCCAGGGTCCCTACCTCATAGGTACTTGAATGAGATGCCGGAGAAGGTTTGTTGTTAAATCATCTCCTACAGAACGGACATTCCCACATTCACCCTTGAGGTCCCAAAACAAAATCTTAGTAACCCTGTGGAAATGGCAAGTGATGAAGAATCAGGCACACTTATTTGTGAGGGTTGTTTGAAAGGTGTGGTGTGTGTTTTGTGTTTGTCATGATTTATGTGTTCTTATAAATCATGCTGTTATCCACAATACCCACCCCTTTGAAAACTGATACAAACTGTCCTGTCTACATCACATCTCATAAAAGGTACAAAATATTCTGTACAAAGTAGTAAACCTATATACTATGTTATCACAGTTGTTTGATTAGTTATGTGTTTTTGCTAACTTAATATTTCCTTCAGTTCACTAAGAAAAATATGCATCAAGAAATATAAATTGGAATTCTGGCCCAAATATACTACATTCAGTATGAGAATAATATTCTCATGACATCAGAAAATATTTTGAAAGTTATGTGCCAGGACACTGTTCTCCATATTTACCTAGAAATATGTGACCAATGAAAGGATTACCCAGCATCTTTCAAGAATGCCAGTGTTGGAGTCATCATAATAACACCTTACATCAATAATACATACAAAATTGAAGACACTGATTTTACCAAGGCCTCTACACACAGGTTTGCAAAGTAACTGGTGAAGAGATTACATACCAAGATCATTCCACCAAAAATATGACCTGATTATACATGGAGATAATGCTGGTTGAAACCAAGAGAGATAAGATCTGACCAGGTGCACTTAATATATCTTGTCCCAAGGCTGTGCCAAATGACAACATGTGTGCAAATTTCCACCTCATGCTGCAGCCGAACAAAGTTGGGACAAGTCCAAATTGGGGACAGGTAAGTGTGAATGCACTGTGCAAATACCTACCTCATACATGCTCTTGCTGAGTACATAAGTGAAGTACCAGAAACACGTATGCAGAAGCTTCATTACTCCGCCAAGAGATTTTATAGGGAGACGGAGGTTGTTAGTAGTCTGACTGAATGGAACTAGGAAATCCCTCACCAGGAATCATTGGGGATGACGTAATCAGTACTATTTTTTTTCATAGTATCTTTGAGTGTGGGATGGTAGAGTAGCTTAAGATTTTGGAGGAATTCGGTGTATAAAAACTATTATAGAAGAAACACCGAGAACAACTCAGGACCCCACGGTCATCACTCTGGCCATTAATTCTGAACATTAATGTCCCTGGGGGATATATAGCTTTACATCCTTTACATTAGACTTCCCTTTGCTGATCCAGTTGTAGGATCCATAAAAAATAATGTCTTGGGATGGATCACCTTCTGTGGTCCTTCACATTTTTGGAAAAACTTGTGTCTCTCTTTCTTCTGGGCAGAGCTTTGAAGATGATGAACTTCAGTACAAGACTGATGACCTAGTTCTTGTAAATCAACAGCTTTTTCATTATGTTTACTTACTTTTGGTTTCTAAGAATTTAGTCTAAAAGGCACAACAATTTCCTGGTTCATTTTGTAATTGGCACTCAGTTGTTCAGACCAACTAAATAATCTAATGAGAAGTTCTCCTATAAAGGGTTCATCCATTACTTCTAAAGGTGTTAACCCACTTCATACATGTGGTAATCCATTTAGAATAAGTTCAAAGTCTTTAATTTTCATTGCCCATAAAGTATGTTTTTCATGGCAGTAGGTGCGGCATAGTTTTCCAATTTCCTTCATTACTCATTCACATGGGTTCGAGGATGGGTTATAGTTTGATATTAATGCTTGACAAATAACTTCTCATGCTAGAAATTCTTTAAATTTGTTGCTCATGAGTTGTGGGCCATTATCCATAAGAAACCATTTTGGTTTACCTAGTTCTGGAAGGTATTGTTGTAAGCAGTGTATAACTGTCTGCGTATTTGCTTTTTTGATGGGATATAGATTAATATATTTTGACCAGCGTTCTATGGTGACCAAAATGTATGACACTCCTCTCTTTCCTTTTGGAACTGGTCCATAAAACTCTGCTGCTGTGAGATCATGTAACAACTTAGGAATAATCAGAAACATTTTGTATTTCACATGAGTATGATCCTCTTTCATCTTCTGACAGATTTCACAAGTTATAATCAAAGATACTAAATTATGCCCTAGATTCTTAAAATAAAGAAAAAATAAAAAAAAACTTATTCATATGAGATCTACATCTACATCTACATCTATATCCATACTCCGCAAGCCACCTGACGGAGTGTGGTGTAGGGTTCCTTGAGTACCTCTATCGGTTCTCCTTTCCTATACACGTTTTCATTCCGAAGTGTACACATCCTGTATGAACATACCAAACAAGTGCGTCTTCCTTTACTTAGGGAATGCATAAACGCCAACATTGCAATGCTATGCTGTCTCTCCAACACAACTTACGATCCATAATTTTCCATTTTCCCACTTGATTAGTAAGTAAGGAATTCCAGATACACATATAAAACATTTCTGTAAAATAGGGATCATGATGGATATTTTCTGTTGTTCTTTGAGCCATCACTTGTACCTTGATCTTTGTATAATCTACTGACATAAAATTAATTTCAAAAATTAAGCCATGTTCATCTGTACATTTTAACTCTTCTATTCCTATGGGTAACCTAGACAAAGCATCAGGATACAACATGTAAAAGGTTCTGAGAATATTGTACCGAATATCATATTCCTGTAGGAAAAGCATCCATCGCGTTAATCTACTGTGTGACAATCAACTGTTCGTTATAAAGGATAGAGCTTGATGATTTGTATAAACATGAATTTCTGACCACAATACTAGTGTTTGAAATTTTTTGATACTCCATACAATCGCCAATAGTTCTTTTCCTGTAGCCATGTAATTCAATTCGTGCTTATTTAGACTACGGCTAGCAAAAGCTATGGTTTGGTGTTCTAGACTATTTAGATCCCATTCTCGTTGGAAAAGTTCTGCAGCAGTTCTGTAATCAGATGCATCTGTTGAAATTTTGAACAGTTTGATCATAACTGGATGATGTAATATGGATGATTCAACAAGTGCACTTTTCACCTTTTCAAATGCATCATTTGCTTCTTGATCCCAAATCCACAGTACTCCCTTCCTAAATAAACATAAAATTTTCAGGTCATTTAGTTCATGACCTCTTCTGTACTTTTGATAGTATCCGGCCATACCTATAAATCCCTTCAACTGTCTTAAATTTCTTTGGTGTGGACAATCTTTTATAGCTTAAATGTGTTCAGGGTCTAGTTTAATTCCCTGCACCCCTGCAATATAACCTAAAAATTTAAGCTCTTGGGATGTAATGTATGATTTAGACAGTTTCACTGTAACACCTTTCTCTTTAAATCTTTTCAGAGTTATGCATAAGGTGTGACAATGTTCTTCCCAAGTAGCCAATATTATTAAGGCATTGTCTACACATATTATTAAATGCTTCAATAAATCTCTCCCTAATGCTTCATCCGGCACATGTATAAATACAGATACAGAAATATTAAGTCCAAATGGAAATACATTGAAATGATATAATTTACCATCAAATAAGAATGCTGTATACATTTTTGTTTCTGGATGTAACCTGATTTGTCAATATCCCAAAGTCAGGTCCACTGTGCTGAAAAACCTTGCTTTCTCACATTTGGATAACAATTCTTCAATGTTAATCAGTCTGTCTCTTTCTGTCTCTATCTGCTTATTCAACGTCCGGGTGTCTAACACTAATTGTACCACACCTGTAGCTTTTTTCACTGTGACCAAAGGGTTGTTCATGACGCTGCAAGCTGTGGTCTGTTATACTGTTATCGATCATTTGATTGATTTCCTCCCTCACTGCTTCTTTTGAACTTACTGGTACTGGATATGGCTTACATAAGAATAGAGTGTCATCTTTGATTTTGAAATTACAAATATAGTCACTGATTTCACTGGGACAATCGGAGAATACCACTTCATACTTCATTAAAATTTTGTATAAATTTCGCTTTTGTTGTTTGGTTAATATTAGTGACTCATTAACTTTGCCTTGTATGTCAGTTCATAGTGTTCCTGGACATACATTATCGATCCCTGGTGATAATTGTACTGTAGCTGTTAATCACATACACTGACATTTTGTTGTTTGTTTACCAATGTAGCTGTCTGTCACAAACTGTTTTAGTAAAAGGAACAGTGGATGCTGGATACAAAGAAGATTCTGAAAATTTAAGATGACTTTAAATTCTAATAACCAATATAAACCAATATATACATCCCTATTAATATTTTCTACTATTAAAAGTGCTTTACAAAATAAGATATTTCTGGCACTGCACTTCACGTGGGTTTCATGTTTCACAACTTTACTTTATTACAGACTAAACAGCACTTACTGCTATTTCCAGTAACTGGAGTTTACATAGGTCATTTAGAACAAAAAGTGAAGACTGTTCTAGAGATGAGTGATACTTCACTACCCGAGTCTATAAGTATGTTAACTTCAGTAGTTTCCGTGGTCCCTGCTATTATAGGTTGTGGATTGTTGATAACTAGGTTTGGTTATCCCAACAGTAGCCATTCTTTTGTAGGTAGCCCGTGCATGAAAATAACATACTTATCATTAACCAGGCCTCCTAGTGAATCTCTATGACCTGGACTCTGGCCCTGGATCCAGATCGCACCACGTTTTTCTCATTATTAGTAATCACAGGTTGGTAAACGAATCAAGATACTATGTTACCACTTTGTACTCTAGTATTACTTGTTACAAATTCCTGTGAAGTTACTGGACCTAAATTTGAAGGTGGATGCTTCTTCTGATGATTGTCGTTACCATTTTTCTATTGCACTGGTGTACTGCAGCTAGGTTTACTTCATGCTTTTTGAAATTATTCCCACTATTCCTTTTGAAATTCGAGTTTTCCCCTTGATGTAAAGTTTCATTACAGTCTTTATTTGGGGCATCTAGTGCATCAAGGAAGGATAACAATTCTTCAACCGTTTTCCAGCCACTACACCAGATGCCTTGTCTTACACAGATGGGTAATTGTCTAATCAAAATTTGAATGAACCCCTCTTCCTCCATCAGCTTATCTAAATACTTTGCCCATATTAGATGCCAGTCTAAATATTGCCTCATGGTACCCTAAGTATTATTGTAATATTTTGGGTCCCACAAATCTGATATTAGTTTCTCCTGCACTCCAGCAGACCAATATTTCTCTTTAAATATTACGAACTTTTGTTCATGGGTAGATTTCCAAAATAAATTTACAGTACCCCATTATGAAGACTTCCCTAAAAGGTACCCCACAGAAAATTCAATCATTTTAGAAACTTCCCAGTTATTCAGCAAAGCTTTTTGAATCTATTCAATAAATGAGTCAGATGCATCTCTACATCATGCTTGAATTTAGGGAATAGTCTCGATAACCCCGAATTCGCCCACCATTGCAAATCAGAAACTACTTCACTAGTCAACACAACATTGGGTGAAGTTCCTCATTTTTCTACTTGTTCCTGGATAAGTTTGATTTCTCTCCAGGGTTCGTCTATGCCCTTCCTGGTATCAGTAAATTTGGAAGAAGCCATAGGCAATGCTTTCCTCGATGTTATTCTCTCAGTGACTTTCTGATCTATAATTTCCTGTACCTGCTCCTCCAGACTACTTACATTTATGATATCAGAGCTTGCTATCTTCTCTTTGAAGCTTCTTTCTAAACTGTCTACTCGTGTACTTACACCTGTAATTTACGATCAAATGTCAGGCATTAATTTACTATGCTTATAATGCTCTCTTTCAAAGTATGCACTTCCTGCTTTACAGCATTAAACTGAGCATGCCATACATCCTCCAATGATCCTAACTTTTCATTAATATGTATTCCTACTCTATTACATTTTTCCTCAATATTCAATTCTAACTGTTTTGTCAAATTCTGAAAGTTATTTGTCTGTTTTTGGTTGAATTCAGCATACATATGATTTACATGAATGCTTAAAGAATTAGTTAGTTTCTTCTTTAAATCTAATTTCAGATTTTCAAATTTACCATTTAGAGAGACAAAGTCAGTCCTTAAAGCATCCATGCCATTGCATAGATTACTAAATTCTCTACTCTGTGCGTCAACCTTGGCACTTAATAAACCCAGTTGGTTGCTTGGCTATTCAAGGTTTCCCTCTGGGCATCTAATTTATCATTTAATTGAGCATTTATTGAGTCTAACTTAGGACTCTTGGCATCTATTTTTTCATTTACAGTTGCACTTAGTTCCTTTCTTAAAGTAGCATTTTCAGCTTTGATTAGATTTACTAACCCAGTCTGGCCCTTCTTTACTAATTTTTATAGCCATGCCTGGTTTTGCAAGTTTCTCCTACTTGGTGTTCCTGATCCACAATTTTACAAGGTTTAGAACTTGTGAGCATCTAAAAATTAACTTTCATATATTAATACGACATGGTATAAGCTATTGAATGAACATTATTAGTGTAGTTATTATACTTAATGTTATGTTTTTTGCTAACTGGGCTTAGAATTTGGGCTGTGTCATTGAGCATAAGTTTAATCAGCACCGGTGAACAGCAATTGGTGCTGGTGGCATCAGTTGTTGGTTTCCACGCAGGGGTCGGTGAGCAGATGTGGAAGTAGGTGAGCGCTGGTGAACAGCAGCTGGTGCCAGCAGCATTGGATGCAGGTTTCTGCATCTGTGTACCCACAAAGTGTGAGAACTGTATACTCCCCACAGCAGATCTCCATAGTCATACCATTCTAGGCATATCTCTTCTTAATCTAATAGGTCGAGATCTTCTCTCCAGTTTTTCCTCATTGTGGTTTTTTCACTTCTTCTCCTTATTTACAGTTACAAATTTTCTTCATTGGATGTTTAGGCAGAATCCAATTCCTTGAAATAGTTCTTTTGTCTTGTTATGCTCAGCTGCTATTGAAACACTTGATAGATTTTTCTCTTGTTTTTGTATCAAAATTCCTTTTTTACTTTGGTCATTTCACACTGGTCACTACATTCTAATGTTTTTGACCACAAGAATGTGTGAAGTAGGACTGCAACCTTCTCACTTCTTTTACATGCATGGACTTACTTGGCATGCACAGCTGATCTTCTTGTCTGGATAGCTGGCTCTATGTCAGTCTCCAAAAACTTCTTCTCCAAAGAATGATGGTAGTTAAGGAATATATACAGGGTGATCCAACTGAAGTTTTGGATGAGATTATCTTGAAAACTATACATTGAGTAAAAGTAGTGGGTAAGAAGAGTTCATACGCTCAAAGGGGGACATCAAATGATACTAGGCGTAACCTCCAGCCCATGCCCCATTGAGTTGGGCAGGGGGCAACTTTTAAATCTTAAACAGAAACATCCATTTTTATTCCAGATTTGAATTCTCCATAAAAAAGTAATCAACTTTTGTCTGAATCAGTTTTTTAAACCATTGACAGATGGCACTGAAATAGAGAAAAAAGGAAAATTAGGGAAGAACTCTGATTTATCTAGAATTATCCAAGAAAGACGCATAAAATCGATAAAGAGTGTGTACCAATTGTTTTGTTATGCCAAATTAACCTATTTTTGTACAAAATGTACTGTATCCTACTTTTAGCATTACCCAGGAACGACAACATGGATGTAGTGGAATGATGTTCCCATGGGTTGCTTCATTAGTGTGAGTCCCCTTACCTCTCACAATTTGAGGTGCTTAATTAATGAAATTAGCCACAAAGAAATTGTTGAAAATTATCCCCATTTGCTTCAATGCATAAAGTCAATTGTCTGCAAAAGTTGTACACAGTTTTGAGCAGCCCATCCTGTGGTATGGCTGCACATGCTCTTTGAATGCATTGCTCCATATCGTTTCAGGTTGTGGGCTGTCTTTCATAGACAATATTTTTTTAAATAACCCCACAAGAAAAAATCAGATGTTAGGTCTGGTGAACATGGAGGCCACTGAATTGGTCTTCTGCGTCCTATCCACTGACCAGGGCACTGTAAATTTAAAATGTTACACACATTTTTAGCATAATGGGGAGCTGCTTTGTCCTGTTGGAACCACATTCACTGTCTAGTTTCTAAGTCAACATCTTCCATTAGCTCCAACAAATAATTGCAGAGAAGTTGTAAATAAGATTCCCCAGTGACATTTCACCCAAAAAAATATGGTCCTATCAAGTAACCATTTATAGTTTCACACCAGACCATTAACCACCATTTGTGCTGATTGTCAATATTGGTCCCCTGTCAAACCACACTGGCACAGACCCATTGACAATCATGATGATTTTAATTTGCCATTATCTAAAAAAATCATTGTCATCTCTTGTGATTTCCAAGGCCCATTGGCAGAAATGCATGTGTATTTGCATATCTTTCAGCATTAATGGCTGTGTCAGTGTGATATGATAAGCATGATATTTATGTACCTTCAAAATCCTCAAAACAGTCGATTTTGGTATTCCAGTTTGTCTCTGAATCGCATGACTACTAATTTCAGGATCCAGTTGAACACAGGCGAGAATGGTATGGGTAACAGCGTAATTTTCATTGTATTTACAATGACAAGTTGGATGGTGCACATATTCATTATTCAAAACTGCTCTCAACAAGCTCGAAATGTTTTTGCTTGGATGTCGTCTGTTTGGGAAACGATCGGCATACAACTGCGCAGCTGCATCATAATTGTTATGACATTCACCTATAATTAACATCACATGAACAGTCTCTGAAGGAGGATAGTGAGCCATGTTTTGCTAAAGAATAATTTACTTTAGTCAGTTGATGTTTATGGTTCACAATCAGAAAGTGAAGTGACGTCAGATCACAATGAATCGACCTTTATACTGAGCAATAGTTCGCAGTTTGGCGATGGTAGCACCACAGTCGGGTGAGAAATGGTATTGTGAAGAGTTCCCTAACGAAACTTTAATACCATTCCGCCTCCCTCCATCAAAAATTGTGGCGGGTGGGATACATTTTGTAAAAAAAAAAAAAAAAAAAAGCTTAATTTGGTGTAATGAAACATTTTGCATCAATTTGATGCATCTTTCTCTAATCATTCTAAATAAATTGGAGTTCTTCCCCAATTTTATAGTTTCTTGATTCCAGTGCCATCTGTCAATGGTTTAAAAAAATGTATCAGATGAAACTTGATTATTTTTTTATTGAGGATACGAATCTGCAATAAAAAATGGGGTTTCCATTTAAGATTTAAAAGTTGCCCCTCACGCAAGGGGGTGGGGGATGTGGGTCACATGCAGTATTATTTGATGTCCCCCTTTGAGCTTATGAACTCGTCTTACCCACTATTTTTACTTAATGTATAGTTTTCGAGATAATCTCATCCAAAACTTCAGACAGACAGTTCAACTTTCATAAAGGAAAAAATAATCAGTTCACACATAAACATTAGACTTCTTGTAAGTCATCCGTATCATCTCACATTAGACACAAATTAAAAACAAAGATGAGGTGACTTACCGAACAAAAGCGCTGGCAGGTCGATAGACACACAAACAAACACAAACATACACACAAAATTCAAGCTTTCACAACAAACTGTTGCCTCATCAGGAAAGAGGGAAGGAGAGGGGAAGACGAAAGGAAGTGGGTTTTAAGGGAGAGGGTAAGGAGTCATTCCAATCCCGGGAGCAGAAAGACTTACCTTAGGGGGGAAAAAAGGACAGGTATACACTCGCACACACGCACATATCCATCCACACAAACAGACACAAGCAGACATGTGTGGATGGATATGTGCGTGTGTGCGAGTGTATACCTGTCCCTTTTTTCCCCCTAAGGTAAGTCTTTCCGCTCCCGGGATTGGAATGACTCCTTACCCTCTCCCTTAAAACCCACTTCCTTTCGTCTTCCCCTCTCCTTCCCTCTCTCCTGATGAGGCAACAGTTTGTTGCGAAAGCTTGAATTTTGTGTGTATGTTTGTGTTTGTTTGTGTGTCTATCGACCTGCCAGCGCTTTTGTTCTGTAAGTCACCTCATCTTTGTTTTTATATATAATTTTTCCCACGTGGAATGTTTCCTTCCATTATATAGACACAAATTAAGATACATTTACCACATAGTTGATTCAACAGCCACTGAAATAGTGAACAAGTCTTGCCTCTAGTACATCTGTGTTAAAAGTTGCTAAAAAGCTTTTTTCAACTTTATTGTAGTGATGAAATAAACAGTTAAGTTACGAAACAGCACAGAACAACACAGAAGTTTCTTGGGGCTCCTGCGTTCTTTCATTACAATTTCCTTGACATGACCGACAAGTGCTGTTGGTTCCATTTGACTGCCATGTCTATGGTCTTCTCACTACACACTTTAGACCTGCACACACAGACAGGTGACACACAGTAGATAGGCTCTCTCACACTTATATTCAAAATATCATGTATTCGAGAAGGTAGAAGGCCGAGTGGTTCTAGAAATTACGCGGAAATTCTCTAAACGCTATTGGTGATATTAATGTAAAGTGACTCACTCCACATCATTAAGAAACTAAGTAATTGCAGTTGATGTTGCTCTGCACTTGACAATTAAGAATTCAGCATTTTTCACTCTGTTATTGACTCCCCACTGCACAATTTTGTGGCAAGATTTTGAAATTCTGTCCATTTTCACTTTCTCAATGTGCTCCATTGTTTTTGCATGTTAAATTAAATCTTTCTTATGCACATTGAGACCAGTATTAAGTACCCACAGAACGCCTTACTGTTCTGCCAGATTGATTGGTGGCTAACCATTCTGAAAACAAATAAAAAAGGAAACCAGCTTTTACAAGCATTTATATAATTACAAATGCAGCAAATGTTGTGTAAGTTTCCGTTTTCATGCTAGCATATAATGAGATATTTTAAAATGTATTTATGTATAGCTTTATGAAATTAATAGAATATTTCACAACACAAACAACAGTTACATTATATCCACTAAAATCTATGTTGTTATAAAATTTAAAACTAAGCTGAAATGGAGCATTCAGATTTTAAAATCAGGAAGGAGATCTAAACTCTAACACTAATGGCTTTGGATGACAATTTAAGTGCAAAATAAATATACTAACTTGCGCTTCTTTTATGACATGACTTACTTGACATGCTTGGCCAACCTTCCTTGCTGGTTAGCCTGCTGCTGCAAACTCTTTCATTTTCTTCTCTAAAGTATGCTGCTAGGTACAGGAATTTCTTAAGACATGCCAATTTCATTTGCTTAAACTATCGACGTACATTTGAACTTCAGACACATTACAAATCTCACTCTTCGTGTAAATATATACTGCTTTGTAATCCTCTCATGTCTCCAAACGTTAGAAACAAAGTAAGCCAACTTTCTCTTATATGTAAACTAAACACCATGTCTAGTCTCAACATGAACTGTAATACACGTCTTCCCTTCAACAAGGCTAAGACAAAAGTTTTCCTCAAGAGTACCTTCTCAACTGTTCTCGTTATGATAACAATGGTAACTGACACAACTAGCACAGAATAACATAGAAGCTCAATGACTCATTTGTACACTTTCATTAAGCCTTCCATTGATTGCCCGACAATTACTTGTCATTGACATTCGACCTCTGTGTCTATGTTCTTCTCACAAATGAATTTCAAACCTGCACACATAAACATGTGACACACAGTAGGTAGGATTCTATCATTCCACACTCACTTCTAAAATATCATGTGTTCAAGAGGGTAGAGTGCTGAGTGGTTCTAGAATTTATGCAGAAATTCTCGAAGCACTACATAACCTTGCTCTGAGCTTTGTAATATCCAACAATGCCTTTGCACATGAACTTAGATGTGCTATACAGAAAAGCAGGCTATAATGAGAAATACCAGCAACATAAATACATTTCAGTAGAGGGTCAACTTCCCCATTCTTGGCATACTTTTGTACATACTTCCTTATCTTTAGTAGCCATTGTGTTTAATAAAATAATACATCTACAACATAAAACATTTGTGGACAATTTGAACTCTTGACTAGAGTAAAAATCCTGCTTACGTTATGTCATACATCAACAAAATGATCGTTAATGGACCAAATTACTGATTACAGCACATGACATAATTAAATGCAGTGAACTTGAGGAATTCCAGACCACCAGATGACATCATATAGAATCGAGTATTGGTTTTAACTAGAACCCTCTTTAAAAAAAAAAAAAAAACATATATTTAATATTCCCCATAAAAATCTACTTGACTCTCTCTTCTACCCTACATTCGCCACTGAACAGTGACCTCTCCCCCCCCCCCCCCCCCCCCCCCCCCCCCCCGCAGCCCGCGCCACCGCATGCAAATCTTAGGGGTACCCCACATTGGCAACATTGATGAAAAATGGTGGTAGAAAATAACCAGCGACTTTAATTGAGTTAGTGTTATATTTCAACCACTTTGTGCGGATGTTAGTTTGCCCAGTTTTTCACCCTTTTATTGAAGGGACTTCATCATTTTTATGCACATTTGATGCACCTGTTTGAGTGGTGTTACAAATGTGAGAGAGAAGAAATTTATATTTCTTTTGAAGGTAGTTAATGTTCCCATAGAAATTGTCAACTTGTGGTTTATGGAACACAAGAGCCCACGCAATACTTGTCGATTTTGGAGTTCTTAAAAAATTTCAGGATAATACACTCCTGGAAATTGAAATAAGAACACCGTGAATTCATTGTCCCAGGAAGGGGAAACTTTATTGACACATTCCTGGGGTCAGATACATCACATGATCACACTGACAGAACCACAGGCACATAGACACAGGCAACAGAGCATGCACAATGTCGGCACTAGTACAGTGTATATCCACCTTTCGCAGCAATGCAGGCTGCTATTCTCCCATGGAGATGATCGTAGAGATGCTGGATGTAGTCCTGTGGAACGGCTTGCCATGCCATTTCCACCTGGCGCCTCAGTTGGACCAGCGTTCGTGCTGGACGTGCAGACCGCGTGAGACAACGCTTCATCCAGTCCCAAACATGCTCAATGGGGGACAGATCCAGAGATTTTGCTGGCCAGGGTAGTTGACTTACACCTTCTAGAGCACGTTGGGTGGCACGGGGTACATGCGGATGTGCATTGTCCTGTTGGAACAGCAAGTTCCCTTGCCGGTCTAGGAATGGTAGAACGATGGGTTCGATGACGATTTGGATGTACCGTGCACTATTCAGTGTCCCCTCGACGATCACCGGTGGTGTACGGCCAGTGTAGGAGATCGCTCCCCACACCATGATGCCGGGTGTTGGCCCTGTGTGCCTCGGTCGTATGCAGTCCTGATTGTGGCGCTCACCTGCACGGCGCCAAACATGCATACGACCATCATTGGCACCAAGGCAGAAGCGACTCTCATCGCTGAAGACGACACGTCTCCATTCGTCCCTCCATTCACGCCTGTCGCGACACCACTGGAGGCGGGCTGCACGATGTTGGGGCATGAGCGGAAGACGGCCTAACGGTGTGAAGGACCGTAGCCCAACTTCATGGAGACGGTTGCGAATGGTCCTCGCCGATACCCCAGGAGCAACAGTGTCCCTAATTTGCTGGGAAGTGGCGGTGCGGTCCCCTACGGCACTGCGTAGGATCCTACGGTCTTGGCGTGCATCCGTGCGTCGCTGCGGTCCGGTCCCAGGTCAACGGGCACGTGCACCTTCCGCCGACCACTGGCGACAACATCGATGTACTGTGGAGACCTCACGCCCCACGTGTTGAGCAATTCGGCGGTACGTCCACCCGACCTCCCGCATGCCCACTATACGCCCTCGCTCAAAGTCCGTCAACTGCACATACGGTTCACGTCCACGCTGTCGCTGCATGCTACCAGTGTTAAAGACTGCGATGGAGCTCCATATGCCATGGCAAACTGGCTGACACTGACGGTGGCGGTGCACAAATGCTGCGCAGCTAGCGCCATTCGACAGCCAACACCGTGGTCCCTGGTGTGTCCACTGTGCCGTGCGTGTGATCATTGCTTGTACAGCCCTCTCGCAGTGTCCGGAGCAAGTATGGTGGGTCTGACACACCGGTGTCAATGTGTTCTTTTTTCCATTTCCAGGAGTGTATTTTCTAAAACTGTAAAAAAATGTTTTCCTGTGATTCTCTTCACTTCATTAAATCTCTGAGCAATTTTGAGACTTGCTGCTAGCTCAAATTCTGATTTCAGAAACTTGTTCATATCGATTAGCACTGGATGACTGTCAAGGTTTTTCATGTGTTAACAAATTATTTAGCAAATTTTCTGGAAAATGTGGGTTCAAATCCCCCCAGATTTTATTGGCAAGTAATCTGCCACTTTTCAAACCTTTCAGGTGATCATGAAGTGGGCTGCTTAATACATCATACATATCTGCAGCTTATCTCAGAATGAAAATTAAATGGAAGACAAGTTATCACTATTTTCCTCTATGATCCCTTCTCCCCTTGAATTTTGTAATTCATCATGTCTTCCGACAACAATAAAATCACCATTGTAAAATTGTTTCCATAAATCAGCAAACTGACAATACAATTTTAGCTTGTTACAACAATATTACATAATTCAAGACATAAAGACTGTACAGTAGCACCTGTTGGCTGTAATACAACATTTTTAGAGACAGCTATCAAATCATACTAAAAATGTTCTGAAAGCTAATACAAATTTTTGAGATTTTGGATATTTGATATATTTAAGCAAAAAATAACCATGCAGATTTAAATACTATACGTGATGATCTCCAATGTCATCTGACATGAGCAATGAAAATTTTTCGCTGCCAGCAAAACTCACTCAGTGGCTACACTGCAACTAAGTTTTGTGTTTTTACTCCAGGGGGCAAGCATTTAAAATATAAAGTTTAACCTATGCAATGTGGTTGGTTTCTTAGAAATTTAAATGTTCACTGTGACCCACATTTTGGGATTACCTCATCTTCCCCTATATGAATACAAGAATACTTGCGCTAAGGAGGAAAAGTACCGTTAGTCACAAGGAGTGAGAAATTATGTAAACTGTAGTGCAGGAGTGGGCAAGAAACCTGCTTGTGTGAGGTACACTTGCACTTGAGCAGGCACCTGAGTGTGGCGTGCATACAGGTGTGCCAGGCAGCTGCTTTCTCCTTCCCCTCCCCCATATTCTTCCCTGCCTTCTCCATGGTGTCTTATTTCCTAGCTGCATATCACTTGAGATCCAGCTTATTTAAGTACTGCAAGTCGAATTTGCAATGAAATTAATGTCAGAAACAATATTTCTACATACAGACTAACTCCACAACAGTTATATAAATTTTCATCAACTACTTTGCTCTTAGCCACAATACATTAATTTTTATAACCGTAAAAAATTTGTCATAGACTTATGTTGAGCCAAACATTGCCATTACTTTCACAAACTCATGATGAAGACAAGTAGGCTAATGCTGTGGAAAGTAGATCTATTAATTTCATTTGCAAATTGTCAGGAATGTCATCTACAAAAGTAGAAAAAGATCTCAAAGCAATTCGAAAGCTTGGGATAGATTTAGCATACCCATAAACCACTTAAGTTCCTCTTTTATTGTACTAATTAGAGAAACATAGTCCTTGTCATTCTTTTCATGGTCAGAAGATAGAATAGGGAGATGTGCTGCAGCCTTTGATGAAGGCTGTCTTTGCCACACTGCAAGTTTTCTTGTGACAGTGTCTATTACTCCTCACCAATCTCTGAATATGGTCCAGGGAGTAATTTTTCACAGGGACGTTATCCTGTAAACTGATGAGGAACTCCCAGCTAATCTGGCGTGGGGTGATGTTCATTTTATTTGACTTGTGGAGGAGGCTTGCAAAGGCAACTGCACTGATGTTGGCTCCTTTACTCTGCCTTCTGAGAGGGATACCCTCCCAGAGAAGATCAAGGTCATGTGCTACAGATGTGACATGAAGCCATATGTCCCTCCATGTATGCGGTGCTTTCAGTGCTTGCATTTTGGTCATATGTCTTCTTCTTGCCATACAGGGGACCCTTTGTGTGGTGACTATGGCCATCCAGTCCATGAAGGAATCCCTTGTATTCCAACGCCTTTGTGTGTCAATTGAGCTGACCACCACTCCCCTAGGTTGCTGGATTGCCAGCTTACAAAAGAGAAAAGAAGATCCAAGAATACTTGTCTCTGAATCACCTGTCATATGCTGAGGCCCACCGAAAGTATGAGAGACTCCACCCAGTGCCACTATCTTCAAATTTTGCCTCTGTTACTTCATTTCCTCCTCCTCCCTTGTCCTTACCCCTTCACCTTCCCCATTTCCCAAAACCCCCCACCGCCTGCAGTTCCCACAGCCTCCCATCAGGGAGTGGCTCCCCCTGCCCAGCCAAAGAACGCCCAGTGCCCCATTCTTCAGCATCAGATGGTGATTGGGCTCCTTTCTGGGATTCCTCTCCCCAGTGTCTCTCAGGCCAGACGACTCTTACCACCACTCAGCCACGAAGTGCACCATCTGTGCACCCCAATGTCACCCATTCTCTTTCAGTTCCAGATCTTGCAGAAACCTGTACTCCCCCTGTGTCCTGCCCTCCTCCACCTCAGAAAAAGAAGAAGAAGAAACATAAATGCCAAGACAAGACACCAACAGTGCCCCTGGAGGTGCCATCTTGCCTCTCGCAACACGAGTCTGACATCTTATTCATGGATATCACCCCATCCTTGCAGGTGATGACTAGTGACTGACCTCCTCCCCAGCTTATTCATGTCTACCTTGTACTATTCCCACATGATCATCCAGTGGAATTGCAAGGGATACTATCATCACCTACCAGAAATGCAACATCTTGTCTCCTCCTATTCTGCATTCTGTCTTGTTCTTCAAGAAACACATTTCCGTGATGGAGTGTGATCAACATTTCGTGGTTACCTGGTGTTCTGTTGGAACCGTGCTGGCTCTGGGGTAGCATGGGGTGGGGTCTGCACATTGGTTCTCTCCGATCTCATTAGTGACTGGATCCCCTATGTACCAACTTGGAAGCGATAGTGGTTTGAGTGCAAACAAATCTGGCAATCACCATTTTCAATGTCTACCTCCATCCAGGTAGGCCAATTCCTTATGTCTACCTTAATCCAGCAACTCTGACCACCATTTCTCCTCCTTGGGGACTTCAGTGCCCACCATCCACTGTGGGGGAGTGTTACTTCAATGGGTAGGGGTACCCTAATTGACCAACTTATCACAGACCTCGATTTGTGTTTCCTCAATGATGGTTCCCCTACTGACTTCAGTGCCACCCACTGCACCTTCTCTGCTATCAATCTCACGATCTCCTCCCCTGCCCTGGTGGCTTCCCTACATTGGTCATACCATGATGACCTTTTTGACAGTGACCACTTTCTGGTGATTCTATGGTTCCTCTGCTGATACCAGGCAGACAGGCCCCCATGTTGTGCATTCCACTGGGCCAATTGGCCTTTATATATGTTTGCTGTGAACCCCCCTCTCAAATTCCTTTGATGCAGTCGTGCAAGGCATCTCTACCACTATTCTCTGCTGACACTGCTGTCCCTCTATCCAAGTTCCCCACATTGTCAACCATTACTGTGGTGGATCAAGGAGGTTGCAGTTGCTGTCCAGGTCTGCCGACATGTGCTGCAGCGATTTAAGTGACACCCTTCACAGACCAACCTCCTCACTTGTAAGTGTCTCCATGCTAAGGCTCGTTAACTTATTAAGTGGAGTAAAAAGGAATGCTGGAAGCACTATGTTACCTCTCTGGGGACTTACACCTGTTCATTGCAGGTTTGGTCCCAGGTCTGTAGGACTCTGGGCTGCCAGCAACAGTCAACTGTCCACTGTCTGAACCTCCAAGGTGCTATATGCACTGATCCATTGGTCCTCGCAAAAAACCTCATGAAATACTTTGCAACAGCATTGTCATCCTCTTCCTACTATACTACCTTTCTCCAGCAGAAACACAGGGTTGAACAGACCCCCTTCTGTTCCATCCCGCACCACATTGAGCCCTATAATGCACCGTTCACTGAATGGGAATTTGTGCAGGCTCTTATCTCTTCACAAGACACGGCCCCAGGCCTGAATTCCATGCACAGCCAGATGATCCTACACTTGGACATTCCCCAGAGGCAACAGCTCCTCAGGGTCTTAAACCACATTTGGCTCACTCATGCTTTTCTGTCACAATGGCAAGACAGTATAGTTAGCCCTGTCCTTAACCCCAGGAAAAACCCAGTGTCTCTAGTCAGACTAATTGGGTGGTAGCTGTCCAATGTACTTTGTAAACTGATCAAAAGGATGATCAGCTTCAGATTATGTTGGGTACTTGAATCTCAGGACCTTTTGTCCCTGTATCAGTGTGGCTTTTGGACAGAGCGACCTCCGAATGGTCGTTTATCCAGATTGGAATCAGCCATTCGATAGGCTTTTACTCACCGCCGGCACCTTGTTGCCATCTTCTTTGAACTATATAAGGCATATGACATGGCTCGGCACCATCAAATTTTAGTTACCCTCCATAACTGGGGCTACCGTAGTCCCCTTCCAATTTTTATCCATAAGTTTTTATATCACCAGCTCTTCTGGCTTTGAGTTGGCATTTCACTCAGTGCCCCCCAGATTCAGTAGAATGGTATCCACAGGGTTCTGTGCTAAGTGTCACACTCTTCCTCATTGCCATCAAAATGGGCTTGTGACCTCTGTTGGGCTTCTGGTTACACCGGCATTGTACATCGACAATTTTTGCATCTGGTGCAGCTTCCACTCGGCACCTTGGAGCTGGCGCTTAGCAGATGTTACAATCCGATGGGCCTCTGCATGGTCCACCACCTGTGGCTTCCAGTTTTCTTCCTCCAAAATGTGCATTGTGCATTTTAGTCATAGACCCACAGTAAACCCCGATCCAGAACTTTATTAGTGTAACCAGTTCCTTGATGTTATAGCACAGTCCCATTTCTTGGACCTTATTTCTGACAACAAGCTGGCATGGCTGCCCCACACTCACCACCTAAAGACTACATGTATGTGGAAGCTTAATGTTCTCGACCTCCTGGCCCACACATGTTGGGGTGCAGACCATTCCACTCTTCTCCATCTTTACCATAATCTAGTCTGGACATGAGCAGAGCATGGTAGTCGGGCTTATGGCTCACCAGCTGCTTCCACTTTGAAACTCCTTGACCCTGTCCATCATTGTGTGGTGAATATGGCTATTGGTGCCTGTTGCACTAATCCTGTCGATAATCTCCTCACAGAAGTGGGGAGTTCACTTCTACACATCCAAAGGTGCCAAATCCTTTTTCTTACACAGTCACAGTTTGCCAATTCCCTGACCATCCTGTGTAACCTGGTCTCTTTGTCAATGAGGGATATCTCCCTCCTGTCTTCTACTGGCTTCAAACACCATCTATTTCTGAGATTATGTAGTGTGTTCACAGCAGGGCATCTAGCTATTCAGAGAGCCCTCCTTTTTCTTTCTCAGGCCTCCTTCCACAGTGTTTTAATTTGTTCAGACTCCATGAGCAGCCTGCAGGCTATTGACCAATGTTACTCTTGTCAGCATTTGGTCTCTACTATTCATGACCATCTCTCTGACCTTGAGTGTGCTGCCTCTTAAGTTTTCTTTCTCTGGATCCTAAGTCATGTGGGCATCCCAGGGAGTGAACTGGCTGACTGATTAGAGAAGCAGATACTTACCCCCATTTCATTTCCTGATTCCAACTGTGGATATGCGGATCTACGTTAAATCTCTCTTTGCTTAAAAGAGGAATGCCCTCTGGAGTGCTACTGCTATTAGTAAAAAGCTCTGCACAATCAAGGAGTCTACTGCAGTACGGCATTCTTCCTTCCACTCCTCTCAGGAGTCCACTGTTTTATGCCCTTTACACATTGGTTGTACCAGGCTCACCCACTGTTTCCTCCTACATAATGACCCATCCCCCACAATGTGGTTGTCAAACCAGACTGACAAAACAATATCTCGCATATTGTGGGAATGTCACCCCCCCCCCCCCCCCCCCCCATCACTTGGCCCTTCGTGTTAAGTACAGTCTTCCAGATTCCTTAAATTTAATATTGGCAGACGATCTATGGATGGTTGAACTGGTCCTCAGTTTCTTCCATGGAAGTGGTTTTTATTTCCAGATTTAAGGTTCTACTTTAGTCTTGGTGCTGAGGCAGGTTGGTTGTGGTTGGGACTTCTTTTACAGTCTTCTCGGTCTGTGACCCCACACAGTCCCCCCACCCCCACCCCTTTTCCCAGTTTTTTGGTTTGATCTTACCTTTTATGTTTTAATGTGTGTGTTTGATAATCATTATTTTATAATTTGATTCCCCTGACTGGATCCATCCACTTTTAGCAGACCCTCTTTCTTCTGTGACTCACTTTGGAATCACAGACTGATGACCTTGCTGTTTGATTGATTGGTAAACTGAGAGGGGTTATGGAACCAATGAATTAATCTGGTGGAGATGCCACAATAGAAAAGTACTAAGGAGTGGGTCACAATAGTGTTATGTACTCAGTCTTCTTCATGGGTAAACTATTTTTTGAAAATTCTCCCAATAAAAAACTGACCCTTCATCTCAACGCAGTATAAAACTCTGACACTATGAAGTTAAATTTTTTATTTTTTGACATCTTTTATTTTAGTCATCAGTTTCTTCCGCCATTGGCTATCTCCTTATCTCCAATTGCCAAAATAAAGAAAAGAACAACTTACATTGAGACCTGAACAAGTGCAAATATTTTCACTAGGTCTACTGTAGAGTTCCTAAAATGGTACCAACACACATGATTCATAATAATGGGAGGCATTTGGTGAATGGATGCATTGTCAACTAAGCAGAATATTGTAAATCAGGGAATTACATACATAAAGCTAAGTGTGCTTTTGCTTCCCCACATTTTGCACTAGATGTGCCCGTGCTTTATTACTTTCACTGTTAGTGAATAACTGGTTGAAATGTTGTTACAATATTTGTCTATTATATAATTTTTACAGTCGAATATTGCTTTATACTGGACATGCATATCTTGTGCAATGAGTAGAGAAGCAACAGTACACTTAGTTGTATGAATATAATTCCTTGATTTCTGCTTTTATGTTTAGCTGAAAATGCACAAACACCTGTTCACCAAATGCCACCCATAAATATAACCATATGCATTTAATACCAATTCACTAAGCTTGAAAGTAGACCTAGGGAAAATATTTATACTTGTTTCAAGTCTTAATTTTGACTGGTTTCAGCCTGGAATGACGATCTTAAGATGCTACATTAGAGAAGAGGAAAGTTGATATTATTTCATAAAGTGATTCTCTGAAACAAAAAAACAAATGTTAACAGTTAGTCACGCCTCAAACAGATGTTTTGTTCAGAAACTCACAGTATTTTGACAAGTGTGGTGGATAAACCTTCGTAAAACACAAACTAGAAGGGGTTTTGCATTGCAGGTGTCAGCAGGGGCCATACTTTGCACCTGTGATGGTTTCCTGAGATGACTGAGACAGCAAGGTAGCACATCTTGAAGTGGTCAATGTCATTCATAAATTTTGTTGACATGGTGCACAGCAGTAGTTCCAGTTCAGTCTCTGCATATCTTTGGCATCCTTCCAGCATGGTGTGTCGATGGCTGTTTGGCTATTCCTTTGTAAGGGTGGCCCATAATGGCTCTTCTGAGCACCCCCACCCTATGCAAACAGAAAATTGACCAAGGTGCATTGTCAGATTGTCGTGTGGCCAAACATAGTGAGAAACCCCACTGATGTGTAGGGGATTTGGTGCATCAGTTGAAACCTATCTTGGGCTGCCAATCCCCCAACCGGGTTGACCTCAAATGCCTCCAAGAACTGACAGATATGCATCTTCAACTTGTTAAAAGCACAGGTGGCAGTTGCGCTCCTGCACCACGTATAATGGATTGAAGTCATGCTGCTGGCTTATCGCCCATCAGCCCACCCACCTAAGTGTGCTCCTCAGGCATTTCTCCGAACTGCAGTGTTGCCTCCATTGTGTGCACTGCGCCAGGGACTGGTGGGTGTATTCGTGTGACTAACAGTTCACCACTGGAACGGAGGAACCCCTGAACCGTCCTGCTGACAGCATTGCTCGCAGCTGGCAGTCGAGTAGGTAGATTCTGCATACCTGGGTGTAATCTTCAGCACACTGCACTATAGTGAAAATTTCATTCTGTAAATGTATGTAAATTAATCTATACATGTATTGACATCTCTGCTTAGAAATTACACAATCACCATTTGCCAATTCCCTGACCATCCTGTGAATGGTGTCCTCCTTGCAAGTGAGGGCTGTCTCCCTGGTGGCAGCCTCCCACAGGTGGGATAGCTGGTTGGCATGTGTAGATTACATCTATCAGTCTATAGAGAAGGCCTTGTCCCCAGACAGTACCATAGGCTGCTAATAGATTGATGCAAGCCAAAGAGGTTTTCATCTTCTGAAAGCCCATTTCAATGTGTGCTGTGAGGGTGTGTCGAAACAAATAAAAAAAATTAAATTTATTGATTTTTTGAAAAGGGGAAAAATTACGGATATGGAACTTTAGAATTTTTGAAAGGCTTTTTTTTTACGGATTGTATTGACCGCCTTGAATGCGGACAAATTCAGTGATGCGTGAAATATGGCTGTACTATAATTTACCATTCCAATTTATTACATTTTGAATTCTACGTCATTGTTGATTTAATCAGAGTTCTCACCTTAGACGTAGAATTAGTCCTTCTGCCACAATATTAATTCATCAGTCGCCATCGAAGTTCTTCTCTTTGTTGACCGTGTGTATCTTCGTAAGTCGGCATTGGTTCACTTCACGAAGATGGTGGAAACCAAGGAATACAATGCTACGTTGCTTTAAATAATTTTCGTAACACTTTGATACTTCTCACTATTTTCTTATTCACAAGACAATAAGACTTGCTCTGCTCATCGCACAAACCATAATTACTAACAATATGGCTGCCTTTCCGCACAGTCCAAAAATTACGTCCATCCTCCACGAGGCAACAATTGAAAGTGTCCCTTAGCTTCTTGGAGTATGAAACAAAAGAGAATCCAATGTGAACATTACAAAGATTATAATCTACATGCCTCTCAATTCAATCTTTGGTGCAGCTTTTAAGGTAGTGTATGTCTCTGCGTCAGACTGTGTCATTACAAGGGCCAGGACTGAAACCACACAGATTCGTTTTGGGTGAATGCCAGCTTGTTCTACAGTGTTGTTTGACCAGTCTTGCAAAACAGTACACGTTCTAGAAGTTTATGGATGACACTAAGCAGTACAGTGGGACAAAAGCATTACTTGGCTTTGGGAGAGCAGTCACCTTGGTATGTTTAAGTTCTTGGGGACTGTTTCTCATCCGCAGTAATGAGGTGACCAATTTTGCTAACCATGTTCAAATTTATTTACCAGACTTGATGAGAAATTCTGAGAGTATGTGAACTGAGCCAAGAGATTAAATAGGTTTCTGTCCATTATTGATACTGCAGTCTCTTCAAGGGTTATGTCACAAATATTTAGTGCCCTAGATGACTGCTGCTTTTCTATCTTTTAGCTCCTGTTTAGTCTCTCAGTGATGTGCTTTTTCAGATGTTTTGACCATGTGTGAAGCGGAGAAAATGTTCTCAGTTGATGGGGCTGCCTACAGCTCCGCCTAATTTTACAGCAGGGACCATGCTTTCTGGTGACACTTAAATATGGATGGAAACTACTCAGATGATAGGATTTTACTTTGTGCAGTATCCAGGTGCTGTGTCAGTTAATCAGCGAACTGTAACCACCACTTTGAAAACCATTGTGGCGTTCCTCACATTTCTCGTCCCTGCCTTGAATATATCCTTTCTGATATCCTCAGAACAAACACTTGTTAGATGTTCTGGTAACTACATGTACAAAACTGTGGCAGATATAAGCAGGATGAGGAATCCAGTCCAGATATTTATCAAGGAAAGCGTTCCAATCAGCTTTTTTTTAGGTACATTCTGGATTGAGGAATTAAGGTCATATTAAAAAGATGCATGTTAGTCACAGGTTTGTTTTGAATGTTGATATTCTGGTTACTAAGAGATAGTCAATTGTCATTTTTATATGTGTGTTTAAATACTGTCGGTCTATCCCTAGGAGATAGAGGATCTGAGGACGCTAGAAAATGAAGTGCCATATGTAGAAATCAGGACATTTCCTATGTATTTTTGTATTTGAGGTCAGCAGAGTAGTGACAGCAGCAGAGGTAGCCAAAAACATGTGCGCCATGTATGGAGATAATGCCACTGGAGAGAACACGGCAAGCAAATGGTTTTCTCATTTTGAGGAGGATCGTTCTAACACCTGTGACTTTTCAAATACAGATAGACTTTTGGGGGTTGAAGAGTGTTTAAACACATTACCCCCCCCCCCCCCCCCCCCCCACCATGATACACTTCAGTGTACATGAAACTGGCAACTGTAACGAACTGTGATCATTCCACAATTGTGTAACATATGCATGCATGAGAAAGATTCAAAAATGGAGTGTATGGGTACTGTATGATCTAAACCAAAATAGCAAAGACCAGGAGTGGGCATGTGTAGAAAACACTGACCATTACTATTCTGTCTTGTTAATGCTTTTTTTATACCAACATAAGGAAAAAAAAGGAATGGATTAGTGCAAACAAAGCAACTCCCAGCACAAAGACATGCACACATCCACAAAAGATGTTGTCCATCTGGTAGAACAAGGACAGTGTGGTGTACAATGAATTGCAGATGCAATTCAATGACAGTGATCAGGAAGACTGCATGAAGTGATGACAACCCAACTCCTGTACAGTTTTTTTGGCAGCCTAGCAGAATACAGGCAGTATCAAGTCATGTAGCCCTCACTTCTTTTACCTGATACTGCACCCTCAGGTTTCTCCCTCAGGGGCTCACCACTCTTTGGCGTGTATGTTCTTGGCTACCATAGGCCCCCAGCCTTTGCAGCATCTTTACCCTTCTGTGTTGGATATCCTTCCTCTTGCTATTCCTTTTCGCTTCCCTTGGAGAACATGTCTGGGATGTTTCTAGGAATGTGTTCTGCAGTTTCAGTAGCTGATATGTCTCACCACTGTTTTTAGTTCCTTTTTTTCTTCCTTCGCTCACCTTCTCCTGTCCTTCCTCTGCTTCGGTGTTTGAGACTCATTTTCTTCTTCTTCTTCCTCCCTGTGTGATCCTGAAGGCATCTGTCATATAACAGATGACTGGGTAGTGTGTAATTCCCAGCACTGGGTTGGCAGGTTTCACGTGTACCCCCTGGTACAGACCAGGCCCAGGGAGGGTTTATTGCCTGAGTTGCTACCTTCCCAAATTGCCAATTGGTCCCTCTGTCAGGTGATGGGGAGGTGTGACCTGAGGTCTGAACAATCACCTAAAGCAGGTGAGCCCCAGACTGAGGGAGGGAGCCACCAGTTAGATGAAGCACGTCTTTGGATATGCTGGCAGTCATCTTCACAGTTTGCATCTACTAAATGTAAATGGAATGAAGCTCCTGATTCATAGACCCTTCCAGATACACCACGGTTCTTCATGGTTTCATGTACTGAAGATGGCCAATACTTTGTATCAGTAAATCAGTTTCTTATTCAGAAAGGTGTTGATGCAGTTGCTGGCCCTGCAAAATCCTGCTCTCATTTATGCAATGCCACTTTGGTTTTGCAAACTGTGTGGGGTTCTGCAAGTCTTAAGCACAACTACTTGCTGCTTTGCTTCTCCACAGGTATCCTGTTCATGTTGAGGCCCATAGAACTCTGGATTCCTGCCTCAGGCAGACTAGTGTAAATGACACCATGGGAAGAATTCAAACATCCCACACTGGAATGTCTTGTCAACACCGAGCCAAATGTGTAACCTGTGGTAGGAATGTGTACGAGAGCAATTGCCCTTCTCCTCCTCCTCCTCCTCCTCCTCATCCTCCTCCTCCTCCTGGATGTATCAACTTCAATGGTGACCATGCTGCCTCCTCTCAAAATTGTCTCATGCATCTCGATGAATGGGGTGTCCAGGAGGTCCAGGTAAAGGAAGAAGTTCCTTACCTGGATATTGCAAGTTATTGGCTAGTCTCAAACCACGTGTTCCACCATCTGCTAATTACAGTACTGTTCTTGCTATGTCTTACTCCATGAAGGACATGGCCACAAAGGCCTGTGACATCAAACTCAGCACTGAGTTTATGAAATCACCCACCATCCTGACAGCATTGCCGTCTCCTCATACAACTGTGCAACAAGCCACCAAACATTGACCTACAGGGGTGAAGTCATGTACTACACAACTGGCAGGCCAGGAAGGACTGAAGGAATACACACAAAGACCTACTACATCCCTCCAGCCAACAAACGTCAGTCTTCCTGTGCCAACCAGGAAGTCTACAAGAAGTCAAAGGCAGATGGTCTTCTCCTTCACCAAGTCTGATATCCTCTTAGACGCTGTTGCCAGGTAATACCCTGGCCTGGCTGCCTGTGTTTCTCCGGTGTGCACCACCAACCATTTTTCAGCACTGGATTCCGCAGGCTCACAGAAGGAGCCTTCTGACACTTCTCCAGACCTCGTGGCACATGATCCTCCTGCCTCTGTGCCTTGTAGCAGCAAGTCTTCGAAGGCTGACACTCGGCAGCCACCAAAGTGAAACCCTTTCATTTTTTTTCCTCATGATAGCTTTCCTTCAATGAAATATTTGTGGTCTTCTATCCAACAAAGAGGATTTATGGCTGCTCTTAGAATCACAATGTCCACTTGTTCTCTGCCTCCAGAAAAAAAATAATAGCGTCTCCATGACCCATTTGAGTGCTTGCATTTCCTTTCCCCATAGGATGGCATTCCACCACATGGGGGAGTCATGCTGCTCATGCGGTATGACATTCAGAGTCAACCCATCTCCCTGACTACCCGCCTTCAAGCTGTTGTAGTTCACCTTTTCTTTCCTCACTTGATCTTTTCCCTTCATACCATTTACATCCCTGTGTCATTTGATGTCACCAGGACAGACTTCCTACTGCTTACTGGGTAGCTACCTCACCGCTTTCTGCTCCTTGGTGACTTCAGTGTGCACAATGCCCTTTGGGGTTCACCCAGAACCTGTCAGACAGGTGCCCCGTTAGCCAACCTTCTCAGTCAGTGTAACCTCTTCTGCCGTAACGCAGGAGTCTTTTCAGAGTCCACACACACATATTTCCATTTGTACCTATCCTCCTGCACTACCCATCTGCCCATCAACCTGAGGCGGTCTGCTCTCTGACACATACTCGAGTGACCATTCCCCCTGTACTATTCGTTTACTGACTCTTACCCCACTTACGTTCACACCCAGATAGCAGCTTACTAAGGCTGGCTGGAGGCTTTACTCCTCTCTGCAACCTTCAATAGACAGCGTTTACCCAGCTGTGATGACTAGGTAGAATATCTTAGAATATTCTGTAGCGGTAGGTTTAACATACTGTTCCTTGCACTTCCTCTTTACCACGCTGTGTCCTGGTCCCTAGATGGACTCTGGCATGCCGCAATGACAATTACACATGGGGACACACACTCCACATTTTTACCATCATCCTACAATGACAAACTGTGTTCACTATAAAAAGTTCGGTGTACAGTGTCATCCTGGTTTCGGGATAGTGTAAAATGAGCTGGATTTCATTCACTAGTTCTTTTAACAGTTCCACTGCCTCTTCCATCATGTTGACCAAGCTCTGATAGCTCTATGGTACCAATAGCCATAGCCCAATTTCCGGCCTGACAGTAGCAAACGATGTCATCGTGCACCCTATTGCAATCTCCAACGCCTTGTGCCACAATTTTGATGAGATTTCGAGCTCCTTCGACTATCACCCTGCCTTCCTCCATCGAAAATGAGCAAATGCAGCTCGGGCAATACTCTTCTCTTCTCAGAATCTTGAGTGCCTTAACTATGAGGCAGCTAGGTCATGCTCACACTTCATCCGAATCCCCCTCCAGGGCCAGACAATGTTCACAGTCAGATGTTGCAGCATCTTTCTCCTGCTGGAAAAGCACTTTCTCCTTCATCCATGCAAATGTGTGGGCAGAGATCAGATTTCCAATGCACTGTCATACCTATGCCTAAGGCCTGTAAGGACAAACACCTTCTTTCTAGATACCACCCCATATTCCTCACCAGCTGTGATGGAACATACGATTCATGCCTGGCTGGTACGGTGGCTCGAGTCTCACAATTTATTAACCACTGCAGAGTGTGGATTTCAGTGTGCAGTTCTGCAGTTGACCATCTCGCAATATCGACCAATGTCATGAATTGTTTTCTGCCTAAATCCGACTGTGGCAGTGTTTTTCAATTTGGAGGAAGTGTAAGATACTTTTCTGGAGGACAGGTATCCTCCATACCCTCTATGCGTGGAGCTTCCATGGCTGCCTACTCTGTTTTCTTCAGGAACTCTTAAGAACAGGACGTTCATTTCACCTTGTTGGATGCATTTATCGAGGAAAATAGTGAGCCTCGAGGTCCTGTCCTGAGCATCGGCATGTTTGCTGTTGCCACTAACCCTATAATGGCCCGTCTCCCACCAGACTTGTCTGGCTTCTTTTCATTGGCGAGTTTGCCATCTATTGGGGTTCTCCATGAACTACGGTCATTGTGCAGTGTCTCCAGTGATGTCTCAATTGTCTTCACTCATGGAGCATCAACAGTCACTGTAGTTTTTCCACTGGCAAAACCATTTATATGAATTTCTGGCGGTACAATTTGTTTCTTCCACCATCTTTACATCTTCAGCACGTTGCTCTTCTGTTCATTGAAGCTACAAAATTCCTGGGGCTCATGCTCCATAGGAAACTTTCTGCATCCTCCCAGGTGTCTTACCTGGTCCCTCAATGTCTTGTGTGTCCTCAGTGGTACTACCTGGAGAACAGATGGGACCAGTACAATCGGAGTAGTACATTTCATTGTCTGTTAGAAACTGGAATATGGATGTTTTGTTTATGTATCTGCACGTCCATCCTTCTCATGCCATCTCAGTACTATCAACTGACATAGCATCCATTTGGCCACTGGTGCCTTCTACATTAGCCCAGCTGATAGTCTGCACACAGAAGCTGCCAAACTACCACTGTCCTACGACCGTGACTTTCTCCTCAGCAGATATAGATGCTGTTTGTCTGCCATACGTGGCCATCCATCACATGCCTCTTTCTTCGAAGACTCTTGATCGTCAGTATGAGTTGCATCCTTCTTCTCTGTTACCTACTGGAGTTCACTTTCAGCTCTTGCTCCAGCAGCTTAACTTCGTGCTACCTGCAACTTTTCCACAGAATATAAACCCTTCACCAGCTTGGCTTCGTGTGGTGGAGTCTGCAGCTCATAGTGTAGTGGTTAGTGGTGCTGCCTCTGAATCACGGTGTTGGAGATTTTCTCTTCCCAGGAACTGGGTGTTTGTGTTGTCCTCATCATTCCATCATCATTCATGTAAGTGGTTAGATTGGACTGAGTACAGATTGGGGAATGTGTACAGGTGCTGATGACAACACAGTTGAGTGCCCCACAAACCAAACATCATCAGGGTTATCATCATCTTCATCAACTTCATGTGGCGGCCCGTGTTCATCTTTGCCTTTATTTGCTTCCTAAGGATACTACTCCTGCCTTGTTCTATCGCCTTCAATTTCACAACCTTTGCACGGAACTTCACGATTGTCAGTACAAGTGTCATCAGTGTACGCAAAGATACTGTGACAGGTGTGCCTTCATCATTGGTCCTGACGTTTTTCGATATCATCTTCCGGTACAGTGCTCAGTATTTACAGCAAAGCTGTTCGCCCTGTATCAGGCCACACAGCACATCTGGTGACACAGGCTTTTCAATTGCGTCATCTTCTCAGACACTGTGCCCTTTAAAGCCTCTGTGTTCTGTACAATGTCCATCCATTAGTGCAACTGGTCACATGCTCATTCTTGATGGATGATGTTTATGTGGGTTCCCAGTCACCTCAGTGTGACAGGAACTAGGCCACTGACGATGCTGTCAATGCTGCAGCCCTTGTACCTCAACCCACTGGTTCTTACATTCCCTCCAATGATCTGTGTTGCTGTCTGTCAGCAGTTGGTGTCACCACTGGTTCTCCCTTCATGGGAACAAGCTGCAGGTTATTAAGCACCTGTCAGTGGGTTGGACGACCTCCTCTCGGCCCTCTCGCTGCAAGATCATTTTAGCTAGGTTGCATATCATGTACTGTCTTTTTAGCCATCATCATTTGTTAAGTCGTGTTAGCTATCAGCCATTTTAGTGACTGGTGTCGACCGCACTTTACTTTCTATCCATCATAGCAATATGGCGAAGGCTATTTAATGTTTAGTTCATGAGCTTCGTTTCTCTATGGAGTATTTTACAGAACTTTCAAAAATGGCTCTGAGAACTATGCAGCTTAATATCTGAGGTCATCAGCCCCCTAGAACTTAGAGCTACTTAAACCTAACTAACCTATGGACATCACACACATCCGTGCCCGAGGCAGGGTTCGAACCTGAGACCATAGCGGTCAAGCGGTTCCAGACTGAAGCACCTAGAGCCGCTCGGCCACTCCGGCCGGCACAGAACTATCTCCATGACCCCCCTTTTTTTTCTTTTAACTATCTTCTATTTTGTCGATTGGGATTAATGTGTAATTGTTTTTAACTCCTCTCTTTGTCGTCATGTTCTACAGTTCTGACATGAGCACATGTGCCCTGGTTGTTTTTGAGTGACAAAGCAAAAAAAGCCTCAGATTTTTCACCTTTTGCGCCATATCAAACCATTTTCTTGGAATTTCCTTTCCTGCTGAAAATGTGCTCCGAACATGGCTCAGAGACTTATTCACCACAAAACCACCTGTTATTTCTGCAGCTGCCGAATCAAAAAGTTACCCCAGGGTTGGCAGACTATTTAAAATAGTGAAGGATAATATATTATTGACTAAACTGGTATGTATGTCTCTTAGGCAGCAACCCAATAAATGGAATACTTGTGCTGATTGGTTCTAAAGCAGGCAGTGTTGACTAGCAGGGAAATTTGACAATATTTTTAGTCATAGCGACCAAACGTCGGCTTCCATCAGCAGTGACTAAACATGAGTCTGGCTAGTTCTCATGTTTCCAAGCCACTGAACTGGTGGAACTGGCATTTTTAGCACTGAAAGTAAAATAGGTGTTCTTTCCAACTGCCTAGTTTACTAAGGCTTCCTTGTATTGTTCAGATATTCTACGCTGAGTGAAAAAATAGCAGCAATGAAGAAAAGTTGTTAGACATAAACAAAAGCTGTTAGTCATGCTTCAACATTTGAAAGATGTCTGTTCAGATTTTGCTCTACTCACATAAGAGATGCACTAGTAATGCCAGTATGAGGATGCAAATCACGATTGCTTCAAACAGACACTGTTGTGTTTGAGAGTGTTAGTTTCTTTTGAGATTGGATGTGGTGTTAGTAAAGAATGTTTGTTGGGCCTGTGATCAACGTTTGTCCCAGACACACTGGCCCAACACCTGGAGTTTTTGTCTGGAATGAGACTTCGTATGACAGCAGGAGCACTCTCATGGTTGCCCCACGAACCCTGACGTCATATTTGTATGTCAGTCCGGTGAGTCCACATGTTGTGTTGTGTAACGTTCCCTGCCAGCACACACACTATTAATAAAATTAAATGACATTTAATTGTACTATGTAAGCCTATGAAGCAATTAGTATGTACTGCAGTTGTTTAACAAAAAATATTATTTAATTTTTTATAAATGACATTCGTTATTATTGCAATATTTTCTGTAATAATATTCTCGATGTATTTATGATTGTAATATTTCAATACTCATAATGTAGTTGCAAAGTATGTTGATGTCTGCAATAAAAAAAATAAAAAAAATATTTAAAATGCAGCCACAGAGGGCAGTAATGTTGTAAGATTGGAAAGAGACATTAACGATCGGCAGTGGTATAAATAGGAATACATAATGTGCATTCTTTGTCATCTTCTTCGAGAGCTGAGAGAGAGAGGAACCTGTGACATAGCATTTTATGAATGAGTAGACTTCTTTTGTCTGTATCTATCTTTAGCCGCCATTAGAGGAGAAATTACAAAGTAATGTAAGTTTAATTATTGTGATGGTCTAAATACATTATAATTTATCAAAATTGTGTATTACTAATGTAAATTAGCTTGCCCATGTCATCTATAATATTTCTTTAAAGAATTTTCAGCATTTTTAGTGACTATCGTTGGTGTTGCTGGGCTGTGCCGTGACCGAACGATTTGCAGCGGCGGCACATTTAAAAAATTGTACCGCTAAAAATATTAACCAAACCCGTAAATCGGGAGCAGATAAAATTAGCAGTGAATTACGAAATATTTTTCTTTTACAGTGATCCTGAGGCTTACGGAATTTATTACTGGTTTTACGTTTGTGCATTAATAGGCGGATAATTAATGTTGAAGTTGTTAATCTGTTGGTTCTTTCAATTTCTAAAGCAAATAACTTAAACGTATAGTGAAATGTGTTTTGTCAATGATAATTAAACGTTCAGGTCAGCTTGGCAATATTTAACCATTTTATGTTAACAGAGACAGTCTTGTGTTCCATAGCTAATGCTGGGAAAGAATTCAGTAAATATTTTTAAAAAAACATGGCATTTAGAAAATCTGTGCCAAGGCCGAAATAAGTAAAAAAAAATTAATTTATACAATTTTCAACTAAATGTTCTTAATCAGTTAAGATGAATTTATCAGCATGAGAGGGTTGCTAAGATTCACGTAATTTTAAATGTGCTTAATTCTGTCTAAATGAATTTTTATTACCACACACAAATAAGGGGTTCTACAACAAAGTTCGTTCTGAAAGAGCAAATAACAAAAATATTTAAAGCAAGATTTCTTCCCTATTTTCAAATCCATTTTAATTTTATTTACATAATAAATATATAAATAATATTTTTTTTAATTATTTGATTAAATTGGTGCCCAATAATGTGGGGCACAAATAAGCAGTGGCCACAAAATACCAATGAGATAACTAGGGAATTATTGTAGTTGAACTTTGTTGGAGAACAATTAACAATTTTTTCATGTATTGTATGTATTGCCTAACCAATATTGTATGGTAATACCTGTATATGATTTTTTGCATGAGAACACTATATACCCAGAAGCAAGCTGAAGAAAAGAGCTCATTATATCAAAAAATTAATTACCTACCACAATACCAGGGGGCAGCTGCACCCAAGATAGATCACCAAAAGGTAAAGCTACAGTGTAGTTGTCGTGTGGGTAGTAAAGTAACCTCAGTGCGGTGTTCTCGGATCATTAGTGGTGTGCTTGTTGTTAGTTCTTTTTTTTTTTTTTTTTTTTTTTTTTTTTTTGGACATTTGAGTAGTTAATCATTGTAGTATGTAATAAGTGTGTTTCAACAAATGACGATTTCTTGTGTTACTATGTCAGTGAAACCTGAGTGTTAGGATATTTAGTTCAGATGTTGTTACTTTTGTTGACTATGGTTAGATTGCGTAGTCAGCAAAATATAAACATGGATAATGAACAACAGTTAGCAAGCAGTGATACCGAGTTAGAAAGTGGGGCACAAAGTAATGTTAGTGGCGTAGTTCAGGAAGTACAATGTGAGAATCTGGGGGCAGAAGGGCAAGAAATGTTGCCACTGCCAGCCAGTGATTCAGTTGAAAGTAGAAATACTGTGCCAACTACAAGCACTATACATGGACCAGGGAGTGGTGAGGTGTCAGAAGTGCAATCATTAAGGGTTATGTTCGAACACATGCTCAATTTCCAAGCTGAATTTGCACGTATGCAAGCAGAGCGTGAAAGAGAACGTGATGCTAAACAAGCAGAGTGTGATCGATGGCAGCATGAGAGAGACTTGCAGTTAGTGCAATCTTTGGAAGCTATACAAAGTGAGATTGTTAGTTTGAGACAAAACTATGAAACCATACCCAAAGTGGTGCAAGAACTGAGCAAAAGAGTAGATAATATCCAGGTGGCTAATGCCAGTATCGTAGATGAAATTAGTGTACTGGCTAACAGGTGGGATAAATTAGAAATTGACACAAGTCAAGCAATAGAGCAGAAAATGTCCGAACAGGCGAACAAAATTGAAAAGGAATTTACAAAAAAAAAATAGACGAGAAGGAGCACGACGCAATTGAGGCCAAGGATTTGGGCTCAAGTGCGGAAGCGCAGGACATGAAAAGGGCGTTGCACGCTGTGGCAGTGGAATGTCAACCGTCGTCTTGCGGAGCTGGAAAACAGCTTGTTGCACGGCGATGCACAGGCGTGTGTCATGCCAGGCAGGTCCAACAATGATAGGCATATAAATACAGCAGTGAAAAATTGTGACTGCGAGACAGAACAGGCAACCAATGTTAGTGAAACAAACAAATGTCACTCCAAAATAGCGATTGAAGAAAGCCTGATTAAAAATTGACAGTTTCAGATATTTACAACGGAGTATTTATCAAGGGATTTAGAAACATTTTTCTTAGCGTTTGGAGTCATACGCAGAAAATACAGTTCGTTATGTCTTACATACAAGGAGATGCTGCATTATGGGCAACCAAAGCAGCTGACAGTTGCGACACATATGAGCAATTGGAAAAGACATTCTTGGCCATATATTGGTTAACATGTATTCAGGAGAGATTACGGAAAGAGGTATATAATCCAGAGCCATATTCTCCACGATTAGGCAAATTTGCGAAAATATTTTGAGAAATACATTAAAGACCCATTACTGGGACGAGCGGATTTCATCCTGGGATTTGATCAGACTATTGAAATCACACTTGACGATACACGTAAAGGAAAAACTTGTACACATATCGGAGAACGACATGAAACATTTCTTGTCTGTTCTGGACTCAATTGACCTGATTCAGGAGGATGTTAAGGCAGCCTCTGAACAGGCTAGAAGTAACGGAAACGGTTACAGAAATGGTCGAAATAACACGCCTCCACCAAATAATGGAAACGGCGGAGGTAACAATAGGAGACAAGATTATGTACAAAACAGGAATAGAGGTAGAGACCGGGAAGACAATAGTCTGCCGGTGAACAATGACCGGAAAAGGAGATTCGATGACCGATATGAAACAGGCCCACCAAGCAATAATAGATGGAAAAATGCCAGGGGGCCATGGAACACCAATATCTATAACGATGCAAACTGAACTTGGCCACAGAACCAGAGGCCCAGTCCGGACCAGAAAAACAGTGAAAGATATGACAATAACTGACCGCCACCACAAAATGTGCCAATTGCGCAACCGTGGCGGCCGACGCAACACAACTTACACATAGTGGAGGTCAGTGACACAGAGCAGCCCCACCCATCCACCAGTAATAATCCAACAAACTAGATTCAGCCAAGATACGCTCTCCATCGTCGGCTGAGGTTTGGAGTGAGAGCAGCCCGACACAGAATAAAACATCGGAAATCTCTATCCTCAGGTATAAAGGACATGAATTAATAACTGAACCACCCACGTGCATAAAGGTGCACAAAGACAAAGTACAAGTGATAATAGAGATCAAAATTAACAATATTGATGTGCAAGCAATCGTAGATACAGGTGCTACTGTCAGTGTCATGAGTATGGACTTATTCAGAGTACTGGGGAAAGAAAAGTGTATGCTGACTTTTCCTGTGAACAATTGCAAAGTCACTGGAGCCATCAGTGCACAGCGACAAATAATTAAACTCCAAGTGCGGGTAGAGCTGTATATAGGGGGAGAAGCCATAGCGTGCTCGTTCCTGGTAGTAAAGGGTTTAAAAGTAGCCTGCATTTTGGGGGTAGATTTTTTGAGAGAAAGGGACGCAGTAATCGACCTTTCTCGGGGAAAATTAAGTTTGATAAACACGGGTAGGAGGATAGAATTGTCCATGCTCAGGTCTGAAGAGGTACCTGTGCCTAATTGAAATGCTATTAACATAAAATGTAGGAATCAGTGGATACTACATTTAGACAATCATTTTCTAGGACAAAATCTCAATTATCCAGACGTACAAGGTGGTCAATTAAAAGCAAATGTGGATGCACTTGTGAACAAAGTATCACAGTCCGAAAATTTGAACTCAATGCAGCAGCAGTAATTGGTACAGTTATTATCTGACTATGCAAATGTATTTTCTGAACGACCAGGAATTTTTTAGGGATATCAATACAATATCGAGGTGAAGCCTCACAAAAGCTACTGTTGAGTCTCATACTCCATTCCTTGGTCCAAGAAGGAAATAGTAGCTATCTCTTAGCAGTTCCCCACTCAGGGAGAGTACGAGGACTGTATCCACGTAAGGATGTGAAAATATTCCTACAGTAAATGACTAATAGTCCTATGTGTTATGTGTAAAAAGGTACACCATCCTTTTGGAAATGAATGAACATTAATTATGTGTGATCTGTAGAGATTATGTACTAGTGTAGAAGTATTTAGTTATAAGAATATGACTGACTTTCTCTTTTGTTTATGATTACTTGTGTTATGTCTTCTTTTTTAATTAGTGTTAGCTTAAACATGCTCTAAATGTCTGCACAAATAACCTGATTAGTCCAATTATTTGTAGTGTTAAATTGTGACAGAGATCAGTCAGTAGGAACATTTTAGTAATGATTAGTTTGTGTACTGCATGATATCCTATATGTGTGTCGCACTTGAAATATTTCTTGTTACATTCTTTTCTATTATATATATATATATACACACAAGCAGACATGTGTGGATGGATATGTGCGTGTGTGCGAGTGTATACCTGTCCCTTTTTTCCCCCTAAGGTAAGTCTTTCCGCTCCCGGGATTGGAATGACTCCTTACCCTCTCCCTTACAACCCACTTCCTTTCGTCTTCCCCTCTCCTTCCCTCTTTCCTGATGAGGCAACAGTTTGTTGCGAAAGCTTGAATTTTGTGTGTATGTTTGTGTTTGTTTGTGTGTATATCGACCTGCCAGCGCTTTTGTTCGGTAAGTCACCTCATCTTTGTTTTTATATATAATTTTTCCCACGTGGAATGTTTCCTTCCATTATATATATATATATATATATATATATATATATATATATATATATATATATATAATGGTCTTTAAATATGTCTGCTTGTGTCTGTGTATGTGTGGATGGATATGTGTGTGTGCGCAAGTGTATACCCGCCCTTTTTCCCCCTAAGGTAAGTCTTTCCGCTCCCGGGATTGGAATGACTCCTTACCCTCTCCATTAATACCCACATCCTTTCGTCTTCCCCTCTCCTTCCCTCTTTCCTGATGAGGCAACAGTTTGTTGTGAAAGCTTGAATTTTGTGTGTATGTTTGTGTTTGTTTGTGTGTCTATCGACCTGCCAGCGCTTTCGTTTGGTAAGTCACATCATCTTTGTTTTTATATATATATATATATATATATATATAATAAAAAAAACAAAAATGATGTGACTTACCAAACGAAAGCACTGGCAGGTCGATAGACACAACCAACGGTTGCTTCGTCAGGAAAGAGGGGAGGGGAGGGAACGACGAAAGGATGTGGGTTTTAAGGGACAGGGTGAGAAGTCATTCCAATCCCGGGAGCGGAAAGACTTACCTTAGGGGGGAAAAAGGACGGGTATACACTCGCGCACACACACACATATCCATCCACACATATACAGACACAAGCAGACATATTCAAAGATGAAGATAGCTACACACACACATATTATATATGTCAAATTGACAAATTCGAACCCAGAATAATATCAATAATATGAGACCCTGAGAACTTTATTTTCAAACCAGTATTGTCAAAGAGAGTAATGCACCCAGTAATGAACCGAGGGCACCATGGGACGCAAACTTAATGCAAATTTAAGTAACGCAAAGTTACGCTCAAAGAAGCTTCAATTGAAGCATGTGCAGATTGAATCAGTAAAAAGAGCTAGCCTGATACGATACAAGTCAATTTTAGCCTACAGAGACTGCACTGTAGTTACATAGGACCTTGCAAGTAAAGTGAGACATAGTTTCAAAGGAGTTATTGAACTATATGCCTGAATCCGGCTGGAATGCACAAATAAAATTTACTCGAACATAAATATAGATGATTTTTGGGCAAACTAATACAAAATTTTAATATTTGTTACTATGTACACAATTATCACACACTTTGGTAAAGAGCGAACAAAGAAGTTACAAATGTGTTGTTACAAAACATTGCGCAATGGACATGGTAACTGAAAAAAAAGAAACTTAAACAAAAGTGCAGTATTGTGTGGCAGAGACAGACAGTGAGTGTTAAAACTGCAGCAATAGGTCACGAGGTTATTTTGAACAAGCAATAAGAAACTGTATCATCGCCATGTGTGCAAGTGGACAAGGAACTAACACAACACGAACAGTGAGCCGATAATAGACGGTGGACCAAGCTAGTGTCAAACTATAACTCTTTGTGTGTGTCAAGGGACACCAGGAAAGCACATTGACTACAGAGATACATTTTGTCCTAAGGTGAAAACTTGCGTGTGACTAATGACAAGTCATGACATGGTAAAAAAATATTGTGTGCCCATGAAACGTGTTAATGTGACAATGAAACATTGTGCAAACCAGACTAGTGAAGGCCTACTGAATAATAACTGCCAATAACTGTATGCGTTCTTTCCCACAGCAGGGAAAATGCCCATAAGGATAGTACATTGTCTGTGAACTTGTAGCATGTTTGCTGGAGCACTGCAAGAAGATGTCACACGAGCAAGCTGATATACAACGTGCATCCGGCTACTTCAGCCATACAGCCGTGCAGCCCGTAGCAGACCAGACAGCCACACGCCTCTCCGCACCGTAGCTGTCAACACCGGGGGCAGTGACCTAAACGGAGCCGACGCGCCGCACCGAGCACCGCTCAACAATCATTCCGCACCGCGCACCAACTACAGCATTATTGACATATTCCAAAATATTTACACGAACTGCATAACATGTCAACGAACTCGATTTTTGACAAACATTGAACACTTATTATGTATACCTGTAAATTGACGAGAGAAAATGAACAGTAACAAGTGTAGGAGATGGATTTTTAACACATAGGTAGTGAGAACATTATGAAAAGTGACGTACTAAATGATATATCGTAGGACAAGTGACCTTGCAGTATATCGCAAAAATGATAATTACGAGTTGTTAATCACAAACAACAAACTTTCGTTGAACTGTATGTGACTGTGATGTTATGTAAACTTTGATGACAAACTGCTAAATCATTTCAAAAGAATGACTGTTAAAGAGACAAGATTAATCATGAACCAACTGGGATGGCAGGGCTCCGGCACAGTTTTGCCCAGGTTTCCTGTCTGCCTTCGCCCAAATGGGGGAGCCATGAACATATATAACCCTGGGACTAATTAAAAGAGCCATTCCGAAAAAAAAAAAAAAAAAATAAAAAAAAAAAAACTGAATTGTAAAGAGTGTTACTGGCACCATTGTGTCAAAATATAGAAACACTTGCTGCCAGGGGGCAATTTAACGTTCCCTGCCAGCACACACACTATTAATAAAATTAAATGACATTTAATTGTACTATGTAAGCCTATGAAGCAATTTGTATGTACTGCGATTGTTTAACAAAAAATATTATTTAATTTTGTATAAATGACATTCGTTATTATTGTAATATTTTCTGTAATAATATTCTCGATGTATTTATGATTGTAATATTTCAATACTCATAATGTAGTTGCAAAGTATGTTGATGTCTGCAATAAAAAAAATTTAAAAAAATGTAAAATGCAGCCACAGAGGGCAGTAATGTTGTAAGATTGGAAAGAGACATTAACGATCGGCAGTGGTATAAATAGGAATACATAATGTGCATTCTCTGTCATCTTCCTCGAGAGCTGAGAGAGAGAGGAACCTGTGACATGGCATTTTATGAATGAGTAGACTTCTTTTGTCTGTATCTATCTTTAGCCGCCATTAGAGGAGAAATTACAATGTAATGTAAGTTTAATTGTTGTGGTGGTCTAAATACATTATAATTTATCAAAATTGTGTATTACTAATGTAAATTAGCTTGCCCATGTCATCTATAATATTTCTTTAAAGAATTTTCAGCATTTTTAGTGATTATCGTTGGTGTTGCTGGGCTGTGCCGCGACCGAATGATTTGCAGCGGCGGCACATTTAAAAAATTGTACCGCTAAAAAAATTAACCAAACCCATAAATCGGGAGCAGATAAAATTAGCAGTGAATTACGAAATATTTTTCTTTTACAGCGATCCTGAGGCTTACGGAATTTATTACTGGTTTTACATTTTTGCATTCATAGGCGGATAATTAACGTTGAAGTTGTTAATCTGTTGGTTCTTTCAATTTCTAAAGCAAATAACTTAAACGTATAGTGAAGTGTGTTTTGTCAGTGATAATTAAACGTTCAAGTCGGCTTGGCAATATCTAACCATTTTATGTTAACAGAGACAGTCTTGTGTTCCATAGCTAATGCCGGAAAAGAATTCAGTAAAAAAAAAAAAAAAAAAAAAAAAAAAAAAAAAAAAAAAAAAAAAAAATACACTGCATTTAGAAAATCTGTGCCAAGGCCGAAATACGTAAAAAAAAAAAAAAATTAATTTATACAATTTTCAACTAAATGTTCTTAATCAGTTAATATGAATTTATCAGCATGAGAGGGTTGCTAAGATTCACGTAATTTTAAATGTGCTTAATTCTGTCTAAATGAGTTTTTATTACCACACACAAATAAAGGGTTCTACAACAAAGTTCGTACTGAAAGAGCAAATGACAAAAATATTTAAAGCAACATTTCTTCCCTATTTTCAAATCCATTTTCATCCATTTACATTTTTTTTCATAATAAATATACAAATTATATATATATATATATATATATATATATATATATATATATATATATTTTTTTTTATTTCATTAAAGCTGCCATTCATGAATAGCATTCTAGGGGCTGTTTTCAAACAGGACAACACTCACACACATACCACTGTTGTAACCCAACATGCTATACAGAATGTCCATGTGTTGGCTTGAAGGACGTCATTGGATGACAGCTTAAGGGTCATCCACAGCCAGCATTAACATTCTCTTTATTGACCAACCAAGAGCAACAGGCATGGAACTCCATTCCACAGACTGGCATCGGCCACCTGTAAAACACAGTGCATACAAATTTGCATGCCTGGATTCAACATTATGGTGCTTACACCAGTTATTAACTTAACAGCGTTTCACATTTGCAGTGGCTTATCTTGTGCTTACATTAACCTGTGTTGCTGCAATGTTAATCAATTAAATAAGTCACCTAGACAAAGATATTCTAAAAATTTCATTCCTCTAAATTAATTTTCTTTTCGGAGTTGAGTTTCTTTTTCCATCAGTGTATATAGCCATCGCATCTGGTGGAGAATGTCAGTATGTTTCAAAGACATAAGTTGGCCAGGAGCTACATTGTGATTTGAATCAAAATTGGGGAACTGACCACACATAGTATCTACAGAGTTAATGAATACTGCTGTCTGTGGAACTGAATAGCAAGTAAGCATTCACAGTTTTAGTCTGAACGTGTGTGACTACTTCATAGGCGTGGTGATATGTTGCACCAATGGTTTCATATCCCAGTATTTAGGACAACAATGTAGACGATGAGCCTAAACAGTATCTCTTGTAATCTTTGGCATTTGGTTCTGGTAATGCACTCAATGTTCAACTGGCATATTTTAATATTTGTTCCCACTTTTCTAGATGTTTGGCCCTGAAAAAGAGCTTCTGATGTGGTGCTTAGTCATTTCTCTTCCGATTTCAATGCCCTTATTCTTACTTAATTAATCTACAATCACTGATTACATAAGGACTCAATGTGCACAAAGTCTTACATAGTCAGGAGATCTGAAAATATTCTCTGGTAGTCAGTTCCACTGCTTCCTTACCAGCACCCAGGTGTCATCTGTAGGACACTTAGATGTACCTTCACTTCCGTAGGTGTAATCCTCTATTCCTGAAATACTTACATAAAGATATAGCTCAACAGTTCCACAATTGATTGCATCTTAGGTAACCTGTTTACTCCAATTTTGCTCACCAGACCGGAATGAGTCATTCAAGAGAAATTGGTGTACATTTGATTTGAATACAGATTTACTACATACTTAGTGTCTTTCTACAGCAGGGACAGGTAATGTAACTGATATTCCATTTTTGTCACACATGGAACTAGAGAGTTGTGTCCAAAGGGTATGGAGACCATGATAACAAAACAAATTGGAGAAAAAGTGTTTTGACAGCCACTGGTAAGTATTCTCATCTTGCTCAGTAATTTGCAAGAGGACTTTCTTGGACTTAACCTACATATAACTCTTATCATTCTACTAAGCAATGAAAATATTTTGAGCAAGAGATCCCCCAGAAGATAATTCCATGTGACATGGAATACCCAAAAGCAAAAACATGCAGTGTTTGTGACTGTTTTGTATATAATACAAGAGAGCATTCTGGATCCGAAAGCTGCTGAGGTAAATATTATTTCAGACTGGAACATGCACTGTGTAGTTTTCACTCTAAGTGAATGGCCAGGAATTTGGTGCCATCATCTCCTACACATGCTCATTATTGAGTGTCACTGAGAATTCCTCACACTCTGTGACATGATCTAAATTGTGTAAAATTTATCTTTCTTAGGTACGCAGAAAGGGAGGTAACAGCAAACCAGTTAGACTTTGGATAAAATGTTGTTGCTGACTGTTAATGTGTGACACCTGCATTGTAGCAGAACATTTGTCAAACATGGAAAATTTTCACTCTACATCATTCACAACTGCTGGCAGATATGCATAAATCAGACAATAAAGGACACAGAGCAGAAAGTGCATCTATAATACTACATGACTAATGTGTTTCATGACACTCGGTTCCAGTTGCATGGTACATGACAGAAGCTTCCAGGAGCAACAAAAATTTAATTATAGACTCAATTTCAGAAAGATATTAAATTTGGAAATCAAATTCGACATAATCTGCTCATCAAGAAGCAGTATCCTTGATTCTGTTTAGAATATTTTATTTATCAAGCCTTTGATCTAATTTTGTGTGTGTGCGGGGGGGCGGGGTTATGTTCCGGACTCATGACATGCAGACTTATGCAGTATTTCACAATGAGGGTATTTAGAAATTCCCAAGAAAACAAGAAAACATTAAACATTATTTCACAAACCCTTTCTAGTTTTTTCTTGCTTGCACACTTAATGTTAAACCATTTACCACACTTAAACAGCTTATGCTTCAAATTGCTTTGCAAATAAGTTCAAAACATGGGAGTTTGACTCCATAAATGATCAGGGGTTTACTGTTTGATTTGTAATTGCCATTAATACTTCTGTTGACTGAGGTTTCCATGTTTTATATTTTGCCTTCTGTAATAATGTTTTAGCATCTCCTTGAGATCTAATACTTTGTTTCACTTCAATTGATATAGTTCTCATTAGAGACAAAGGGCTATACAGTAACTGTTCATGTTTTTATTCTGCATAGGTCTATGACACTTATTCATTACAAATGTACTGATTGTCACAAATATTTTTATAATTGGTTTTGTTGTGCTAATGTGATGGCACTAAATGTGTAATTCTTTGTAACTATTTATGTCGTGCAGTGTATCTAGCTGCTTTAGCGCTTATGTACCCTATGTCACACTTTTAACAAGCAGAGAACTGTGCTGCTTGTTGTGCCAACAGGTCAGCAGTTACTACTCATTACTTGTTGCAGTAGCTTCATGCATGGCATGGCATGGCATAAATAGGAAACTTATTTACACCAATTTAAACTTTAAATAGGCTGAGTACTATATGGCTTTCTTTTGTGTTAATAAGTTGGTACTAAATGTTTATTTTCTTGTAACCAATTAGGCCGTACAATGAGTGTAGCTATTATAGTGCTTGTACATGCAATTCGTAATTCAGAACTCACTGTTTCATTGTACTTACCTCTTGACACCATGTGTGTAATTCCTTGTCAATATTTATGCTAAAGAGTGCATATAGCGGTCTTAGCACTTACATATGCTACTTTCCACTCGGAATAGGCAGGAAAATGTACTATTCAAGTTATATGTTTTGTGTTTTATGTATAGAACCAAGCTTATTTTTATTGTGACCATTGCTAGTATGTAAAAAATTCTACACAATATATTTGTACATACCACCAGTTAAGACTGTCACTATGTGGCATCATACTTGCATCTGCAACGCCATCTGGCACAAACACTTATAAATTCCTGAATATTTATAAAATGCTGTGTGTGTTTCTATGTATTTTTTTAGTTTACACTTATGTTGTATAAACATTTATTACTGTTGTTGCATTGCATTTCTGTTGGTTTAATGCTCTTTGTAAGTCATACATAATTCCATAAGATGGAGCTGCAGGATGCCACACCCTCTCTTGCAATGCCATCTGTTATTAAACATTTGTGTTCTCATCTAATGGTCAGCAGTGTTATTAGTCTGTGTACATTTGTTACCTTTACAACTTGTAACTATTACGTTCAGTGATACTTATAAGTGCTATGTCTGCTGGCTGCATGCAGTTCCATGGTACATGTCATCTTAAGAATTGCAATGCCATTATTGCATGCTGATGACGGGTTTGTAAACCATTTTTATTTCACGAGTAGTTGATTTGATTTATTTCTACAGATGTCTGATGATAGCAAAGCACCAAAACATGTAACTGCATTCACTCAATGACTTTCCCTCACTGAAAAATTCAGCAATTCGCAGACTATATATAGTTTTAGATATTAGAATTCAAAGACAAGCAATACGGTAATAAAGAGTGTGCGCTTTAGTATGGATATGAAACTTACAAGGGCCAACACAACGAATGTATTATAATTGTGCTTTCATGCCTTTATGCTCTTTAATGATCCATGGATTTTATTATATACTGCAGAAAATTTGTGTTCTTAAGCAACCAAATGTGATCTTATAACTCCTTCTGTAATATTAGGTAACTGTCTTTAGATAAATACAAAGGTAGAGTGAGCACAGTTTTCTATTAATAGCTGTAATTATGCTCTCAGTGTAATTTGAAGTTCATATGGAGATAAACAAGCATGTGTTATTAGTCTTGTGCTTTTGAACTCTACCCATATTTCACTCTGTATGAGTATTTAAATCACAAATTTATTGGCTTACACATTTTGTTCTAAATTTCTTTTGTGCACACTATTGTGGTTGAGTTGTGAATTGTTGTGTTTCCAGTCAATAATTATGCATGTGGAATACCCACATGCAGTCTCAGTATTATATTTAGTACTAGTGGCCTACTGATATTAACATTCCTTTTCCCCTTTTGCCTAAAGTAGAATAGTAATTTGACAGTTCTAAGACCACATTCAGAAGCTCTCACGTTACATTCATGTGTTGTCTTCAAATACAATGTCATCATCCATATGCTTAAGAATCTTTAGTTATGTAATAAGAGTATTTCTGGACTCATTTATTGCAAGTCTCCTCATAATATTTGGTACTTAACAAATATTGAATGTATAATTTATTACTGTATTCCTTAACATGATTTCCTTGTATTGCACTGTAGTGGGGTCAATTTAATGATTGATATTTGGTGTGCTTCTTAATTACGTTTGGGTTTATGTGTAGTTTATGTTCATAAAGAATGTGCACTCTATACATACAGTTAAGTCACTGTGGGGGTAGTAGTAATTTTCTTATTTCCAAAATTCCCTTCATTGAATGTAACAAATTTACTTTCATACATTAATACGATCTTACAACATATTGGCAGAAATTGTTCGATGTTGCTATGCTTTGTTTGTCCTGACAGTGTATAACTAGAATGCTGCAAACTTATGTTCACTGTTTTATGCATTTTTATTGTGATAGTTATTTTTCATACCTGGAGAAATGTAGTATATCTGATGATGTGATAAATATTTTACGATAAGTATGTGAAGACAACTATGTAATCTCATTGGATATTGAATTTTGTTCTGTTGTTACATTGGCTTTTATATTATGGCCGTTGTATAGTACTGTGAGTGTGGTCTGTGAAGGAAACTAATAATAATAATAATAATAATAATAATAAATAAGGATTAGAAGACAGTATTGTCACAGATTTTTGCAAGCCAATAACATCACACAGATTCCCAGTGTATCTCAGTAATGTCTGTTACTATTGATAGATGATGATAAAAGTAATTTTGTCTATTCTTTGACCCCTCACAAACACCACAGAAGAATACCTCTCATCATAGACTCCACTTATTTATTTATTTATTTATTTATTCATCCAGAAATCTTGTTGTGTTATTATAAATAGATGTAGTATAAGTTACAGTTAACATGCTATGATATGTAGATATACCTAAGATATAGATTTATATAAATGATATGCTGTACATAGTGAATCACAACTTTTTTGGTATGTTACTCTGTAATCATCATCTGATGACTGTATGTAACACTATTCACAGGTATGATAAGTGCAGATGAGCCATAACAAGGAACAGTAATAACACAATGTAAATAGAGTCAAATAAGTCACTTTAAAGTAATATTTCAACACATGCAGTAAAATACATCACAAAAATTGTTTTAGATTACTATTCATAAATTCTTCCACTGAATAGAAGCAGTGGTTCTGTAGGATTGACTTTATTTTGGATCTGAATCCTTTCTGGCAACACCTGACATTTTCAAATACTGAGCTCCTTAAAGAGATGTTTAGTCGTGGAAGACAGGGGTACTTGTTTCATTGTCTTAATTATTCGCTTCTGCATAATAAATACATTGTTAAGGGAGAAGCCACAAAAAGGAATGCAGTAAGTAATTATTGAGTTACTAATGCAAAGTAGGCACATTTTAGTGTTTTGATATCACAGATTTTACTTAAAATACTAAAAGCATAGCACAAACTGTTCATTTTACTTAATAATTTATCTTCATGTATGTCCCACTGTAGTGTGTCATCTATCCACACTCCAAGGAATTTTGTGGCTCTTTCTCGCCGTATGGGCACTTGCTCAATCCTGATATCATCTATCACAGACAATACCTTTTGTGTCATGTGGAAATTTATATACATTGTTTTATCTTTATTTAGGAGAAGTTTGTTTTTGTTCAACCAGTTTACCAGACTGCAATTTGTACCAGCAATTGTGGAGTTGAGCTGATGAGGACAGTGATTTGAAAACAGTATATTGGTGTCATCAGCAAACATTACCGGCAGGCTTTCCTGAATGCTTTGGGGCATTCATTGATGAATATTAGAAATAAAAGGGGACCAAGTGTAGAGCCTTGGGGAATACCTTGTCTTACAACTTGCTCCTCTGATTACATCAAAATTGGTGAAAATGCTCAGTCACTACTTTCTGTATTCTGTCTGAGAGATATGACCTAAACCAGTCATTGCAATTTCCCCTAATCCCATAACGTAGTAGTTTATCCAAAAGTAATACATGGTTGACAAGATCAAAAGCTTTAGTGAGATCAAGAAACACACCTGTTGTGTGTTTTCTATCATTGACTGCCCTATATATTTCATTTAAAAATGAGTATAATGCTCCATTTATTGATCTCCCTTTCCTAAACCCAAACTGGTGAGGACTTACTTTACAAGAAATTTATAACACGGTCATATACTAATTGCATACTGATTTTTTGAGGACTTTTGATGAGCTTGATAAGACTGAAATGGGTCTGCAGTTGTTTACATCACTCCTTTCCCTTTTTTAAATAGAGGAATAATTTTTGCTGCTTTAAAAATTCTAGGAAATTTACCTGATGATAAAGAGCAGTTTATTATATCTGTAACTGGTGCACGCACATGATGGCAGGCTCGTTTTAAAAGGCAATCAGATATACCATCAAGACCACAGGAATGTTTGTTTGGTCTCTGCCTTATAATATTGCAGATTTCATTTGGTGTGAATGGGTCAAGGAACATTTATTGTGGGAATACTGCTGAATCTGAGTGATAAGTGAGTGCAGGAGTCTTGATTAAAGAAGAAAACATGTCACGAATTTTTGTGAAATGGTCATTACATATTTCACATAATTGCTTAGGGTCAGTGGTAACACCATCCTGATCTTTAATGCAGGTTATTGAGTGTGTCTTGTCTTTTTTGCTAACCATTTCATTTATCAATCTCCACACGGCTT